>NW_024070192.1:52667733-52976976 GCF_014754425.2 Oryx dammah | reverse complement strand
ACATCCTTATTATTTTTGTGTGAAGGTTGATTTGAACATTCCTATGACAATAAGATATGTTCTCTTGGAAAGCCACACCCTCCTTTCTCTCTTTTGGACAGTTTCCTCTTAGGATGACAGCATTTCCCCAGAAGAGAAGTCCTGTTTTCTGCATTTTGACCTCTTTGCCCAATACTCCTTTTGTTCTTTGTTCAGAATGATACAGCACAGAACTTGGAGACTTAGCCCTAAACTGGGAGTCTTTGACCCACTGTTTAACATACTAGTAACCTGGAATGATCCACCTGGTCTCTCTTGGAGTCATGAATTCTTCCTCACCAAGCTAGCATAAAACAATATCTGTCTCATTAATCTCACTTTTGTTAAAGATTCAAATAAAAAATGTGTAAGATATATTTTGTAAATCATAGAACCTATGTAAGGATTATTTTTATGGTTATTATTCTGAAACTATTCTTTATCAGTTGAGTAGTGTTTTGGAAGTAGGGCAGCTATTCCTCAGTGCAGTGAGGGAGGTGTGGAGACGGTGAGGGCTGGACTCCAGAGGGGCCATGCAACATGCCTAAGGGTGGTATTGAGATTAGAGAATGACATCAACTGAGGGCTTTGTCTGCAAGACTCTGACTACTTACAGCTACTACCCCATCCACCCCAATCTTCAGACTCAACACTTTTTGCAACAGGAATGGGAAGATCCACTCACTTCCTCATTCATTAATTTGTATTTGTAAATATTCCAGCATCCATTTGGGACTTAAGGCATTACTTTACCCATAGAAAGTGCTCTATGAAGGTTTGTTGATTATCTATCTCTCTATACACTCCTTTTCCCCTTCCTCTTTCCCTCTGTCCCTCCCTACATGATTTCTGCCAGTCTAGCCTTCCTATAGCCATCTGAGCCTTTTCCCCCAATTCTCTGGTGTGCCTTGCTTCCTTTTTGCTTGGACTTTCATACCACACATCTGTCATGTCTTGCCTCCACTATCAAACTGGGGCTTTGGGGTGAGGTTATTAGAGTTGAAGAGAAGAAATAGCTTATGGTTAGAGTTGCAAGGGGCTATGAACCCAACAAATTTAAATTAAAAGAAGCCGTTTATTTTAATGATGTAAAGCTCTCACTGAAATAAGGTGAAGTCGGGTATTATGGGAATAAACAACTGTCAAGACTGACACAGCTGGTCCTCCTCCCCCCTCCCTCCATTCACCATTCCCTGCCTATGCAGTCACCTGTATATGGCTCAAACAGGAGCCTCTCCCAAAAAAGCTGGACTTTTCTTTCTGCTTTCACAATCAGCTAGCTCAGTCTCTCTGGATTCAAATTCCAAAGTCTTTTGTTGAGGTTGGACCATGTATCCCAAGTGGCTGAGGAATGTAGAGGTCATGTGACATAAACCCACCCCATAAGCAGGGATTGTGGGTGCCAACTCCCCCAAAGCATGTCTATCATGAAAGGAACAAGCAACACACCTCTTACCTGGCACCATCCAAGAAACTTGTCATTAGTTATGTCTAGACATTCATGTTTTTATTCATTCATCAGATAAGTATTTACTGTCTACAATTACTCCTTCTGTTCTACTTTGTTCTCCTTGCCCCCTAGGTCTTTCGGGAAAGTTCCTGAGTTTGTTTTGGCTGAGCCAATTAAAGGAAGGACAGGAGCCTGAGGAAGTAGGGCATTCTAAGAGGACAGGTGGCTGCAGCTGTGGCAGGGGCTGACCCAGGAGGAGCCATCAGCAATTTCTGAGAGAGCTGGAATGGAGAGAGAGCTATGGGCAGGAGGAGGCAGCTGGACACCCACGGACAATGAGGCAACGTCTGCCGGCCTGGATCTCCACCCCTGGCCATGTCTTCTAACTGCATTGACACCGGGACACACCAAGTACAAGGCAGAGGGTGCCCATGCAAGACAAAAGTGTTTTCTGTTTTCTTGTTGAATTTAAAAACAACAATAAAACTGACTTAAGGTGCTTGTTATAATTACCGTGTTCATGCAACTCTAAATAATGTCAGCACTAAAACAGTCCTTCCTGTCAGATGGGTTGTTCCTACCACCCTACTTCTCATAAACCCTGTGTGTTTGTGGGTGTATGTGTGCATGCATGCGTGTGTGTGTGTGTGCATGTGTGTGTGTGAGACAGATGGGGTCCTGAGAATCTGGGGGTAAATTAGAATTAGAGAGAGAAAATCAAAGGTATTATGAAGAGGAGTGTTAAGTGGCTGAAAGAGGTGATCACATATACTTTCAGACTCTTCAAGGGTGTCAATAAAGCAGGCAAAGGCTTGGGTGAGGGAAAAGGTTGAGTTGGAGCCTGTCTCGTATGACAGAGAATGTGCCCCAAGATCCCCTGTACAGCTCTCCCAAGAATCTGAACATGGTCCTGTGGCCTTTGGTTTGACCAGCAGCATGAACTTGATGTAGGAGATAGATGGGCTCCAGGTTAGACATTTACAACTGGCCTCCTATTTACATTTCATGGGGTACAAAGAAGTGGGCTTCAGGCTGGATACTTAAAACAGTTAGCATTTTCTGAGACAATAGATAGGTGGGCTCCAGTTAAGGCATTTACAGTCAGCCTTCTGTTTGCCCTCCAAAATGGAAGTAACAACAGAAGCAGGGTATAATAGGCAGCATTTGTCTCTTGTATATACCTTAAGGTAATAATCACAGCAATGGTCAAGGTAATAGCTGTGGCAAGGACTAAGAGAGGAAAACCTTGTTTGAGTGAACGATTAAGGGATCTGCTTCCTCCCTCTTTTGGGACAAGGGAGACACTACGCATGCACAGAAAGACTCCTTGTGGGTTAAAAGTCAGGGGATAACACCAGACCATGATGAGTCTTGCTTCTCCCAGAAGCCTTCACTTTGAAATCCATCTCGGCTGAGGTGTGCATGTGCACCCCAAGGGAGGGTCCCAGAGTGGGTCAGGTGTGGGAAAAGAAGCCAGATAATTGGCCTGAGTTCAGTTCAGTTCATTTGCTCAGTCCAACTCCACCCCACAGCCTGCAGCACACCAGGCTTCCCTGTCCATCACCAACTCCTGAACCTTGCTCAAACTCATGCCCATTGAGTTGATGATACCATCCAACCACCTCATCCTCTGTCGTTCCTTTCTCCTGCCTTCAATCTTTCCCAGTATCAGGGTCTTTTCAAATGAGTCAGTTCTTTGCATTAGGTGTTACCAATGAATATTCAGAACTGATTTCCTTTAGGATTGACTAGTTGGATCTCCTTGCAGTCCAAGAGACTCTCAAGAGTCCTCTCCAACACTATAGTTCAAAAGCATCAAATCTTCAGCACTCAGCTCTCTTTATGGCCCAACTCTCACATCCCTATGTGACTACTGGAAAAACCATAGCTTTGACTAGATGGACATTTTATAGCAAAATAATGTCTCTGTTTTTTAATATGCTGTTTAAATTTGTATTTGCTTTTCTTCCAAGGAACAAGAGTCGTTTAATTTCATGGCTGTAGTCAGCATCTGCAGTGATTTTGGAGCCCAAGAAAATAAAGTCTCTCACTGTTTTCATTGTTTCCCCATCTATTTGCCGTGCAGTAATGGAACCAGATGCCATGATCTTAGTTTTCCGAATGTTGAGTTTTTAGCCAGCTTTTTCACTCTCTTCTTTCACCTTTCTTTCACTCATTAAGAGGCTCTTTAGTTCCTCTTCGCTTTCTGCCATAAGGGTGGTGTCATCTGCATATCTGAGGTTATTGAGATTTCTCCCAGCAATCTTGATTCCAGCCTGTTCTTCATCCAGCCCAGTATTTCACATGATATGCTCTGCATAGAAGCTAAATAAGTAAGGTGACAATATACAGCCTTGACGTACTCCTTTACCAATTTGGAACCAGGAATACAAACACCTGGAAGAACTGACTTATATAAATGACTTAATCGCCTCTTTACTGTGCTCCTCCTCCCTAGAGGTGATGCCCACACCCTTGCTCTCCTTGCTTCTATCTTAACTAAATAAACCATTTATCTGTGTGCTCTCCCATTTGTTGCTGTGCTGCCTCTAATAATAAACTTGTATCTCCACTGACAATTTCTGCCTTCATGATAAATGCATATTTCCCTGGGGGCAAAGATCCAGGGAAAATAGCTTCTAGCCTCTAGCCCTTGCTGGTCTGGTGGTTAGCATTCCTGGGTCTCATCCAAGTTACCCAGGTCCAATTACAGGGCTGGGAATTAAGATCTCACTTCACACCACCGCTCACAGCTGCCTTGCTGAAACCAAACTGACAGAGCAACCACAATGACCAGGAGACCTGCTACTTTGCACTGGGAACTCTCATGAAGAAAGGACGTATTGTTTCCCTGTCTCATCCTCCCCACATCAACACCAGACAGGAGGGGCTGGAAAGAGGAAGAAAGAAGTGTAAAGGACAGATAAGCAACAAAAGTACAAATAAGTAAATAAGATAATTTCATGGAATAAAAGCTTTGAAGGAAATGCTTTGGGGTAATGTGACTGGTAGGATGGGCAGCGTTATAAAATGTGGTCAGGAAAGCACTCTCTGAGGAGGGGATATTTGAGCAAAGACCTGGACAATGAGAAGGAGACAGTTAGACAAAGGTCCATGTGATGGGCACGTATTCCAGAAACAGCAAATGCAAAGGTCCTGAAGTAAGAATGAAGTTGGTGCCCAAAAGAGAAAGAAAGAGGTTGGCATAACTGGAATGTGATGAACAAAGAGGCTATTGGGAGGAGGCGAAGTCTGAGGTGTTGTGTTAGTTATCTACCACTGCAGCTAAAAACAAAGTAATCATGTTTTATCTCTCATAGCGTCTGTGGGTCAGGAATTCTGACAGGGCGTGGTGGAGACAGCTCATCTCTGCTTCTGGAAGTCTTGAACCTCAACTGGAAGATTCAAGGCCAGGGACGGAATGGCTTGCAGTTTCATTCTCTCACATTGTCTAGCTGTTGAGGTTGACGTTGGCTGGATGCCCTAGGTGAGGCTACTGACGAGTCTTTTCATGTGGCCTGGGGCTACTGCTATTGCTAAGTCACTTCAGTCATGTCCGACTCTGTGTGACCCCATAGACGGCAGCCCACTAGGCTCCCCCACCCCTGGGATTCTCCAGGCGAGAACACTGGAGTGGGTTGCCATTTCCTTCTCCAATGCACGAAAGTAAAAAGTGAAAGTGAAGTTGCTCAGTCATGTCCAACTCTTAGCAACCCCATGGACTACAGCCTTCCAGGCTCCTCCGCCCGAGGGATTTTCCAGACAAGAGTACTGGAGTGGGGTGCTATTGCCTTCTCTGTCACAGCATGGTAGCTTCCAAAGGATAAGTGTCCTAAGAAAGAGAGAACCAGGTGGGAGCTCAATTCTTTTTACATCGAACCTCGGAAATCACACAGCATCACTTCCACCACATTCTATTAGACAGAAGTAAACAATCAAGGAAGGGGAATTAGACTCCATTTTTTGAATGAGGAATATCAAAGAATTTGTGAGCATACCTTTAAAGTACCACCGATTGGATAGGAATCAGATCATGAAAGAGTTTTAATTTTATTCTAACTGCAAGGAAAGTATTAGGAGGGTTTGGGTGTCTAAAGGAATGGTGGCACTATAAAATTTATATTTTAAATAGGCCATATTGTTTTCTGGGCAGAGGATGGTGAAGGATTAAACCTGGTGGAGTGGATTAAGAACTTGACTTAGATTCAAATTCAAGTTCCTACACTAATAAGCTGTTCATTTCAGTCACCTAGTCGAGCCCGACTCTGCGATTCCATGGACTGCAGCACGCCAGGCCTCCCTGTCCATCACCAACTCCTGGAGTTTGCTCAAACTCATGTCCATCGAGTCAGTGATGCCATCCAACCATCTCATCCTCTGTCATCTTGGGCAAATCACCTAACACTGGAGGGTGATTTGCATTTATATGGGTTTACCTAGAGTTTTTCCTTCCTCAGACCTGCAAGGGCATGTTTGTTTCATGCTTCTCCTTTGTTAGATGGCTGTTTTTGTTCACTACTATAACCCTACCACCAGCGCAGGCCCTGGATTGTGAAGACTCTCCATAAATTTTGGTCAAAAACATAAACAAATAAATAGTACTGTAAACCCCTCATTAGTCCTGGAAGACGGTATACATCAGCCCAATCAGCTTTCAGTAATTGCGAGAAGCGTCAGGGGAGCACCTGGCTCCATCTCTTCTGGGATAATCCTGTGGCCACGCTGGATGTGAGGCCTGATTCCATCATCACTGCCCAGATGGACACAAAGGAAGCGAAGAGCTGCCCTAGCCCAGAGCCCAGTACAAGTGGCAGACCCAGGGCAGCCCACTCTGATGTCAAGTCATGCTGCATTCATGAGACTTGTGCCCTCCAGGGATGGGGAAGAGCAGAGAAGGGTCTCATTTCTCCCCATGACCATCTCAGAAGACTGAATTAGGGGTGTAGGGTGGGAAGAGGGGAGAGAGAGAGCAGCCCTCACTTAGCACAGAGGGCTCTGGCTAGCGGATTGTCTGCCCTTGACATTGGATGCTGACACCTGCCACCTCCAGTGCTGCCAAGACACCGGGACCATTGACCCCCAATGTCATAACCACACCAGAAGCTGAGGAGGCTGTGACTGGGGTGGGGCGGGACAGGCAGGGATAAAACCTGTACAGTCTTTCAAGTCATCGTTTGCATTTTTGAGCCTTCTAAATTATAAGTGCCCCAGGCAGAGACTATTGCATTCAACGGGGTGTCTAAATTCCTACAGCTTTCAGGCATTCCTTCTTTCCGGAAGTATTGAGATGCCAGGAGGCAAAAATGGATGCCTCAGGCCCTTTCTGGTGGCAGCTGTGCAGCCAACACTCAGGTTTCCGGGCGCCTCCCCTGCCCGCTTTGCTCCAGACTGGCTTTCATCCCACGGGCAGTGGCCACCCTAGAGGTGGGGGGTGGGGGTGGGAATGGGAGCAGCCAGGGCGGCCTGTCAGCGCCCCCTCCAGGCCCTCTTGGGGGGACCTTCTCCAGCCTGAGGCCTCCTCCCAGCCTGTGTGAGGAGGCTATCTTATCAGGTCTCACCCAAACTTGGGAGAGTCAGACCCAGGTGGAGAGCCCTTCCTGGCTCCAAGATTGTGCCTGCTCTTTCCTCTGTCCCCCAACAATAAAGCTAAGGTCTCAGGTGGCCAAAAACCTGCCCTGCAGTGGTGTTGTGAGAACTCAGCGAGAACTCACAGAGAATGGGCTGGCGGACAGCAAGAACAATGGATCACCCTGAACCAGCTGCAGTCCCTGTTACTGGAACCCCACCTCCAGGCCTGTTCCCCAACCAGTGGCAGTGTCCTCCGGCTCTTATGCCCCACAGAACCTGAGGTATAAGACGAATGGGCTCCAGGTGTGGTATTTACAACGGGCCTTCTGTTCACATCTCCTGGAGTGAGAAGAAGAGAGCTCCAGGCCCCCATTTACATTTCTGGAAGCAAGAGACAAACAGGCTCCAAGACTACACATTTATTACTAGACTCCTGCTATATTTTGAGATCTATACCTTGATACAAAAACCAGCAACAGGAATAGGGTAAATAACTGGACACTGGGCATTTTTATGGCAGGAAAAGAGTGGGACTAAACCCTTTTAAAAGATTAAAGTTCACACATTTCCCATCCTTGGGGCAAGGAAGACACTGTGCTTGCTCAAAAGTCTTCATGGATTCAAAAAGGTAGGGGATGCCAGGCCATAATAAGTCCTGCTACCCCCACCCATAAGCCTTTTCTGTGAGATCCATCTCCACTGAGCGGGGCGTGTGCACCCAGAGGAGAGGCCCAGAGGCAAATTAGTCATGGGGTCAAAACAACACAACTGGCCACAAAGAAGACAAACCCGGAAGACTGGCCCCTTAAAGAGGACTTAAACTTTCCAAGAGTGCAACGCTCTCTGAGTTTGCCTGTGCATCTTTCCACATGTACTTATCTTTTCAACAAACTTTTTACTTTACTCTTTACCTTCTGCCTCCTTGCCTGAATTTGTTCTCTACAAGGCAGGCAAGAATTAAGTATTCGGGCCCTCACTGCTGGCCTCTGTGGTCCAGTGGTTAGGACTCCCAATCCCAGAAACGAAGACCTTGCTTCCAGCTACTGCTCACTGCTGCTTGCTGCAAGCTGCCACTTACTGTGGCCTGCCTCCGAGATCAAACCTTCTCACTCCTCACGTTGCTCATGTACAGCAGGGTCTGCCTGGTGAGAAAGCCCAGGGCCCTCCTCCCCTGCCCCAGGCCCTGCCCTTGGGAGTTTCCTGTCTGATGGAGGAGGCGAGGGCAGGAGGGAGGAGAAGGGAGGTGCACTGGCCCTCAGTTGACCCTCATCCCTAGCCTGGACCTGCACATCTATAGTGCTCACCAGGACTGCTCCTACCTCCTAAATATCCCTGCCCTTTGCTGATATTACCAGCAGATCAGAGAGGTTAGGCAGCGGGGGTGGCATGGTGGGCTCCAAAGCCAGCTCGCCAAGGCCCCACAGTGAGTTTTTCCTGGTTTCACTAAAAACAGAACATTCAGAGCTGCCTCTCTCAGGGGAGTCTTCGGCTCTAGAGCACACACATATACACAGGCACACACATGCACACCCCAGCCTGCCCCAGCCTCAAGCAAAGCCTGCAGCCACAGCCACAGTCCCTTAGGCCCCCAGCAGACCTCAGTGTTCCTGTTATAATAACAGAGCCAAGGGTCTCATTCCCAGGAATCCCTGGGACCAGGCCCTGAGTCCTGGCCACCACAGTGTCTCCTCAGGAGTCATTGGAGCTAAGAAGATAAAGAGCTGCAATCAGACCTGTGGCCAACAGTTCCAACAGGCCCAGCAGATGGTTCCTGTGAAAGTGGTTGCAGAATCTCGAGGTTTCAAGAGGGCCAGAGGAGGGCAAGAAGAAAGGATCTTGGGAGTCTCAGCTGAAAGATGCCAGGATGGGAAGGCTCCCTCATGGTCAAGGATCTGGGGGTCAGTCTGGCAGGGCTAGGGCCACAGCATCCACTGCCCCAGGGCTGGCCTGGCCCAGGAGCCACAACACCCCTGACCCGACTCACCAGGTCTTAATAGATGTACAGCACAAATCCACCCCTGACCCAAGAGCTGTGACAAGAGAGGTCACAGATGTGTCCCTTCCACAAATACCTGTTCAGGACCTGCCAGGCAGTGGGTTAGGTGCTGAGGCTACAGTGAGCAACACAAAAGGCACGTGTCTTCTCTGTGTGCCTGCCTCTCAGAAACCTAGATTCAAGCACTGAAATACACGTATAATCACAAAGATGCTAAGCTCTAGGAAAGGAGCTGTAAGAGCTAGGATCAGGAAAACCTGGCTTCCTGAGTCATGGCCAGTGGGTGGGGACTGGAAGGTGAGCAGGAATCACCAGGCACAAAGGGAAAGGGGCCTTTGTGTTGAGACCCTTCATGGCAGGAGGCTTGTCTCTGGAGCTGAAGTCAGGGGTGGGTGGCAGGGGTGGTTAGAGGACAGAGGAACAAAGAGAAGAGATGGGGCTCTGGAGAGGAGAGCTGGAAGGAGCCAGACTGGGTAAGTCCAGGGAGAGCCCGTCTCCTTAGGAGACGCCACGTGGAGGGCCAGGAGGAGTCCTAGAGGGGCCAGCGTGCTGGGACCAGTGGGGTCAAGTCCCTCGTGGTCTCATACAGCCATAGTCACCAGGGAGGGATGGAGGGAGTGCAGTTAGGGATCTGGCTGGTCTGGGCCCCAGTCCCCAGACATTCCCGATCCTTCCTACAGCCCCCTTATTCCTAGTGTCCAGGCAGCCTCATCCCTGTCCCCCTGTTAGGTAGTTAGAATAGGAAAAAACAGGAGTCCAGAATGGTGATGGCTAAAAGATAAGGAAGGGAAAAGCCCCGAAAATAGAACAAAGGACGGCCAGGGACCGGAGTGAGGACCTCAGGTAGAACAAACAGCACTCCTGGCTAGCCCAATTTACATAGGGCAGGCCCAGGGGGCAGGAAAAAAAAAGCATATAAAAAGAGGAGCCAAAGGGCCTGGGGTCTCTCTTCCTCTCCCCTGCTCGCTGGCGCACTCCCCCACTCTCTTCCCTTCACATCTTTGGGGGAGATGGATTTTCCTGCTATGTTCTAAATAAAACAGAGCTGTAACATGGAGCTGTAACACTGATCTGTCTAAGAGCTATAACACGGTCTGTTTGAGACCTGAGAGCTATAACACAGTTGGTCTGAGAGCTATGACACGCCGAGTTCTCTAACATCCGTCGCTTCAAATTTTTGTTGAGACGAGAAAGAACCGAGGAAAATACTCGCCTGACAACCCCAAGTGATCTTTTTGATGAGTCTCACTGTTACGCCCAGAGTCCGAGTCCCCAAAACTGAGAGACTAAGACGTCCACAGCAATGTAAAAGCATAAAGGGGTTCATTACTAGCTCGAGCCAGGGCCCTGGCTACATCCAACACAGTGGAATAAGGCCAGAGCTCCGAGCTCTGAATCACATATACTTTTATACAGACGGTTCTTTGTTTCTGTAACAGCATAGCTGATTGGTTAAACCGTACGCGAGTGCGGGACTTTTAAACCTCGCATCCCTATCTGGATTGGCTCGGGTCTGGTGCGGGCGGGGGCTACAGGGATTTTCCTGATTGGTTTAGCTACATTGCCTGCGGGCCTGCCCCTTAGAGCCTGTCCTGGCTTCAGTTTGGTCCTAACACTCACTACAAATCTTTTTCTCATGTGGCTCCATCTTGGACCCTCATTTTGCTCATTTTTTTTTTTACCCAAGAAGAGCTCTCCCGCAAGACTCCCTAACCCCTGAGGTCCAACTGTTACCGAGTCATGCTTGCTCTGCTTGCCACAGGATAAGCCAATAAGTCTGGGAGATGAGGTGTTGAGGCAAGGAATATGACTTTATTCAGAGAGCTGGCTGACCAAGAAGGTGGCAGAGTAATGTCTCAAAACAATCAACTTGTGGGCACCTGGATGCCAGGTTCTTTTATGGATCAGAGATGGGGGGAGGTGAGGAAACAAAGTGAAAAGACCATTTAATTCTTTCAAATATTTCCTAGACTGGCAAACTTCAGGCAGGGGGATGTGTTAGTTTCACTGCCTTATAGCCATTTCATGGGTGGTGTGAAATGGAATATCTCCTGTCATGTCACAAAAATGCCATAGCTATCTGCAATTCCAGCCCCCCAAGAGTGAATTTCTGAGCTGGTAAGCAGCAGATAAGTGGAGCCATTTCCCACACAAAGAACTCATAAAGAACGTCACAGTCCTTCACAGGTGGGCAGGGTCAGGCTATCTCACTGTGAGCCAAACAAATGCACCCTATCCCAAGGATCAGGTGAAGGGGGACAGGGGCAGAGCTCCCTGAGGCAGGCCATTATGTATGCCTCTAATAAGAAAAGTGGCAAAATAAAAGTTAAAATCACAGAAAAAAATTTAGTACAGAGTCAAAATTAACCCACCTGCGTTACATAGCCAGGCCCCGAGCCTGTGAGGAGCCTGGTCCATCCCCAGCAATGGGTTCTGGATTCCACATATAGAGGGAGGAGCTCATACAGGCCTCATAGGGAGCCAAGCTTCCCAAACAGCCCACCCAGGGGAGTGTCCCACCCTGGCCCCCATGCTCAGTGGACCACCCATTCTCATATCCCTAGGGCAGCACAGCTCCTGGCCTCCCGGCCTTGCACCAGAGATAGTCACGGGGCCCACCTAGTGCCCACCCAAAGGCTCCAAGTCACCACCCTGTGGCCCCCAACCTCCTGCACCACTCCACCTAACTGGCCTAATGGGGTCAAGACCCTGGGAGCTTCAAATTGTCACCTGGAGAAGGTGGAAATCCTATCTGATGGGAAAAGGGACACGTCCTCCTTTCCAGTGTGAAAGAGGGTGTGTGAGTTCATGCAGTTGAGCCAAGACAGGACAGGACATGGTTTACTTACGTTCCAAACACTGTTTGCAAACATTCCAAACACTGACAGGCCCAGGGTGCTGGGTCCACAGCTGCAAACAGGGTAGGGCCTGGGGTCTCTATGGCCAGTCCAAAAGGGGACAGCATGCCTTCAGTACAACCAATTATGTGGGGCAATGCCATGTTGGTAGAGAGCTTCCCTTCCATCCCTCCTTCTGTCCGTTTGTCCTGACTGTTCAGCTGGGGCTCTGCTAGGTGGTGTGCTTCCTCCCTCCAGCCCCTATTCTTCCTCTGCTGGGCAGCATCAAGCAGCACCTTCACAGTGGCTCGGCCAGCCCCACGGACCTCCTGTCCTTCAAACAACCGGTAGCAGCCACCAAGACAGTCGCTCATGTGGCCTTGGGGCTGCTGGAAGAAAAGTTACAACTCCAGGCATCCAGATCCTTCGGTGTCGCTGGTACTGTGGAGTGGAAGAAAGCCAGATGGTGGGGAAAGGGATGGGGGTGCAGGATGCACTCCTTGGGGTGTTGGGAGGGGAGAGAGGAAAGGGATGGGAGGTATGGAACAGGCCCGCTCAAGAAGAAGCTGGAACCCCGCCCACCACCCCACCCCGAGATGTGCTAATGAACCCCAGCTGCGGCAGCTGTCCCAGGCCAGTGACTGCGCTCCCCAGGAAGAAGCTGAGAAGTGCAGTAACCAATATTGCACCATCACCAGGAGATGCAACAAGAAGTGGGTGCTGGAGTGGCACTGGACCTGGGAGAGGGTCGGATCCGCCCGCCACTCCTTCCCAACCCTCCTGACCCCAACACACCCCCTGCTGCAGGAGGAGACCCTGGCTGGGGGTCTCCAACCAGCCTCTGGTGTGCTGGCTGCCAGCCGAGAACGAAGACAGCCTGTCTCTCCTCTTCGGCTGGACCCCGGCAAGAGGTGCAACAGCTTGCCCCTCCCCGTTGTGAGTCAGGACTGAGGGGCTGGAGGATACTTCATCTCTTCTAAACTTGGGGAACAGAAGCACAGCCAGAGTTGGCTAGACAGGGCTTGAACCAGGCTCTCCCGTGGGCTGGCGGATAACTCTGGGCAAGGACTCCAGCTGAGTCAGTTTCCCCAGCTGTAAAACAGCTGTAAAACCCACTCCAGATTACTGTTTTGACTATTAAAGTCCTTGATATAAACATCAATATAGGATGTGATATAGTAGCACTTGTGTTTCCCTGGTGGCCTAGACAGTAAAGAATCCACCTGCAATGCAAGAGACCCAGGTTTGATCTCTGGCTTGGGAAGATATTAGTAGTAGCCATTATAGTTCTGTTTTTTCTGAAAGAATTCATGTCAAAGTACCTTCAAGAGCAATACAGCTTAATGTAGCTCTATGTACTGACCTATTTCTCATTTAACAATTTATCAATTTTCTATTCATATGTCAATATCACAATCTATCATCTATCCATCTATCATCATTTATCAATTTTTCTTCCATTGCTCATTCCATCTATCCAATTCTCTATCATCCATCACCTAGCAACCGATCCTTACATCTCTCAATCAGTTCTATTATCTAATTATCCATTAGTCTGTATAAATCGATCTATCATTTATCTCGCTGGAGGAGCTGGTGGGGTCTGAGTCAGCCAATCTGGTCTGTTCCCCTTTCTTTCCTCCTGGAATCCTCAGAAGCCAGGATGGAGAGCATCTCTGTAGGAATGGGACACAGGAAGTGGGACAAAGCAGGAAAGGGGAGGGGAGGGTGGGAGAGGAGGAGAGGCTGTGTTAACGCCAGCGGGGGCAACCTGTCGCCCCCTGGGTCCTGGGTGGGCTCTGACATGTGTGGGGTTAGAGCCCCACGCTGACTGCTCTCCCCGCCATGTCCAGGCTGTCTCCAACCAGATCACGCACTTCTGCAGCGAGAGGCTGACCTCCGACCACGGCCGGTCCCTTAAGTCCGTGCAGTGTGGCCAGTTCATTGACTGTGACTTGGACTTCCCCCCTCAGTCCCCAGCCAGAGTAGCGTTCACTGAAGGTGCTGACTGTGAAAGCACCTGTGCCCAGCTGCCCTCCTGCTTCCCCATCAAAGTACTGCAGTCTCCCAGGCTCCATCCCCAGCCAAGAGCTGGGGCTGGGCATCTGGAAGCCTAGAGCACCTGCCTTAGGGAGCTTCCTGAGATGCTGGAGTATCAGACAGCAACAAGACGCACAGTTGGACACATACACCTAGTTCTGTATGTGTTTGAGGGGTGAGGGTAGGGCAACCCGCCCGGAGGTTCAGTGAAGGCTTCACAGAAGGGGAAGACATTGAGACTGGCATTGAGCTGTGGGTGGCATTCCAACAGGGGAAGCCTCCGGGCTTCTGCTTTTGGAAGCCTTTAAAGTCTCTTAGCACTTGTCCTTCCCTCCCTGTGGGGTGGGCCGAGGCCCCTGCAGTTCCCACAAATTCCTGGGTCCGGTTGGGAGGACAGTGCTCTGCTTCATGCTGAGAGCAAGGATGCTGCGGGACACTAGGGAAGAAAAGATGGACTCCAGGGAGCAGAGCCTCTGCT
Organism: Oryx dammah; assembly: GCF_014754425.2. Classification (NCBI taxonomy): domain Eukaryota; kingdom Metazoa; phylum Chordata; class Mammalia; order Artiodactyla; family Bovidae; genus Oryx; species Oryx dammah. The sequence continues at coordinate 52,962,589 of NW_024070192.1, read as the reverse complement.
GGGCACAGAGCCGCCGCCCCCCGCACACACACACATGTTCACTCACCGTTACTGTTTTCGCAACGTGTCATGTGAGGGCCCCTGGCTGGCTCCTTCCTCCGGCTTCTCTGGGGAGCCATCCCCTATCTTCCTAGTACCGTTACTGGCTTCACTGCTGGCTCAGATGGTAAATAATCTGCCTGCAACGCAGGAGACCTGGGCTCAATCCTTGGATCGGGACTATCCCCTGGAAAAAGGCATGGTAACACACTCTAGCATACTTGCCTGGAGAATCCCATGGACAGAGGAGCCTGGCGAGCTACAGACTATGGGATCGCAGAGTCAGACTGGACTGAGCGACTAGCACTTCTGACTTTTAAATCTAACACAGCAAACACCACCTTAATTTAGAGTTACATTACTCTATGTGCAGGTCTGTGTTCAAAGAACTGCCAGCTTCCTGCAGCTGTCTGGAGTTTTCTTGACCTTCACGATCTCCAAGGCACCCAGCACAGAAAGGGGCTGATGTCTGCTGAACTGTGTGGCGTGAAAGCAGCACAAGCCTCCATGTCAGAGAACTAGTTTCCACTCCCCTCTCTCCCGCTGAGGAGTTGTCCTTCCTCTCTCTGAGCCTCAGTTTCCCTGTCTGTAACATGAGGATCTAAGGCCTCATCCATGTCTAACCTTTCATGACTCTATAGCACCAAATGCTAAGGATGCTCAGGTAACCTGATGAGCAGCCTTTGCCTGGATGAGTCAAGGAGGATTTCCTGGAGTAAGAGAGTTTTTGCTTTTGTTTTTAATTGGAGTATAGCTGCTTTGCATGTTGTGTTAGTTTCTGCTGTAAAACAACTTGAATCAGCTATATGCATACACATGCCCCTTCCCTCCTGAGCCTTCATCCCACTCCTGTAGGTATCACGGAGGCTGGAGCTGAGCTCCTGTTGTATATAGAAAGCAGCTAAGAAGGGAGTTTTGGGCAAGGCTCTGAAGCACGTGGGGGATGACCTGGAGGGGTGAGCTTGCTCAGGAAGGGCCTCTGTGTAAGTGACTCCTCTTCCATCTCAGACCCCGCCCAATGACCCACGCATCACCAGTAGCAAGACTGCATCTCCTTCTTCCGCTTGGTACAAAAGCAAAAACAAAGTCCGCAACCAGATCAATGGACTCACCTCCTTCGTGGACGCCAGCATGTTGTATGGCAATGAGGTCGCCCTTGCCATGTAGCTCTGCAACCAGACCAACTTCCTGGGGCTTCTCACACTCAGCACCCACTTCCAGCACAACGGCCAGGCCCTGCTGCCCGTTGACAACCTGCACAATGACCCTGCCTCCTCGCTGACCACTTGGCATGCATCCCTTGCTTCCTGGCAGGTCAAACTTGGGGGTGGACAGTCTTGTCTCCCTAGGAAAGAGCCAGTCCCAGGTTCCAGGAGGGGAAGCCCAGAGGGTACTCCGTGGGGAGTACTTGGCTTCAGACCTCAATATTAGGCATGCAGATCTGTGCGTGGTTCCCAGAATCAGTATGTCGGACGGAGTTCTTCTGCAAAACCAGTGTGTGTCCAGAGATCATTGCTTGACTCTTTGCACCAATAAGGGCCTCATCCCCTACACAGTCCATCTGGAGTGGTGCTGATTGTTTCAAAAGCCTGCCTTATATTGATCCAGCGTCCATCTGTTGCTCTTCACTGAGCTTCTAGACCCTCAGAGAAGAAGCTCTCTCTCTTTCTCTCAGTAATAGCCTCTTTAATTACCTGAAAGCAGCTTTCACTTCCACCTAATAATTTTTCTACTGTAGGTTAAATTTCCTTAGGAGCCAGTTTCCTCCCTGCATTAGCTAGACACTGGCATTTGGTACCTTCTTCCAGATGCATAATCCGAGATTTCCTGGGGGTCTTTCCCCCTTCCTCCACTCTCTATCATCATGATGGCCATCACTTCTGGTTATTTAAGATATTTGAATGTGCCATCTCTCATCCTTATAGCTGCCTTGAAAAGGCAACATTAGCATCACCCTCGTTTTGCAGACGAGAAGCTCAGCGAAGATAACTAATGCACCCCAGAGCAGAGTGTCCGATGGCAGAGTCCACATGGGGACTGGAGTCAGTGCAGTGGCCAGGTCTGGGCTCCTTCCACTCTGCACTACCACCTCCTTCATAGGGAGCTGGCTCCAGCCCCCTTTCTAAGGACTGCATGTTTCTTTGTTTCTGTTAAGAGCAGCAGGCTCCTTGGTCTGCGTAAGAGTAGATTGATTAAGACCACACACAAGGGCTTAGCTCAAAAACAGCAAATGACCGTGTGTGAGGCCACCTTCAGGACAGCACTTTCCCTCCTGGCCTCGAGGAGAAGGTCTGGCTACAGAAACAGGCTCTGCTTGACTCTCCTTTTTTCTCCTTCCCTGGGGCTATCTGGGGAGAGCAGCATGATACCAAGCCCAAAGCTAAGGAGAAGTCCACCCCCCAGGAGAGACCCTGCAGAGGGATGCAACTCACCAGACAGGTGGACTCAGTCTCAAAGGCAAGGCTCCTAGAATCACCCAGGACCCCCACCAGCCGTGGCTCTGGTCATCCTACCAAGCAGAATCATCAGGCAAAGGTTTTCCTGCCCCAAACCGGCAGCTGCCCCATGCTTGCCCACTGTACACAAACCCCTTCTAGGAACTTAGGGAGCTGAGACTTAGGCACCGCTGTCCTCCCCCTCCAGGCTGTTGTGTGGGTCAGTGGAGCCTCACAGCACAACTGAGGAGATGGAGGTCCAGTGGGGGCCAGGAATTTGTCACGAGTCACTAAGTCTCACCACCTCTTTCTAGTCCCCAGAGCTGTGTGTGTCTGCCTTAGCAGAAAGACATTTCTCTGGGAAGGACTGTGGTGACTCTGAACTTGGGGTTTTCAAGGCGATCCCCGGTCAACTGAAACCCAAAAACTGGCAGTCATGCACACTCGGCTGGTGACTGAGCTGAGATGCCTGAATCCCCGGTGGACTGGAGACAAGCTGTACCAGGAGGCTAGGAAGATCGTGGAGGCCGTGGTCCAAGTAGGAGTCCCTGGGCCCCAGCATCCCTTAGGAGCCATGAGAAGGCACAAACCAGATAGGTGTGCCTCAAGTCAACTAGGGTGATTGGGAGTGTTCCTGATCTACAACCTGTACCCTCAACTCTGCCACTAACTTGCTCTGTGACCCTGTTCATGTCATCCAACCCCTCTGGGCGTCAGTATCCCTCATCAGACAATGGGACATTAACACTGTCACAATTAACATAATGCCAAGAAAGAATCAATGTGTCTGAGCACCCCTTCGAAAAAGCAAAAAATCTGTCCAAAGACAATGGAGTAGGTGGGCAGCCACTAAAGTAACTTTCCTCCTCCATCTTTTCTTTCAGATCTTCACCTACCAGCACTTTCTGCCCCTGGTTCTGGGAGAGAACAGGGCCAGGAAAGCCCTGGGGCCCTCCCAGAGGGTACCATGCCAGTGTCTTCACCCTGGCCTTCCACTGCAGCCACACCACGCTCCAGCCCTTCATGTTCCAGCTGGACAGCCAGTACCAGGCCTCAGCACCCAACCCCCGAGTCCCACTCAGCTCTTCCTTCTTTGCCAGCTGGCAGACTGTGTATGACAGTGACCAGGTTCCCCAGGGGCAGGTGGGAGTGGGGGTGGAGCCCAGCTTAGTGCCAGGAGGCCAGGCCTCTGCTGACCGCCTCCCCAGGACCGTGTAAATAAAGCAGATGCCACCAAGACCTTCAGTCACAAGTCTGCCACCCCCTCCGGGATTAGAGGATTTCTAAAAGGGGAGATGGATGGCTGTGGTCCTGAAAGGAGCTTGCCTTCCACTCCTTCTCAAAGAAGTGTGCGAGAGGGGAGACTTCTTGCCCTGTCAGCTCCAGATTCCTACGTGTCCACCCAGGCCCCTGTTTTCTGATACAAACCTGATAGATGCAAATGACTGGCTTGTCCAGCTCTGAGCTAGCTTGGCATCGTGTGATGACCTCTGGGCTTCCAAGAGGCTTGTCCAATCTGTGCTGTTCACACTCCCTGCCACCCAGTGGCATTGACCCCATCCCCTGAGGCCTCATGGCCACCACCCCTGCCAAGCTGAACTTTCAAGATTCCAGGTTAGTGATGAGCTCCAGGACCGGCTGTTTCAGCAAGTGAGAAGGACCAGGCTGGACCTGGCTGCTCAACATGCAGCGGCAGCTGGTACTACAGCCTTCCGGGTGAGGGGGCTGCTGGCCCCTCCTCCCAGGCTGCCCCAGAGCAGGGCTGCTGGTGATGGTGGTGGGGAGTGGGGTGGGTCACAGAAGATCCTTGGTGCCTCCTTTCTGACTGGGACTGTCTACAGGATGTGCTGAGGCTGATGCAGTAAAGCATCCCTGTGACCCCATTTTTGTTGTCCTGCCACATCTTCTCCATTCTCACCAGGGTCTCTAGCTTTAGGGACACAACAGGTTGGACACAGGAGCTGAACAAAGACATCAGGACTTTCCAAGTAGAAAAAAAGAAGAAGAAGAAGAAAAAAAAAAAAAAACAGTAGCTTTAAAAGGCAGGGAAGAGCTGCCCCTGCCCACCACCCTGGCAAGATCCAGGGAGGAAGTCCCAGGGATACAGAAACTGGATCTTGGCTCTGAGTGGGGAAGGGCAAAGAGCCTGAGAAGTAGGGAACCAGTGGAGTAAAAGTTAGCCTGCCTTAGTTTTTTGGTAAGGACACAAAAAGACTTTATCCCAGGAAAGAAGAAAACTTAGACACTTTGCTAGAATCTTTAATGGACATTAACTCTTCCAATCCTCCCAATGACCTTGCAAGCAGCTGTGACAGCCGTTTTTATAGATGAGGAAATAAATTCAGAGACATCTAGTAATTGGCCCAAGCCCACATAACTAGGAAGTAGTACAACTCGAATCAGGTTCAAAATTTCTCCTTTTGTCCTCCTGTTCAGTCCACTATGTTATTGTTGTTGTTCAGTCACCAAGTCTTTCTGACCCATTGCAACCCCATGGACTGCAGCACGTCCAGCTTCTCTGTCCTTCATCATCTCCCAGAATTTGCTCAAATTCATGGCCATTGAGTCAGTGATGTCATCTAACCATCTCATCCTCTGTTCCCCCTTCTCCTTTTGCCTTCAATCTTTCCCAACATCAGGGGTTCTTCCAATGAGTCAGCTCTTTACATCAGGTGGCCAAAGTATTGGGGTTTCAGCTTTAGCATCAGTCCTTCCAATGAATATTCAGGGTTGAATTCCTTTAAAATTGACTAGTTGGATCTCCTTACAGTCCAAGGGACTCTCAAAAGTCTTCTCCAGCACCACAATTTCAAAGCATCCTTTCTTCAGTGCTCAGCCTTCCTTATGGTTCAACTCTTGCATCCATGCACGACTACTGGAAAAACCATAGCCTTGACTATAATGGACCTTTGTTGGCAAAGTGATGTCTCTGCTTTTTAATATGCTATCTAGGTTTGTCATAGCTTTCCTTCTGAAAAGAAAGCATCTTTTAATTTAATGGCTGCAGTCACCATCTGCAGTGATTAGGGAGCCCAAGAAAATAAAGTCTGTCACTGTTTCCACTTTTCCCCCTTCTATTTGCTATGAAGTGATGGGACCAGATGCCATGATCTTAGTTTTTTGAATGTTGGGTTTTAAGCCAGCTTTTTCTCTCTCCTCTTTCACCCTCATCAAGAGACTCTTTAGTTCCTCTTTACTTTCTGCCATAGGAGTGATATCACCTGCATATATGAGGTTCTTGATGTTTCTCCCAGCAATCTTGATTCCAGCCAGTGATTCATCCAGACTGGCATTTTGCAGGATATACTCTGCATATAAGTTAAATAAGCAAGTGACAATATACAGCCTTGTCATACTTCTTTCCCATTTTTGAACCAGTCAGTTATTCTATGTCCAGTTCTAACTGTTGATTTTGACCTGCATAGAGATTTCTCAGGAGACAGGTAAGGTGGTCTGGTATTCCCATCTCTTTAAGAATTTTCCATAATTTGTTGTGATCTGCACAAAGGCTATGCTAAAGCATAGTCGATGAAGCAAAAGTAGATGTTTTTCTGGAAACCCCTTGCTTTCTCTGTGATCCAACAAATGATGACAATTGGTCTCTGAATCCTCTGCCTTTTCTGAATGGAACTTGTTTATCTGAAAGTTCTAAGTTTACATACTGCTAAAGCTGAGGGATTTTGAGCATAACCTTACTAGCATGTGAAATGAGTGCAATTGTATGGTGCCAGGGTCTGGCCCCAGCAGGATCCAGGGGTACCCTCAGGAGAGACGGCGCTGGCATCAGGAAAGAGAGAGAGAGAGAATGAAACGGGGTGACTAAGCTTCAGTGAGCGAGGCACATAACTTTATTTTCAAAAGGAACTTTTATACCTTGACTTGTACATAGAGGGAAATGAAAGATGCAGTCTTGCAGAGTCAGCCCAAACATTACATCTGTCTTGTCTTTATCGAAACCAGGATTTTTTCTGCATACCTTTCCCATAAACAATGTTGGTTACACTATCTTCTGGCCTTGGAGGCCTGTGGACATTTTATGACCCTCTTTTGATAAAAGCTGCTCAACCAGAAAACATTTTCCCTTGAAGTGTTTTTTCCTTATATTTCTAATCTATGTCAGCCTCAAAAAGTATTAAACAGAGTTACATTCTCACAGAGCAAAGGTGCAGTGAGTTACAACAAAGAAAGAACCCGTAAGCTCAAAATTCTGATGTGGTTAATTCCAAGGCTACTACTTGTTTCTCTTACATTCCAACTATGTTAAAACTAATGCACTCCCAGGTGCACAATGGATAAGGGATTCGGGCACTTGGCAGCAAGCATTGGCTCAACAGTGAAATCCTACACCAGCACTATTCTAATAGTTTTTAGCTCTTCAAAAGGCTCTATATTTTTAGAATGTTTTAGGCTTCCCGTGCCTCTCACAGCTGGGAGGCTGTGAACAATCACATGCGTAGCTGCAAGAGTCTGGATAAACCTGGCAAGCAAGCTAGAATGCCAACAGAGGGGGTTTGAATTGAAATATTCCTTTCATGCCTGAGAGACTTATTAGCTAGAGCTCTAAGTTGATTTCCTCCAGAGAAAGGTGGTCAGGGATAGCCCCCTGTTAATGTCAGAAGAGTTGATGAAAGGCATAAAATAGTAAGACAGACAGATTCTGGTTTTAGGGTAGATGCTCAAGCAGCTCCAGGGGGTCCCTCGAGTCCTGATCCACCTTGCTCGTCAGGTCTCTTCCACATGACCTTGTCATGGGTGGGATCTTCTGTGCTGGCTCCTGGCAGTATGGTAGTTTGAACATTCTCTGGCATTGCCCTTCTTGGGATTCTTTCTTATCCTGTGGCCACTGCTGAGTTTTCCAAATTTGCTGTCTTATTAAGTGTAACACTTTAACAGCATCATCTTTTAGGATTTTAAATAGCTCAACTGGAATTCCATCACCTACACTAGCTTTATTCATAGTAATGCTTCCTAAGGCCCACTGAACCTCACACTCCAGGATGTCTGGCTTTAGGTGAGTGACCACAATATCATGATTATCTCATCATTAAGAACTTTTTTGCATAGTTCTTCTGTGTATTCTTGCCGCCTCTTCTTAATCTCTCCTGCTTCTGTTAGGTCCTTACCATTTCTGTCCTTTATCTTGCCATCCTTGGCATGAAATGTTCCCTTGATATCTCCAATTTTCTTGAAGAGATCTCTAGTTTTCTCATTCTATTATTTTCCTCTATTTCTTTGCATTGCTCATTTAAGAAGGCCTCCTTATCTCTCCTTGCTATTCTTTGGAACTCTGCATGCAGTTGGGTATATCTTTCCCTTTCTCCCTTGCCTTTCACGTCTCGTCTTTTCTCAGCTATTTGTAAAGCCTCCTCAGACAACTAGCATTTGCCTTCTTGAATTTTTCTGTGAGATGGTTTTGGTCATGTCTTCTGTACAATGTTACAAACCTCCATCCATAGTTCTTCAAGCACTCTGTCTACCAGATCTTATCCCTTGAACCTGTTTATTATTTCCACTATACAATTATAAGGGATTTTATTTAGGTCATATCTGAATGGCCTAGTGGTTTTCCCTACTTTCTTCAATTTAAGCCTGAATTTTGCATGAAGGAGTTCATGATCTGGGCCACAGTCTGCTCCAGATCTTGTTTTTGCTGACTGCATAGAGTTTCTCCATCTTTGACTGCAAAGAATATAATCAATCTGATTTTGGTGTTGACCATCTGGTGATATCTGTGCGTAGAGTTGTCTCTCATGTTGTTGGAGAAGGGTGTTTGCTATGCCCAGTGTGTTCTGTTGACATAATGATGTTACAGGAAGGCTTTGGCCAGAGCCTTGCTTCTCTCTCCCTCTCCCCATCTCCTAACTTCCTGTCTAAATGCAACCTGAAGCCCCATCTCCCTCTGCTAATCTTTGGCAGCGTACAGTAAAGGGTGGGCAATTCCCAGTGCACCTAACACAGGACCAGGCAGGCACATAGCAGACACTCAAGAACCGGAGTGTCTTTCCTTCCCTCCACTTTGGTGCTCTGACAGAGTGGTGGCGCCTCCTGCTGGAGATCTGAGATTGCTAGCTGCCCAAGTTAACCACACAGCAAGTTCCTGTTCCCTTTAAGCGGTTTCATCCTAGCTTACAGTCTCCACTAATCCCTTCCCAAGTCTAATACCCAATCTGGAGTTGGAAGGCCTGGTTTGAGCTCCACGGAATGGTGGGGGTGTCCTTGGAAAAGTCACAGTTGCTCAAGCTCAACAAATACCCATTGATAACATGAGGATTATAAAGTACTTCAGAAGTGTGAGGCTCCTGAAGATATTCACACAGCAGTGCCTATTAATGGGAAACATCACATGGTTTTCCTTTGTTCAGCTTGGGGATGGTGTTTGGGAGTTGTAGTTCAGTGGACAGCATTTGGAGTCTCTTTGGGTCATGGCAAAGCTATCTCCTATCCTGATGGTCCCATCATATCATGTGATTTCGTCCTGGTGTGGGATCCTGATGGCTGATAAATCAATATGGCTAATCTTTGTTCGTTTCTGAGTGGGTAAAAAATATTTTTAATTAAAATTTTAATTAATTTTTAATTTAAAGTTTTAATTAACTAAAATTTAAATTTTTAAATTAAAATTTTAATTTAAAACTTAATCTTAAATTATACTGATATACAATTAATGTATCATAAATTTATCCTATAAAGTATATAATTCAGTGACTTTAGTATAAAGTTGTACATCATATGTAATATCAGAACATTTTCATTACTCACAAAAGAAACAGTAATAATAGTCACTCCCCACCCCCACCCCAACCCCTGACAATTACTAATCCAGCTTTACTTGTTTGCCTATTCTGGACCTTTCATATAAATGCAATCATGCAGCAGGTGGTCGTCTTCTGAGCAGCTAAATTTATCCATGCTCTTCATTTCTTGGTTTGTTCATTGACTTATTCAGTCATTCTACAAATCTGGGAGTCTTTATGTTCTGAGTACTGTCTTACTTATGCCTAGTTAATGCCATGATCGTATCATTGTGGTGGTGAGTGTTGGTTTACAACAGCTTCCTACGTTAGGACATACTCCACAGTGTATGCAGGAAACACAGCTGTCTGCTCAAATTGAAAACCAGAGAGCAGTGGTTGGTTCGGTCTTTGGAAAGTTCAAGGCCTCTTCTGCCAGCAGGGATTTTATTCTGCCCAATATTGCCTGACCAAACAGCTCTCCTGGGACAAATCAGGACAAACTGTGGTGAGCAGACGCCAATGGGAATCCACAGGGGGAAGACAAAACTGCTCCTGCCCTTTGCCCTACAGGGTACAATGCTTGGAGGCGCTTCTGCGGGCTCTTTCAGCCTCAGCATCTGGCACAGCTTAGCCGGGTTCTGAAAAACAAGAGTCTGGCAAGGAAGTTCCTGTATCTGCACGGGACACCGGACAACTGCCATCTGAATCAGGGCCATCACAGAGCCTCTTCTGCCAGGGGCCCAAGTGGGGCCTCTTCTGGCCTGTCTTGAGAACCAGCTCCAAAGAGCCTAAGATGGAGACAGGTAAGTGGCCCTCCCCTAAAAGGACCAGCCCTGGAGCCAGGGCAGAAAGGCACTAGAATTTCAAGACTTGATGAGAGAATATTCTTTTTCGCTTCATCACTTCCAAGTTCATAGGATCTGAGACCAGGAGGCTTGGTCAGAGGGAGAGAGGCCACTTGCTTAAGCTGGAGGCACCTTTAACCCAGGAGACAAATGTCTCAGCCTGGCTTTTTCAGGCTTGAGGATCCCAGAAAACACAGGCATAACAAGCTATTAATAAATCTGATTTCCCACCACCAAGTTTGTGGTTTAAGACTTGACTCCTCATTTGGATTTGGCATTGACTTGGGTTCAAATCCAGTCCTGGATACTTAAAATTACTGTGCACTTAAAACCAAGGCAATTTATCTGACTGCTGAACACGTTTCTTCCTTTATAAGATGGGAACCACACCTATTTTGCAGGGATTTTGGAGAACTGAATAAAATAATGTCGCCCTGTGGTTGAACTCCCTCACACACAGCAGGTGCTCACTTCTGTTCATCCCCCGCAACCTTCACCCACATCTTTCCACTGTCCTGGTAGGTTCTGGGGGCAGAATTGAGGTGTTTTCACTGAGAGACAGCACGTGACCCCAAGCCACATCTCCTTGTCTCGAACTATGTGTGACAACCCTGGTATTGCCACCGATCCAAGAGGCATCTTCAGGGTCAGCTCTGCCCCCAGGGCTTTGTGCCCTGCTCCTACACCCCCGGCCTGAACGTATCTGCCTGCAGGGGCAGATGAGGCCTCCCCAGGTAAGGGGGCCTCCTCCCACAGCCTGGGCTGGCTCAGGACTTCACATTCGTCCCTGGACAGGACAGCCAAGTCCTTTCAGGCCTCTAAGCAGGAAACACAGAACTCGTCTCGAGGGACAGGACATGCTTTCCCAGTGGCTCCTCAGTATGCTAGCCTCTGGGTTGATAGCTACTCCCAGGGCCCAGGGCTTTGGGGGGCAATTAGGAAGTATCTACCTAGCCTCAGCTGAGTCATCAACGCCCTAAAAGAGTTCTGCTTTTGGACATCCAGAAAGTCCCTCACTTGTCCACTTGTGCTGCTTCCGCAGGAGACTGGCCCAGGCCTCTCACCTCGGAGACCAGGAAACCTGGGGAAGACCACAAGGCTACCTTCTTGCCTGGAGCAACTGTTTCCTTCTCATGCTTTTGCCGGCTGTGGCTGGCTCTCTGGCTGGGAGTGGCAGCCGGGGTGCCCGGCAGCGATGAACTTTTCCACCAGGCAACCCTCTCACATGTCAGGTCACACATCAGCACCACGTACAAGGGCTCAAGAGCCAAGCAAGGGGTTCTGGGAGGCCCAGGCAAGAAGGAGGGTTTCCAACCACTTTCGTCCACTTCCCAGCCTGTTCCTGACCCCTGCCCAGAAATAGGAGGCCAGAGACCCAGCTTCCAGCCACCCCACGGTCTTCCTCCCTCTGAAGCCTGCAGGGTTGGCAGCACTCGCTGCTTCTCCCAAGAAAGCACTGCTGAGGGCAGAAGCTGTTTCTGCTTTGGACTGGGGATGGGACGGCGTGGAACCTGTCGTGTACTTCACTCCAGATGTTTCAGAGGAACGCTGCTAAGACACAGCCGGTACTAACCTTGAAGACCCTCCTGGGGGGTGAGTTTGGAGAATCCAAAGAACCTCTGGAGTAGGAAAAGGCAGGGAAGGGCGGCAGTGTTAGGGGCCCTGACATTAAGGAGAATACCTTGGCCATGCCAAAGACTTGAGCAGAAAACAAGCCGATGGAACGTCAGATGGTAGAAAACCTTTTTATGTACAAAAAACACAGTAAAAGCCACTAGCCAGCTAGCAGAAAGGACTGGACACTGCCTTCAGCCTTCATTTGCTCCGGCAGCCAGCCCCCGGCAGGAAGAGGAGGCTGGGCTCCTGGGCTGGGGATGGAAGACCTCCCTCACCTGCCTTCTCTCTCGGGCCCCCACGTGTGCAGCAGGTGCAGAGCAGGACGGACCGCTGTGCTCTGCCCCGAGACCCAGAGACAGGCCAGAGCGCAGGTGGTGCCGAGGACAGAAGTGACTCTGGCCTTACCCCCAAACAGGTCTCAACCCCAAAACACCTGTCCTCCAGTGAGGGGCACATGCAGGGGCTGACATATCAAGAGGGGACCACCTGTGAGCATTTGGCAGCTGAAGAGCAGGTGGGGGGTCAGGGTTCTCAGCTCTTCTGGTTCTCAGTGTCAGTGGGGTCTCTAACCAGAAAGAGGAAGAGGTGGCAGGGCCCGGGCTGTGGTGGGTATCACTCATCATAGAGGCCAGGGCTATAGCGAGCTAGAAGACCGAGGTTTCCGAGGGACTCACAAGGTCCTGGGGGAGGCTTTCTCGGGCCTCCTGCATACGGCGCCGGGCTCGCCGGAAGGCCTCTGTGAGGGAAGCAGACACGGAGTCAGGAGCACGGTGTGGGGGTGATGGGGCCCACGTGGATGTTGGGAGGGGGGGGTGGCTGGACTTGGGTGGAGGGGGAAGCCTACCCAGCACATTGTGAATGGAACTCTGCTGGCTGAATCCCTCCAGACGGTCCAACACACTCCGCATCCTCTTCCGGAGGGAACTTGACTCCATGAAGGCCCTGTGGGGGAGCCAGCCACCTGACCGGCTGCTCTGCAGCCCTGGGGACCAGGAGCCCTGAGGCAGAGGGCCGGGGCTACTCACCGGGACTGCTGCAGACAGTGCAGGCGGAAGGTGACGCTGCCTGTGGTCTCGGTGCGGAGTCCGAAGCGGCTCAGACGCTCCCCCTGTGGATCCGGTTAGTGTCAGGCTTCGGTTGGTTTCTAGACCTCAGGCACCATGCTGGCCTCACTCCCATTCTTATTCCCATTCTTGGGGAGAACAGGTCTGTTGGGGAAAGTTCATCCCAACACCCAAATGCCATCACCTCCCGAATGTCAATCAGGGAACAGGCCAGCCTCATTTGAGAATCAGCAGTCTTCTAAGAAGTCGGCTGACCCTCTGCTTCCTGAGGTCTCAGGGATGGGCTAGGGGAAGGAGCCGGTTACTCTGATGGGGATTAGGGGAAACCTCTAAGTGTCCTACTTCTCAGAGCTCTCCAGTGACGTCTGTATGTGCTTCAAGATGTGGCTGAGATTTCCCACTGGGGCCACAGAAAGGAAGAAACTAAGTGCTGATGAAGCAATGAACGATTAAGGGGCCTTAACCCAGACTGCACCTTTCCCAGAAGACAGGGACATAACTTCCCAGGGTGAAATCTATCCAGAGACAAAAGTCACCTTGAAGGTTCCTGGTATCCACACGTAGGAGAGGTCCTCCAGTTCCAGAGAGCCACCAATGAAAAACCTGCGCAGTTCAGCCACTGGGCTGAGCTCCAGGGGCCTCCAGGTGGAGACCGTCAGGGTGTGAGAGCCTGGGCAGAAGAGGATGCAGCCAAGGCTGGAAAGGGCCTGCGGTTCCTCACAGACTCCCCAGCAGTGACACCGGCCTTGCCACCACTAAAACACCTGGTCTGGGGATGGCCTGACCTCTGGTGAAGGTCACCACGGAGGTTTAGGGGACCCACGTGGGAATCAATCAGACAGAAGCTCAGATCTTAGCTCTGCCAGTTACTACCTGGGCGCTGGCGCAAGTTTCTCAGCCTCTCTGAGCCCTATTCTCCTCATCTAGTAAAACGGAAATAATACCAACAACCTATGCCTCAAAGAGTAGTGGGAAGAATTAAACGAGAAGCACTCAGCACACTGCCTGGCACACAAGAGAAGACAGTGGCCATTATTTCTAAAAGAATGGTGATCCACTCAGTACATATCTGTTCAGAGCCCATCTTGACATAGACTGCTCCCCCAAGGCTGCAGGTCAAATCAGAGGAGCTGGAATCAGAGTCCAGAGCTGCTCAGCTATCTCTAACAGAGACAGAAAATGCCCTCAAAAGGAGCACAGCATCTTGCAAGTTAAGTGCTTCTAGTCCCAGCCATCCCCGCTTCTCCCAGGAAGTGGTCGAGTCCTCGGAAGCATCAGCCTTGCATCTAGGAGCACGGGCAGGAGGGCTGCATGCAGGACAGGGACGAGAGGTCACCTGGGGTGGCGGGCAGCACCACCGCCCCGTAGCCTTCCACGCGGTACCGCTGCCAGAAGTCCAGCGAGAGGACCTCGCAGTAGAGCACGGGCCACTCTGGGAGCGCATCTGCGGAGGGGAGAAGCGGCCAGGTCCTGGGAGGCCCCCACAGGAGCCCCAGGGCCGAGGACCGGCTGGGCCACTCACCGACAGACTCGTCCTCGTGGAGGAAGGAGGCCTCGAACGTGAAAGGGTAGGAGAAGTAGGCCACGTTATCCTAAACAGGAGGGCTGCTGTTTTATACTTGTTGCCACAGAGTGGCAAGGCCTCACTTGGCACTCATTTTTCCTGTGGCCAGTGACAAGGTCACGGTCCCAATGGAAAAGGAAAAACTATCACTCCACACAGGAAATGAGAGGCTAAGAGGGGAAGAGACACCCAGACGCAAGCTGCTGCCATTCTCAAAAAGGCAGAGAACCCTGGGACCAGGCGGCCCTGCAGGGCCCACAGCAAAGCGCCAGACCCAGCTCTGGACTCCTCCCCACACTGTTAGCCCGACCATCTTTGGGTGTCATGCCGGGAGCCTGCTCCCTCCAGGTGCCCCTCTTGTTGCCATACCATCCCTCGGGACTTGGCGGCACAGGTCTGCGTTACTCCTGAGAGCTGCTGGAACGCGGGGCTTGACCAGTCTAAAAGCCGAAGACCACACAGAGTAAGTCCACCTGGGAGGAAGGCGAGCAGCTGAGAGAAACACAAAGCTCCTCTCTACCTGCAGCCACTCAGGCACATGATTCATCACTCACGCCACGTTCACTGGGCCCATTGTGTGCTGTGACTGGCCCCTGGGGACACTGCAGTGACCGGACAGAAAAGCTTCCTGTCTCCCAGGGGGCTAGCCTTCCAGCTGGCGGTGGGAGGGGGCACGCAAAGCCAACCAACAACAGACCATCAGGGAGTGATACAAGCTAAATATAAAACAGCGTGAAGAGACTGAGAGGCCTGGAGGCCCATCTAGGGATGCTGAGGGACCCTTGGAGGTGGCACTTAGGCTGAGACCTAAACTGAAGCAGAACCAGTCGTGCAAAGATGGGATTCAAGAGGTTTCGGACAGAGGAAATGGTCCTGAAAAGGCCCTCAAGTGGGAATGAACTTGGCCTGTTGAGGAACAGGAAGCATGACTGGAATGTTATAAGGGAGAGACAGGCTGGGGCCAGCTCTTTCAGGGAATGGGGTCTGGACTGTGCTCAAAGTGGGAAGGGAAGCTGTGGGGTCTTTAAGTTGAAGAGAGACACAGCTGGTTTACATTTTGAAGGCTCGGTTAGGCTGCGGTGTGTGTGGCAAATGAAACGTAAGAGGGGGCTTCCCTGGTGACTCAATGATAAAGAATCCACCTGCCAATGCAGGAGACACAGGTTCGGTCCCTGGTCCGGGAAGATTCCCACAACCCGAGGAGAGACTAAGCCCATGCACCAGAACTCCGGAGCCTGTGCTCCAGAGCCCGGGAGCCGCGGCTGCTGAAGCCTCATGCCCGAGAGCCCATGCTCTGCAACAGGAGAAGCCACTGCCGTGAGAAGCCCGAGCACCACAACCAGAGAGGAGCCCCTGCAGCAGTGAAGACCCAGCACAGCTAAAAATACACAAATAAATAAAAATTATTTAAAAAAAGAAAAGAAGCATAAGAGCAAGACAGGAAGCAAGAGGATAAACTGGAAACTTCATGCTTTGGCCTAAGTAAGAGATGATGGTGGTTTGGTCCAGGGTCCTCAAGAGAACAGGTAATTCGGGACATCTTTGGGAAGCAGACCTGATAGGAATTCCTGATGGCATGAATGGTGGTAGGGAGCTAGAGGAAGTGGGGAATCAAGGATGTCTCTTATATTCCTGGTATTAGAATCCAAGGAGATGACACTGTGGTTCTGCTAAGATGGAGAAGACCGTGATGGCAGGTTTGCGTAAGAGGAGGAATCAAGGATGCTTTCGGTCACATTAAGCAGAAAGAACAAACAGGTAAGTGAGCGTGAGTCTGGAATTCAGGGGGAAGCTAAGACTAGAGAGAGAAGTCTGGGCGTCTGAGACGCACACAGTACTGAAGCCACAGGAAGGATGAGGCCACCTAGAAAGACTGTGGAGAGACGGTAACAGAAGGCCAGGCCCAGCCTTGGATGTTCTAATAGTTTTAGGTCAACAGCAGATAAGGAAATAGCCAAGGAGGCTGCTGAGCCACCAACAAGAGAGCAGAGAGGAGCACGGAGCCCAAAGGGAAGAGGAGAGGGGCAGTGAGGAAAGTGAGCTGTAGCAACCGGGAGACCAAGGAGGGCAAAGGCAGACACGTCCCCACAGGATTCCACATCTTGGAAGTGACCTATGACCTTGAAAAGAACGGTAACAATTTCAGTGGAGGAGTGGGGAAGGAAACCTGACCGAATGCTTCTGGAAAACTGTCAGAAGGGGTAAAAAGAGAGACCTGTGAATACTACTTACTAGAAGTTGGCAATTCCACAAAGAAATGGACGTAGAGGTTGTCATACTCATAGCCTTGGGCTGAAACTAAGAAAACAGGAAATGGTTTCAGTTTATTGCCCTCTCACCCCTAACGCCTGACCAGTCCTGCAGGACCTACCCACTTGTGGAAGCAAGGCTCCCCAAGGGCCGGGAACTCTGTGTTTCCAGGAAAGACTCACGCCTGAGTCTCCTGAGCACTACGGACAACCCAAGGCCACTGCTGGGGTGCGGCGGACTATGCCACACTGTTCTCTCTGGCACCTGCCAAGCCTCAGGGGACCTCTGTCTGGTGAGACACTTACCCACCTCTCCATTCACAAACAGCCGGAGGGCACCTGGTACAGCCTGGGGTAGAGAGAAGTGGGGACCGGTCAGGAGGTCTGAGGGAAGTGACACCTCTCCTCCAGCCTGTCCGTAAACCCCCACAGGACCTGACATGAGACGTCCGATTCTGGCAAGTTCACTACCCATGCTTCCTCCCCACCTGCCATTTCTCCACAGATGTGTTTCCTTCATTTCTCAAATGCATAACGTAGGGGGAAAGCACCTAATTTAAATGGTAGAAGGGGCAACGGAGTGTGGGGACCTTATGAGAATGGTCAAGAAAAGCAGGCACAGCTGCCACTGCCCTACAGCAAGAGGCCGGAGACTCTGCTCCCTCTGGGGGCTGAGGCCAAGAAGCTAGGCAGTTTCCTTTTAAATTATTTGTGTCTCTATCTTAGCTAACTTTTTAACACTGAACATCTCTTGCTAATACAATATAAAAATAGTGAAAGCTAATTTTTTACAGAGAGGGGGACCACCAGCTAACTCTATCTCCATTTCTATCTAGAAATGGAACTCCTGGAATAAGAGAAGACAAAGAATAGGAGCACGGGATTATGGACTTAAACTGTTTTCTCAGCCAAACTATCTGACGAACAGAAATGAGATGCCTCCCTCCTTTATGGGGCATGTAGGAAAAACATCTACATTAAGAGTGAGGAAGACATTTTTCATCTTTATACTTATTTACAAAAAAAAATTAATGGTTAGATAGCATCACTAACTCAGTGGACATGAATCTGAGCAAACTCCAGGAGACAGTGGAGGACAGGGAAGCCTGGCATGCCGCAGTCCACGGGGTCACAAAGAGTCGGACACGACTGAGCGAGTCAACAGCAACAATAAAATTATAAAATAATACATGAATGCACCACCACTGATAAAAATTCAAACCTACCTAAGTTTAGAGAATAAATGTGTGGCCCTAAGTGGGAAACCTTAAAAAAAGGGCTAGCTTTTGCTGTCGGAAACTAAGATGGCATCTGGCGGAAGAGATAGGGGCGTGGTCTATGTTAAAGTTTTTGATTGGCTCTCTTGATTTCCGTGCACGTGGACAGTGCGTGATCACCATAGACTCCTGTTACAATGAAGTGCATGACGACTTGACCCTTAACGTGATTGGTGCAACTATGACATATTACAATTTGACCTTTAACGTGATTGGTGCAACTATGGCACATGACGACTTGACCTTTAACGTGATTGGTGCAACTATGGAAAGTCCCTCCCAAAACCCCCTACTTGTCTATATAAACCAAGAGTTTGTGGCAATAAAGTGGAACTGCCCAGACGGAACCCCTGTCGCGTTTGATTGTCTGTTGCTCGCCGAGTGGCTTTGCTGAGAGAAGTTCCACTGCCTCTCTCTTTCTGCGGAGTGCCCCCCGCAAATAAAAAGGAAACATTCCTGATATATCCCTCTCAGCCCTCAATAGCCACCTACTGTCTCCCAGCTCCATCCCCTTCCCAGAGAAAGCCCCCAGAAGGTGTGTGCCCTTTGAGACCTCTTCCCACGCATCGACAGTTCTACATCAACATGCAATGCTTCAAAAAGACAGCAAGGACTATACTCATGTTATTTTCTACTTTCTTTTTACACTTAAGTGTCTTGGGGACCTTGAAGAGAGGACCATCACTCAACTAGAGTCAGCGCTCTTATGGTGGTGCGGGAAGCTGGGTTACTCACCATCTCAAAGTCAGTGCCCACGAGGCTGTTGAGATACTCCTTGTGCCGGCCATAGAGCTGAGGAAACAAACCACACCGAGACTCAAGATGCAGTCCCAGGCAGACCAGGGTTCAGGTCTGAACGGTAGGGAGAAACGCAGCTGGAATGGGAAACTCCACAGAGAGCCGGGTGCCTGAGCACTCCTGCCGCCGACATCCGACAGCAAAGCACAGAGGCTCTGGAGTCTACTGGCTCCCACGCCGCTGCGACCTGGGGCAGACTGCATAGCTTCTTGATCTCCATTGCCTCACTTATAAAATGGTCATAAAATAAGCATTCCCTAGAAGGGCTGTGGTGCATTCTAAATGAAATTAGGCATGTGAAGGCCCTAGCACAGAGCACAGGCCATGCTCAGATAGATCGTCATTAGCATAATGATCTGATAACAGGCTCAAAGCCTCGTGTCTGATAGGTTAGAAGGGCTTCCCAAGTCAGGAGAGGCCATCAAGAGCAAGACCGGCTGCTGCTGACCCACCCTTGGGCGCGGCCTCAGCTCCCAGCTCTCGGTTCTCAGGTGAATCAGCACTCACGTCCTTGAATACACGCTGTTCTCGCTCCTCCTCCTCAGGCTGGGCGAGGGAAGACACGTTGTCGATCGTATACTTCCACAGCTCCTGCTTGTCTCCCTCTGTCTCGATTCTGTAAGGTCAAAGCCACACAGGGACTCACTGGGAAAACAGGAGCTGAGGCCCTCCAGGGCCAACCCAGGGACAAACTGGCGGCTAGGAGTTTAAACGTTAGGAGAGACGAAGGGCTTTCTGAGAACTTCCTCAACTCGAGGCAAGAAGCGAAGCCCAGGAAAGGAATGCTAGTCTCCACCGCCTCTTCTTCCTCTTCTCACCTGTAGGGTCCTTTGGAGCCAGTGAAGTCAGGTTTTACTGTGATCACTCCATTGCTGTCCACCTTCAGAGTACAGAGGACATGTTCATGCTTCTTATAGCCAAGCCTAGAAACCAGGGGTAACACCAGAGTTCAAGATTGCTGGCCCCATTTCCGGGAAAGAGGACGAGGTATTCAGTTCCCATCAAGGGAGAAGACAGAAGCTGGGATGAGAACAGTCAGAGTAAAACATTTCCTTCCAAAGAAAAAGAAGAAAACAAAATCCCTCCCTCCCATATACCTGGGATGACCGTAACAGGAGGGTGATGGTTAGTGACAGAAGAGGATGAAGGTCTGAGTTGGGCAGTGAGAAGCTTCACTCACTTTCCATAGGGCCCCAGGTCTGCCATGATGTACATGGTCTGGAGAGCGGTGTTGATGACATGGTTGTTCTTGATGAATTCTTCTGAGGGCTCCCAAGTGACGATTCGTGACTTAAGAATGCCACCTTCCCTGGGAGACACCACAGGAAGGGTCACTTCCCTGGCACCCCCTGAAGGAAGAACGCAAGGGAGCACACCCAGGAGGAGTACAGGGGAGCACTCCACTGCAGAGTGGGACACTCACGTCGGGGAGCACACCAAGAACACAGGCACAGAAAGAACACAGGGACCTCCCCAGCCCCGTACACACTTGTACTCACATCCCTCGCCTGTCCTGCCGTCGCCGCCTGACATTTGCCATTCGCTCGACCAAGAAGGACGGCATTTCACTGGCTGCGGTGGTCATTTTCTGACAGTGCTGGGAAAACAGAGCAGCTTGGTATAAGCCAGCTGCTCAGGGCCACGTGGGGCCAAGCACCTGGAGGGGAATCCTCCTTCTGAAACCTCACAGGACCTTAGGAGCGCAGCCACCTCACAACAGCACACACTGATGGAGGGCGCAGTGGCACAAACAGCTCAGAGAAGAGCCCAACCAAGCCCTGATTTGTCCTAAGGTTGTAGCAGCACATTACTCTTGAGAAATGAGTCTGCAGTCTGTAAGCCCGTACCAACAGAGTTGGGTGAGTTGACCCAGTAGATGCTGACATCACTAGGTGGTTGGAAGACGCCAAATGTAACACAAGTATTCCGTGAAAAATGCTCCCGCAGGTAACTGAACACTAACTGTAATTTTCCTTTCTTCACCAAAACAGACAACCTCAATTTTACATGCTACCAACCCAAACGTTCAAAAACATTCACTCAACCCCTGGCTTAGAAATCTACAGGCTCATAGACAAAAATCAGCAAATATAGGCTCTCCCCTCCTTCAAGGAGTTTAGAATCTCACTGAGAAGATAGAACATATCATAGAGTGACTGAAGAAAATCTAAAATGAGGCCACAAGGGTACACTGTCATCGGCACACTGAGGACATAAGCCATTCCCTATACAGTACGGAATTCCTCTTCAGATCTACATGTTCAGTTTTGGCTGAATCCCATGATGAATTCAATCTAGATGGTTCTAGACTCCATCCACCTGTCTGATCTCATGATACACGGGGGAAATCAAACCTAGTGGCTGCTCCCCGCAGTGTGCAGTCTGCAAGCCTAGCATGAGAGACATTGCCGGCTCCCCAGTCCCTCCAGCAGATCGGGCAGCGGGGAGCAACCACATCACCCACAGGCTGTGCCCACCTACCGACTCCAGCCTGGCTGCCAGAAACACACAGAAATTCCTCGACAGGCTCACTTAACATGCTTCTGAGTTAAAACACGAGGCCAGAAAGCCAGGGGAAACCAAGGTGAAGGGAGCTACAGAGCATAGGTAAGTCTCTCTGAGTCTGTCTACTTGGGGAAGAATGGTACCTCCTCCAAATTGGTGTATCTATCAGAGTCAGTGTAGGTAAAGATCCGTCGGTTCTTCCTGCCACCTGAATCTTCCAGCTTCAGAATCTCTTGATGGTACTGATGATCCAAAGGGCTCTGACAGGCTGCTTCATTTTGGTACAGATCTACTTCAAACTGTGGTCACAAAGAAACAGAGTTCCACGGAGAGTATTTTAATTTTGTCACTACAATTGTTTGGTCAAATACCATTTGTCATGATGTTTTATCTAAACTGATGGAGGACAGAAAAGCCAATGAAGGTTAGAGCTACAAGGAACCAGAGCGACAGTCTAACTCAATTCTGCTGTTATAGAATTGACATACCAAGACAGTGATTCTGCTGTTTTGGTATGTGGCCCAGAGGTAAAAAGCATGTTACTCAAGATCATAAAACTGGCTAGTGGCAGGCACTGCATTACACTGATCCCGTACACACACCAGTGGGAAGCTTTGTAACCTTTCTAGAAGTCAGTTTGGCGATTATGTATCAGGAACCTTTCCCTGCGACCAGGCAGGTGGACGTGGGCTGGGTGCAGGGAGACGGAGCAGACAGGGACGCTAGCCCACCTGGCTGAAGAGCTTCTCTTGCCACCCAATCACAGCCTCCTCTTCTTCTTCCTCTGGGCGGTGTCCACCTCCAAAGAAAACAGAGTGAGTCAAATGTTTGAGCCCAACTAGCACCACTTCTTGCTCTCTGGTTGGTTATAACCAAAGTCTGTGCTCTTATATTTGCCACAAAACCAGTTGGAGTTCACTGATCATGATGTACTCACTCTAGAGAGATGGTAGATATGTGCAGAAGCCAAGGTTAAGACCCATTAAGTTTTAATCACCCCTCTAACTTTAATAAAAGAAATTACGTCCTCCAGGAATTATTTAATCTAATTCAGAGTCAAGAGCTGAAATTTAGATATAGGCTGAACAGCTCTTTCTCAATCCCAATTGTCTACATTTGCTATGAACCATGGCATTTTTATCTTCAATATTTCTGAAGCCATAAATCTAGAATCACAAACACTGTAACCTTAAGAGGCCAAGTATTAAGACAGAAAAGGAAAGACATATAACAGATTTTTTTTTAAAGAACCAAATCTAGTATGTACACTCCTAGATGAGTATGCCTTTTCCAAAGATATATGCTTCAAAACCCACCAGCTCACACTTTTACCCAGAAATATTTCTGAACAGAAACAACAAAAGCAAAGAGACTAGTGACCTAACACAAACACGCTGTCTTCTCTTTCTCAGTTTTCTGGTTTCTCAGAGAAAGAAAAAGGCTAGAACACAGATAATACTAATACGTACATTTGCTGGGACTTCCCTGGTAGTCCCATGGTTGCATTGCAGGGAGCATGGGTTCCATCCCTACAGGGAAAACTAAGATCCCACATGCCACACAGCAAGGTAAAAAAAAAAAAAAAAAGTGCATTTCCCATGCAGACCCAAATGTTTAACTTGTTTCTAAAAAGTGTTTATATTCTAAGTTTCAAGTTTGGAGTGATATTTTCTCAGAAAAAAAAAAAAAGTCAGAAATGACATTTGGGTTTAGAGGCAAATTTATAATATACCCAAAGCATGGTATTTGCTATTTCACTACATTTGACCACAGTTCAGATCAGCTTCTTGATGATAGGAATCATTTCTTGAATTCAATTTTCACACAACATAATGTAGTAGTTAAAACTGCCTGGGATCAAATTCTGACTTCAACAGTTAGTAGCCTGGTGACCTTGGACAAGAAACCCAACCTCTCTACACCTCAGCCTATAGACCTGGTCTACTCTGTCTTAAGAAGTAACCTCTGCCCTAGGCCCTTCCCCAGATCCCCAAGGGGCTGCATCACCACCATACACCCACTGGCCATTGGGTGAGGCCTAAAAGTGGCCAAGTCTATGAGATCCTTCCCCAGCTGGGCAGCAGGCTGGCAATGGAGGTAGTTGCTTGATGTGATTCTTTGCAGGTGGACTCTGCCAGGAAAAGAGAAGCCCAAAATACTGTTACAAGATACACAAGCAGGAGACGAACACACAGCAAGGATGGGGAACAAAACACTGAAGAGATTATGGCTACCAGGAGATGCGGCGGGATGCAGGCAACAGAGGAGAGGGCGGGGGGCATGGGGCCCCAGGGAGGAGAGGATGCGAGAGTGTATTGGAGACATAGGGCTCTGAGGAATTTGGGGGGCGGAGAATCCCAGGGACGGGGGAGCCTGGTGGGCTGCCGTCTACGGGGTAGCACAGAGTCGGACACGACTGAAGGGACGTAGCAGCAGCAGCAGCAGCAGGGTCCTGAAAGGGTGAGTCTAGGAAGTTGCGAGTGAAGAGGGTTCCAGGTAGCGAGGGAAACGCGAGGAGACCGGGGTGACAGCGGTCAGTACTGCAAAAGGAAATGAGGGCCCCAGCAAAGGAGAAGTGTAATTCAGGCTCCAATCATCTGAGAGCATGAAAGCACGGGGCTCTGGGGTGATGCGACTACCGGAGGCGGAGGTTGCGCACGGGGTCCCGGGAGCGGTACACGGCCTCTCCGGTATCACTGCTCCAGACGGCCTCCGCCATGACAGCTGCGCCGCGCACGACTGCGCCGGAAAGCTCACCGACCCGGTTCCCCTGGCAACTGAGACGCAGTCCGGAGCCTGGAACCCGGTTCCCTAGGCGGCGCGGCAGAAGCCCCGCCCATCGCGGGCCCCGCCCGGGCTGAGCCCCTGCCCACCGCGGCTGGGGTGGTCCTGCGGGGTTGCCACCGGTCTTTAGTGCGAACAAACCTCGCTCACACCCAAGGCCGGGCTGGATGCGCTTGACGAATGAGAAAACTAAAGCAGCGCTGTCGGCCCCCATTATGTAGATTCGGACAGAAATGGTCGTGGGCCCCAAATCCGAGTGTCCTGAGTTCTCAGCTACGACTTTTCCCACCACACCACACAGTCTTACAATGAATCCTGGGACACTTTGGCCTCAGAATCGGTTAACAGGGACTCACAGAATGCACCCATTCTTCCCAGAGAAGTGACGGGAGGTGAAGACAGTTACCCAGACATGAAAGTATTTTCTTGGAAGCAAACAAAAATGTCAGAAGATTTATTAATCCTTGCGTTGGCATTCACTGAACCAGAGAAAAAAGAAACAAGGAAGCTAGCAGTAAGGAAGGAAAAGATGTCATTATTGCACTGGTTTTTCCCCTGCATGTGTTATTTCCCGATTTTTAAGCCACCTTAGATACCGTACTGACCTTGAGAAAGTCAATAAAATGCCATTCTGAAGACGTGCTTCATTGGGCTGCCAAAGGCGGAACACACCTGTAACCTCGAGTCCGGCTCTCTGGCACCTTGGGGATGGCAGCAGTTATCAGCCTTTGTCATTTGCTGCTTCTTGTCCCCTGAACCCAATTTGATTATATGGCATCGGGAGCCATCAGCAACAAAGCTGCTCTTGTATAGCACTAAAGACTCACTATAACAATAGCCCTATTTATGTAAGATCTAATACAGCCTGGGCTCCTTGCTTATATTGTCCCTAATCCTCCTAGAAATCCCTTAAGTAGGTATTTGTTATTCTCATAGCCAATGAAGTTATTGAAGGCCAGAACTTAAAGGTTGAACTGGAGTAAGTGGTAGAGGAGCTGAGACTCCAGCCCAGGCCTATCTTCTGAAGCCTGAACACCTTCCACTCTTCTTCACAACCCCTCACCTACCAATTTATCCTGTAAGAGCACACAATTCCCAACCTGGGAAATAGTAATAATTATTTCAACAGGTGAAACCGTGAAGGCAGAATATCAGTTCTTAAGAAAAAAGATCACTCTAATTTTTTCTTTTAAAATTGTGAATAGGCAACATTTTGCCATATGAACCACAAATGATAAAGTTGGAGCCTGAACCAACTTTCATTTTACACCAAATCTAACTTAGAGCAAAGTCAACCTGACATAATTATAAGCAAAGTACTGTATCACATGACATCCAAATATAAGTGATTTGTCTAAGAACCATAATTAAATTATTTTTATACAGGTAAACTATATTTTTATTCCTTTTACTTACTGATATAAATCAGGATTCTTAAAATTGGGGTCCATGAGCAGAGTTCAAGGGGTCTATTGATTCCCTTACCCATTGGGGAGAGGAAAGGGAGAGTGGCAAGATAGGGGTATGAGATTAGGAGTTACAAACTACTATGTATAAAATAAATAAGAAACAGAGAGTTCAAGGGGTCTATTGATTCCCTTACCCAGTGGGGAGAGGAAAGGGAGAGTGGCAAGATAGGGGTATGAGATTAGGAGTTACAAACTACTATGTATAAAATAAATAAGAAACAGAGATATGTTTTATAACACAGGGAAATAGAGCTATGGTTTTACACCTTAAACTAACGATCTAAATTGACTGTGCTATGCTTAGTCACACAGTCGTGTCTGACTCTTTGCGATCCCATGGACTGTAGCCCGCCATGCTCCTCTGTCCTTGGGGATTCTATAGGCAAGAATACTAGAGAGGGTTACCAGGCCCTCCTCCAGGGAATCTTCCCAACCCAGGGATTGAACCCAGTTCTCCTGCATTGCAGGTGGATTCTTTACTGTCTGAGCCACCAGGGAAGCCCAAATCAACTAACTATACTTCAACTAAAAAAAAAACCAAAACTCCATAGGGACTTCCCTCATGGTCCAGTGGTTAAGAATCCACCTTGCAATTCCGGGGACCCGGGTTTGGTCCTTGGTGTGGGAACTAAGATCC
Source organism: Oryx dammah (assembly GCF_014754425.2). Classification (NCBI taxonomy): domain Eukaryota; kingdom Metazoa; phylum Chordata; class Mammalia; order Artiodactyla; family Bovidae; genus Oryx; species Oryx dammah. The sequence continues at coordinate 52,936,572 of NW_024070192.1, read as the reverse complement.
CACATGTCACAGGGCAAGTAAGACGGCAGGCCACAACTTCTGAGCCTTTGCACCACAACTAGAGAATCTGTGCACCACAACGAAAGATCCTGCATGATGCAACAAAGATCCCACGTGCTGCAACTAAGCCCTGATGCAGACAAATTAAACAAACAAAAAACCCTCCTCGAGTTTTGTGAGGGCCATTTTTCTGGAAAGAGTTCATGGCTTTTATCAGATTCTGGAAGGAGTCTGTATCCTGATATCAAGAAGAGCCTGATCCCCACTATGTTTATGTACTGATATCTTGTTAAAAATGTAAAGTTTGGATTACATAACATAAAGGCCAAAATCCCCTGTACCATCACCAGCAACCCTTCCTCCCCTATCCCTAATCAGGAACGTTTAGAGTTGATATTTACTGTGTTCTCCCTAAAATAGTGCCATTATTTGGATAACTTATTTGGTTAAAAAACGATTGCACAATCATGAAGGGTAAACACGGCTTCCTTTTCACATGTTTATAAGCCAAGACATTAATTGTATTTCTCAATCTCATGACCAGGAAACGTAGAGCCTGGATTTATGTTCAAGATGTTTTGACTCAAACCTATGAGCTCTCCTATGAAGTGGGCTGTCTCCTTACAACTACTCCCATTCCCAAGCCCATTTTTTTCTTTCTTAAACTAGTCACATCTGAGCTACAGCATAACAGTCCAATCACTCTCTTTCCCCTCTCCAGCTGATACTTTATAATAACTTACTTGGAAGTCATAAAGTTAGTTTTTATTCTCACAGAGGAGGAAGAATGTCATACGCTTCTTCCAAAGTTCTTCTGTGTCCCACAATGTCTGTGCTTTGTGTCTATTAACTGTCCTTTGAACTGACCTTGGTCCAGAGAAGAGATTCATCTGGAATGGAACAATCTTATGAGGAATAATGGACTTGACTCTTGCTTTTCTCCCTCTTCCTCTGACTTTGAAGATGGAGGTGAGGGCCTTAAAAATACCATAAAGCAGAGACTGTCAGATTGGATAAAAAGCAAGCTCTGATCGTATGCTGTCCATGAGACACTGGCTTTAAATATAAAGACATTCATAATTTAAAAGTTAAAAAATATAAGGACATCTTGCTATTGTGACAACAAGGTTGTGAGGATATTGTGCTGAGTGAGGTTATTATGCTGAGTGAAAAAAGGTCAGAGAAAAATAAATACTTTCATTTCATTTACCTCTGGAGTCTAAAAACTAACAAGTAAACGAACACAACAAAATAGAAACAGAATTATAGAGACAAAGAACAAATAAGAGGTTGCAGGGAGAGGGAAGGAAAGAAATAGGTGAAGCAGATTAAGAAATACAAACTTCTACTTGCAAGGTAAACTAGTCATGAGTATGAAATGTACAATATGGGGAATATAGTCAATAATTATGTAATGTTGTATGATGAGAGGTCATAACTAAACTTATCATGTTGATCATTTTGAAATATATAGAAATATCAAACCACTGTTGAATAACAGAAACTAATTAGTGTTGTAATTCAGTTATATTTCAAAAACAAACTCATAGAAAAAGAGATCAAATTTGTGTTTATCAGAAGTGGGAGGCAGAGAGAGGGGAAATTGGATTCAGACACTCAAAAGGTGCAAACTTCCAGTTAAAAGAAAAATATGTGTGTGTAAAGTACAACATAATAAATAGAATTAACATTGCTGTACATTACATATGAAAGTTATTAAGAAGGTAAATCCTAAGCAATCTCATCACAAGGGAAAATATTTTTTTGATTTCTTTAATTTTGTATATGTACTTTTGCATTCTGTAATTTTATATGAGATTATGGGTATTTGCTAAACTTACTGATAATCATTTCATGATGTTTATATATCAAATTATTATGCTGTACACCTAAAACTTAAGCAGTGCTTTATGTCAGTTAGATCTCAATAAAACTGGATGAAAACAAAAGTAGAAATGAAAAAGAAAAAAAATTAGTTTTTTAAAGTTAAAGGATGGAAAAAGATGTACCAAGCAAACATTAATCCAAAGAAAACTAGAAAGGCTATCTTAATAACAGACAAAATAGATTTCAAAACAAAAGATATTACCAGGAATAAGCAAGTATATTTTGTAATGATAAATGCACCAGTTCATCAAGAGAACATAGGAAAACTAAATACTTATGCACTTAACAATTTCAAAATACATGAAGCAAAAAATTGATAGACATGAAAGGGGAAATAGGCAAATCCAGTTATAGTTGGAGATATTAACACTCTTTTTTAAAAACTGAAGTATGATTGACATAATATTTTATTAATTTCAGGTGTACAACATAGTAATTCAGTATGTTTATAGATTATGGACCAAAGTTATTGCAATATTATTGACTAAATTACCTATGCTGTACATTTATCCCTGTGACTTATTTATTTTATAACTGGTAGTTTGTACCTCTTCATTCCCTTCACCCATTTTGCACATCCCTGAACCCTCCTCCCTTCTGGCAACCCCAAGTTTGTCTTCTGTATCTGTAAGTTTATTTCTGTTTTATTCTACTTTTTTTTGTTTTTGTTTTTTAGATTCCTGATATAAATGAAAACATTCAGTGTTTGTCTTTATCTTATTTCATTGGAGAAGGAAATGGCAACCCACTCCAGTGTTCTTGCCTGGAGACTCCCAGGGATGGGGGAGCCTGGTGGGCTGCCGTCTATGGGGTCGCACAGAGTCAGACATGACGGAAGCGACTTAGCAGCAGCAGCAGCTATCTTATTTCACTTAGCATAATACCCTTTTGGTACATGCATGCTGTTGCATATGACAAGATTTCATTCTTCTTATAGCTGGGTAATAATCCATTGTGTATATATGCCACATCTATTTATTCATCTACTGATGAACATTAGGCTGCTCCTGTATCTGGGCTATTATAAATAGTGCAACAGTGAACACTGTGGGTATACATCTTTTTGAATTAGTGTTTTAATTTTCTTCAGATAAAAACCCAGGAGTGGAATCTCTGGGTGTTATGGGAGTTATATGTTTAATTTTTTGAGGACTCTCTATATTGGTTTCCACACTGACTACAACAATTTGCATTTCTACCAAGAGTTTGTGAGGGTTCTCTTTTTACTACATCTTCACCAACACTTGTTATTTGTTCTCTTTTTGATAATTCTTTCTTTTTAATGTATTTATTTTAATTGGAATCTAATTACTTTACAATATTGTAGTGGTTTTTGCCATACATTGACATGAATCAGCCATGGGTGTACATGTGTTCTGCATCCTGAGCCCCCCTCCCACCTCCTTTCCCATCCCATCCCTCAGGGTCACCCCAGTGACCAGAAAGGTGTGAAGTAATGTCTCATTGTGTTTTTGCACTTCCCTGATGGTTAGCAGCTTTTCATGTCTCTTGGCCAACTATATGTTTTCTTTGGAAAACTGCTGTTTCAGGTCCCCTTTAAGTCAGATTTTTATCTAATGAGTTGTATGAGTTCTTCATATATTTTGGATATTTAACATTAACTCCTCATTAGACATATCAGTTGCAAATATATTCTCCCATTCAGTATGTTCCTTTTCATTTTGTCCACAATTGACTTCACTGTGCACAAGATTTTTAGTTTGATATGACCTCTCTCTCTCGTTTTTTTTTTTTTTTTTGCTTTTGTTGCTCTGTTCTGAGAAATAAGATCCAAAAAGTATTGCTAAAATCAATGTCAAAGAGTGATTTTTCTTCTGGAAGTTTTATAGTTTCAGGTCTGATGTTTATGTCTTTAATCCATCTATTTTGATCTTATTTTTGTGTACATGGTGAGAAAATGGTCTGGTTTCATTCTTTTACATGTAGCTATTCAGTTTTTCCAACAATTTTTCTCTCCAAAAGAGAGACTATCTCTTCTCCAATATATATTCTTGCCTCCTTTGTCATCAATAAATTGATCATATGTGCAAGAGTTTATTTCTGGGCTCTCTACTCTGCCCCGTTGGTCTATGTGTCTGTATGTTTGTGCCAGTACCATACCATACTATTTTTTTTAACCATTGTTACATGTATGCATTTTATTTAACAGTGCTCTGTACATAGTGGACAATTAAGTTCTTATATGAATATCTAGTCCTTCTAGATATTTAGAAGTGCTTGATGCATTTAAAAGTAGAAGTAGTAGAATAATGCTATTTATAAATAGCTTTTTTATAGTATGAATTAAAATGATTCATTTCTTGAGAATTACAGAATCTCAAGGGAGTTTTGTTGATTGTAATAGCATTTCTTAATTATGAAAATATGATAGATAACACATTTGCAGGAGACTTGGAAAATACAGAACAAGGTTACACACAGTTCCACTGTATATTATCATTATTTTAAGTAGATAAATTAAGATTTTTAGTTGGAGTTTCAATATCAAACTATATAACACCATACACAAAAATAAACTCAAAATGGATTAAAGATCTAAACATAAGGCCAGAAACTATAAAACTCCTAGAGGAAAACATAGGCAAAACACTCTCCAACATAAACCACAGCAGGATCCTCTATGACCCACCTCCCGGAATATTGGAAATAAAAGCAAAAATAAACAAATGGGACTTAATTAAAATTAAAAGCTTCTGCACAACAAAGGAAACTGTAAGCAAGGTGAAAAGACAGCCTTCAGAATGGGAGGAAATAACAGCAAATGAAGCAACGGACAAAGAATTAATCTCAAAAATATACAAGCAACTCCTGAAGCTTAATTCCAGAAAAATAAAAGACCAAATCAAAAAGTGGGCCGAAGAACTAAACAGACATTTCTCCAAAGAAGACGTACAGATAGCTAACAAACACATGAAAAGACGCTCAACATCACTCATTATCAGAGAAATGCAAATCAAAACCACAATGAGGGAACATTTCACGCCAGTCAGAATGGCTGCTATCCAAAAGTCTACAAGCAATAAATGCTGGAGAGGGTGTAGAGAAAAGGGAACCCTCTTACACCATTGGTGGGAATGCAAACTAGTACAGCCACTATGGAGAACAGTGTGGAGATTCCTTAAAAAAAAACTGGAAATAAAACTGCCATACGACCCAGCAATTCCACTGCTGGGCATATACACTGAGGAAACCAGAATCGAAAGAGACACGTGTACCCCAATGTTCATCGCAGCACTGTTTATAATAGCCAGGACATGGAAGCAACCTAGACGTCCATCAGCAGACGAATGGATAAGAAAGCAGTGGTACATATACACAGTGGAGTATTACTCAGCCATTAAAAAGAATACATTTGAATCAGTTCTGATGAGGTGGATGAAACTGGAGCCAATTATACAGAGTGAAGTAAGCCAGAAAGAAAAACACCAATACAATATACTAATGCATATATATGGAATTTAGAAAGAGGGTAACAATAACCCTGTATGTGAGACAGCAAAAGAGACACAGTTGTATAGAACAGTCTTTTGGACTCTGTGGGAGAGGGAGAGGGTGGGATTTGGGAGAATGGTGTTGAAACATGTAAATTATCATATGTGAAATCAATCACCAGTCCAAGTTTGATGAATAACACAGGGTGCTCGGGGCTGGTGCACTGGGATGACCCAGCGGGATGGGATGGGGAGGGAGGTGGGAAGGGGGTTCAGGATGGGGAACACGTGTACACTCATGGTGGATTCAAGTCAATGTATGGCAAAACCAATACAATATTGTAAAATAAAATAAATAAATAAATGATTTTTTTTTAATTAATAGAATGAATATACAGAGAAGTAGATGGATATAGTAGACCTGAAAAACACAGCGAACCAATTCAACATAACTAAGATTTATACAATTTTCACACAACAGTAGGATACAAATTCTATTCAAGTTCCCATAGACTATAAACTAGGAGACATATCCAGGACATAAGACCAGATATTAATCTCTCACTTAAATGCTTTCTTCTCTGCAATCACCTTCTGTGTTTTTCAGTCTTCTTTAATCTGATTATCTGCTGATGGGTGGTGTTGCACTCCCTCCCTGTTAGTTGTTTGGCCTGAAGTGACCCAGCCCTGGGGCCTACAGGCTCTAGAATTAATGGTGACCTCCAAGAGGACTTGGACTTCCCTGGTGGCTCAGATGGTAAAGCGTCTATCTACGATGCGGGAGACCTGGGTTAGATCCCTGGGTTGGGAAGATCCCTTGGAGAAGGAAATGGCAATCCACTCTAGTACTATTGCCTGGAAAATCCCATGGACAGAGGAGCCTGGTAGGCTACAGTCCATGGGGACTCACAAAGAGTTGGACACGACTGAGCGACTTCACATTCCAAGAGGACTTAAGCCAGGAAACAGCTTTCAGGACTGCTGCTCCCAGTGCCCTGGTTCCTGGGGTGAGCCACTGCCAACCCATGCCTTCCACAGGAGACCTTCCAACACCTGCAGGTGGGTCTGGTTCAATCTCCTGTGGGGTCATTGTCCCTGTCCCTTGGGTCTTGGTGAATGCCAAATTTTGTTTGTACCACTCTGAGAGTGGAGTCTCTTTATCCCCCAGTCCTGTGGAAGTTCTGTAATCAAATCCCACTCGCATTCAAGTTCAGATTCCCTGACGATTTCCAGTCTGTTTGCCAGATCCCCAAGCTAAGAAGCCTTCACAACAGTGGGAGAACTTCTTTGATATTATTGTTCTCTAGTTTGTTTGTCACTCAGCCGGCAGGTATGGGATTTTATTTTATCATGCTTGCACCCCTCCTACCATCTTGCTGCAGCCTCTCCTTTGTCTTTAGATGGTGGGGTATCTTTTTTGGTGGGTTCCAGCATTCTCCTGTCGATGGATTTTCAACAGCTAGTTGCTATTTTGGTGCTCTCGCAGGAAGAGATGAGAGAACATCCTTCTACTCCACAATCTTATGTAAATCCATACCACATTATTTTGATTGCTATAATTTTGTAGGGTAGTTTGAAGTCAAAGAGAGTATTTCCAGTATTTTCAAGGAGAGTATAAAAGATAAAGTTTATTCTTCTTTATCAAGATTGCTTGGGCTATTCAGGGTCTTTTGTAGTTCCACACAGATTTTATGGTTATTTGTTCCAGTTCTGTGAAAAATGCCATTGGTATTGATATTTTGATAGGGATTGCATTGAATATATAGATTGCCATGAGTAGGATGAACACTGAACAATAGTAATTTTCTGATCCATGATCATGGTATAGCTCTCTGTTTATTTGTGCCATCTTTTTTTCATCAAGGTCTTATCATTTTCAGAGTACAGATTTTTTTATCCCCTTGGTTAAATTTGCTTTTAGATATTTATTATTTTTGATGATATTGTAAATGGTATTGTTTTCTTGGTTTCTCCTTCTGATAGTCCATTATAAGTGTATAGAAATACAAAATGTTTCTGTATATCAATTTGGTATCAAGCAACTTAATTGAATTCATTTATTAGCTCTAATAATTTTGGTAGAAGCTTTATGGTTTTCTGTATGTAATATCACGTCATCTACAAATAGTGATGGTTTTATTTCTTCATTTCTAATTTGAGAGTCTCTTATTTCTTTTTCTTGTCTAATTACAGTGGCTAGGTCTTCCAGTACTATATTGAATAAAAGTAGCAGGAATGGGCTTACTTGTCTTGTTCCTGATCTTAAAGGAAAAGCTGTCAACTTTTGACCATTGAGAATGATGTTAGCTTCTAGGTTTGTCATAAATGACCTTTTATATATTGAGGTGTGTTCCTTCTATGCCCACTTTGTTGAGATTGTTTTTCATCATGAATGGATGTTGAATTTTTTCATAAGCATTCTCTGCATCTATTGAGATGATTATGTGACTTCATTGTATTAATGTGGTGTAACACATTGATTGATTTATGGATACTGAATGATCCTTATATTCCCAGAATAAATTCCACTTACTCATGATGTACGATACTTTTAATGTATCATTGAATTTGGTTTGCTAATGTTCTGTTGAGGAATTTTGTGAACACATCCATCAGTGATATTGGGCATAATTTTTTGGGGAGGGGGGTAATGTCTCTGGTTTTGATATCAAGATAAATGCTGGCCTCATAGAATGTGTTTGAAAGCATTCCCTCTGGAGTTGCTGACAAAGGTCCATATAGTTAAAGTTCTGGTTTTTCCAGTAGTCATGTATGGAAAGCTGAGTGCCAAAGAACTGATGCTTTTGAATTGGGCTGGAGAAGACTCTTGAGAGTCCCTTGGACAATAAGAAGATCAAACCAGTCAATCCTAAAGGAAATCAACTCTGAATATTCATTGGAAAGACTGATGCTGAAGCTGAAGCTCCAATACTTTGGCCACCAGATGTGAAGAGCTGACTCAAAAGCCTGATGCTGGGAAAGACTGAAGGCAAAAGGAGAAGGGGGTGGCAGAGGATTAGATGGTTAGATAGCATCACCACTCAATGGACATGAATTTGAGCAAACTCTTGGAGATAGAGAAGGACAGAGGAAACTGCCAAAGAATTCCTCAAGGGATTGCAAAGAGTCAGATATGATTTAGTGACTGAACAACGGCAAATAATAATAAAAGGGCAGCATAAAGAAACTAGGCGGGGGGTAAGAAACTGTCCTATATGGACTATGGTGGTGGTATACAACTTAAAATCTATAGAACTGTGGGTCACAATGAGTGGTGTCCTTGTATGTAAATTGTAAACTATTCACCAAGTTGTGAGTGTGCTTAGCAGGCTTCCCTGGGGGCTCAGATGGTAAAGAATCCGCCTACGATGCGGGAGACCTGGGTTCGGTCCCTGGGTTGGAAAGATCCCCAGAGGAGGGCATGGCAACCCACTCCAGTATTCTTGCCTGGAGAATCCGCATGGACAGAGGAGCCTGATGGGCTACGATCCATGGGATCCAAAGAGTTGAACACAACTCAAAATCTAAAGAACTGTGTGTCACAATGAGTGGATGTAAATTGTAAACTACTTACCGAGTTGTGAGAGGGATCCAAAATGGAATGCAGACTATGACCAAGAATTCTATCTTAAAAGTAACTTACATAACCACACTGAAAGGAGTGAGAAAATAAGGAACTAACTGAAATAACTCTGAAAAGTAGTGTTTTGATGGGTTCACAAGGATAAAGACAAAAAGAACTATCCACAAACACTGTATTCTAGTTAGTAAATTTATCTCTCAGAGGGTTATGGGTTCACAATTCTGAAAATACTTTACTTGTCTGCTGCTGCTGCTGCTGCTGCTAAGTCGCTTCAGTCGTGTCTGACTCTGTGTGATCCCATAGACAGCAGCCCACCAGGCTTCCCTGTCCCTGGGAGTCTCCAGGCAAGAACACTGGAGTGGGTTGCCATTTCCTTTTCCAATGCATGAAAAAGTGAAAAGTGAAAGTGAAGTCACTCTGCCGTGTCCGACTCTTTGCGACCCCATGGACTGCAGCCCACCAGGCTCCTCCGTCCACGGGACCTTCCAGGCAGGAGTACTGGAGTGGGGTGCCATCGCCTTTTCCGTCATTTGTCTGCTAGAGTTGAACAAATAAGTAATCATATTGTAGATAACAAGAATCATGCTTCTCAGTGTCTGAGAAAGAAGTAACAAATAAGAAAAGGGGGTAAAGCAGAGAATGAAACCTGTGGTGCTGGATCAGATTTGGAGTTAACAATAAAACTCCTGGAGATTTTAAAAAAATATGTACAAAGACAGAGTCAGACATGAATATAGGTATGTAAGTACGTACATATGTATATTTGCATGAGTTCCATACATACATATAGTTCCCAGCTCTGTCCATCCAAAGAGTCCAGAAGCAGTCACTCTTCAGTAGAAATGAGCATCCTTAGTAACCAGATTTGGTTTGTATATATCATTCTTCATTACAATGGATCAGATCTCCTTGGAGAATTGATTGATTTCCTGGAAGAAATAAAATGGAACCTCTTAAGAATCACTGGGCTAGATGCCTTCCATCAGCCAAGGGCAATCCTGAGGTGAGTGCATGTATGAGTTGTTAACAACCAACATGCTCAGCAGCTGGTCAAGGGGACCTGGGCAGGGTGCCAACAGCATCTGCTGCAAGTGTGTTTTGGTGATCTCAGGAAACACTGGTACAAGATTGCTATTTACAGGACAGCTTACCCAGGGCACCAAGAGAGGAAGCATCCTCACCTTTCCCCAGCCCTTTCCAGGCAATGAGTCAACAGTGGAACAGGTAGGACCACATGGGTATTACCACATGGACATTACCAGAATCAGTAGGAAAATAAAGGAGATCAACAGTACCCAGCCTCTGAAACAGTTCATTTGTGGGCCCTAGCCAGAACTCAAATATCTTTATTTAAGAAACATACTCTGCTTTTGATAATCAAATGCTTTTATCTTGGGCAGCCCCATTTTCCCTACAATGTGTCCCAACAAGTTGGCCCTGGTCTTCAGTGACACATTCAAGATTTGGAGCAAAGGGAGTGTTCTCAGTGATAGGATTCTGATGACGTTGGCTCCTAAGCCCCTCCTCCTCCAAGAAGTGATTTCAATTCTTGGAAACACAGGGACTATTAAATTTTCTTTCCACGCTCCTCCCTTTCTTGGCATTCTCCTGGAAATACAGAAATACAAAGAAATTTATCTCTTCAATAAATTCTAATAAATGGCAGAACTTTCTGCTAACTATGAGTCTTTCAAGTTTAATTTCATTAAAGTCCATTGACTCCCCCCAAATCAACAATGACCTTTTGAAAATCTGGATCCAATTATTGTGTCTGTATCTACACAATAATTTTGAATCAAGTTTTTGACTATTGCCTCAAAAGAATCATTTGGCTATAGCTACTAAAGTTGAAATTAAGTGATGATACAAATTATTTTGAGTATGAATTCTTAACAATCCTCTCTGGGCCCCTAAGATGTGATAGTTATAAGTTTGGTCCACAATTTATTAATTAATTCACTTGATTCAACAAATATTTATTGTTGGTGTTTGGTGTATAGGCCACTGTGTCAGCTCTGCAGATATGTGATATACTAAACATTCTCTGACCACGTGAAATTTACATTCTAAGTAGACATGCAGACAGTAAACAAAGAAAAAGGTAAAACATGGTACAATATTGGGTGGCCAGTTCCACGAAGAAAAATCAAACAAGGAAGGATAATAAGAATTTTGGGAGTAGAAGAGCTTGAAATAATTTTAAGGGAAATCAAATCCCTTATGATTATACAGTGGAGGTGACAAATAGATTCAAGGGATTAGGTCTAATAGACAGAGTGCCTGAAGAACTATGGATGACAGTTCATAACATTGTACAGGAGTTAGTGGCCAAAACCACCCCAAGAAAAAGAAATGCAAGAAGGCAAAGTGGTTGTCTGAGGATGCCTTACAAATAGCCGAGAAAAGAAGGGAAGTAAAAAGGCAAAAGAAAAAGGGAAAGATATACCCAACTAAATGCAGAGTTCCAGAGAACAGCAAGGAGAGATTTAAAAAAAAGTGTTCTTAAGTGAACAATGCAAAGAAATAGAGGAAAACAGGATGGGAAAACTAGAGATTTCTTCAAGAAAACTGGAGATACCAAGGGAATTTTCATGCAAAGATAGGCACAATAAAAGACAGAAACTGCAAGGACCTAACAGAAGCAGAAGAGATTAAGAAGAGGTGGGAAGAATACACAGAACTGTACAAAAAATGTTTCAGTGACCCGGATAACCCTGATGATGTGATTACTCACCTAGAGCCAGACATCCTGCTGTGTGAAGTCAAGTGGGCCTTAGGAAGCATTACTATGAACTAAGCTGTTGAAGGTGATAGAATTCCAGTTGAGTTATTTCAAATCCTAAAGATGATGCTGTTAAAGTACTACACTCAATATGCGAGCATATTTGGAAGATTCAGCAGTGGCCACAGGACTGGAGAAGATCACTTTTCATTCCAATTCCAAAGAAAGGCAATGCCAAAGAAGGTTCAAACTACTGTACATTTGCACTTGTTTCACATGCTAGCCAGATAATGCTCAAAATACTTCAAACTAGGCTTCAACAGTACATGAACTGAGAACTTCCAGATGTACAAGCTGGGTTTATAAAAAGCAGAGAAATAAGAGAACAATATGCCAACAACTGTTGGATCATAGAAAAAGCAAGAGAATTCCAGAAAAACATCTACTTCTGCTTCATTGACTGCACTAAAGCCTTTGTCTGTGTGGATCACAACAAACTGTGGAAAATTCTTAAAGATATGGGAATACCAGACCACCTTACATGCCTCCTGAGAAACCTGTCTGCAGGTCAAGAAGCAACAGTTAGAACAAGGCGTGGTACAACAAACTGGTTCCAAATTGGAAAAAGGGTATGTCAAGGCTGTATATTGTCACCCTGATTATTTAACTTCTATGAACAGTACATCATGCAAAATGCCAGGCTGGATGAAGCACAAGCTGGAACCAAAATTGCCAGGAGAAATATCAACAGCCTCAGATGTGCAAATGACACCACCCTTCTGGCAGAAAGTAAAGAGGAACTAAAGAGCCTCTTGATGAAGGTGAAAGAGGAGAGTGAAAAAGCTGGCTTAAATCTCAGCATTCAAAAAACGAAGATCATGGCATCTTGTCCCATCACTTCATGGCTAATAGATGGGGAAACAATGGAAACAGTAACAAACTTCTTTTCTTGGGCTCCCAAATCACTGCAGATGGTGACTGCAACCATGAAATTAAAAGACATTTGCTCCTTGGAAGAAAAGTTATGACCAACCTAGTAAAGTAAGTAAAGTCGCTCAGTCATGTCTGACTCTTTGCGACCCCATGGACTGCAGCCCACCAGGCTCCTCAGTCCATGGGATTCTCCAGGCAAGAGTACTGGAATGGGTTGCCATTTCCTTCTCCAGGGGATCTTCCTGACCCAGGGATCAAACCTGGGTCTCCCACATTGGAAGCAGACGCTTTAACCTTTGAGCCACCATATTAAAAAGCAGGGGCATTACTTTGCTAACAAAGGTCCATATAATCAAAGCTATGGTTTTTCCAGTAGTCATGTATGGGTGTGAGAGCTGAACCGTAAAGAAAGTTGAGCACTGAAGAACTGATGCTTTTGAACTGTGGTGTTAGAGAAGACTCTTGAGAGTCGCTTGGACTGCAAGGAGATCAAATCAGTCAATCCTAAAGGAAATCAGCCCTGCATATTCATTGGAAGGACTGATGCTGAAGCTGAAGCTCCAATACTTTGGCCACCTGGTGCAAAGAGCTGACTCATTAGAAAAGACCCTGATGCTGGGAAATATTGAAGGCAGGAGGAGAAGAGGACAACAGAGAATGAGATGGTTGGATGACATCACTGACTCAATCAACGAGTTTGAGCAAGCTCTGGAAGATGGTGAAGGACAAGGAAGCCTGGTATGGGGTCACTAAGAGTCAGACATGACTGAGCTACTGAACTGAATTGATATATATACATATATACACTCTCCCTCTTGAGTCTACCCCCCACACCACCCCCCACCCCCAATCCCACCCCTCTAGGTCATCACAGAGCACCACGCTGGATTTCCTGTGTTAAATAGCAGCTTCCCACTAGCTATTTATTTTACACATGGTAGCATATAAATGTCAAAGCTACTCTCTCAATTCACCCCCTCCCAGGACTTAATGTCAATGTCACCAGGCAGAAAATTGAAGAATCAGAGTATGAAGACCTTATCAGTTGCTAGCAAGTCTGCAAAGGACAAAACGGGCCAAGGCCACACAGGGCAAGAAGCAAAATTTCCCAATTCAGTTAAGGGCAAGAGTTGAATGCCCAGGTACAGGAAGAAGAAAAAAGGGATTTCAGAGATAGACTTCTATTCCTCCCCGCTCCTCTGCAGCCCCAACATCTCAGTGGAACTCTCTGACTACCGTGACCTAGGTTTTGTTTGCCAGTTATGCTGGTGGTAGTGATGGTGGTTGGTAGGTTGATTATCTGCTTGTTTGTTTTAAAAAGAGCTTATTAATTTCCTGGGAGGCAAGGAAAATCCAGCCTTCCAGGACACAAAGCTTTTAACTGCTCTTCAGGGGGGGTGGAAGGAAAGTATTTTTATCCTTTCAACAGAAGAAAATAATTAAGATCTCAATCAGTTTGGAATGCTGCAATGAACAGATTTTAAATCTGATGAAATTGGCTGACCTGGAAAGATAGGGCTTGATCCTGGGCTGGAAAGTTAATAATCCTTTGGGGAATTTAGCATCACAGCTCCCAGTGCTGCTGATCCATGGACCACCCTTTGTATAGCAAGGTGTTAAGCTGACATCCTGGAAGAGGGTCCTCGTGCCGTGCTTGCTGTTGTATTAGGAGAAGGTACGAGAAAGTCAGGATGCAGGATTGTGTTGCCAACTTCTTATAGCCCTTAGTAAGCCACTTTTTTTCTATAGAAAAAAGAGGCGTGCTTAGCCTCACACTGGTTTGTGTGAAAACAGAGAAAGAACAAAACACATTTCTGTTAAGAGAGGTGCTTGTCTCCTGTGAGTTACAGTTTTTAAAAATGGCTGAAAGGTACTTTTCACAATAGCCAAGATATGGAAACCACCTAAATTCTCATCAACAGACAAATGGACAAAGATGGTGATGATGATGATCACATACACACACACACACACACACACAAAATGGCATACTACTCAGCCATAAAAAAGAATGAAAGAATGCCATTAGCAGCAACATGGTTGAGCCTAGAGATGATCATACTAAGTGAAGTAAGTCAGAGAAAAACAAATACCGTAGGAAATCGCTTACATGTGGAGTCTGCAGTATGACACAAATGAGCTAATCTGCAGTTCACAGATTCACAGATGTAGAGAACAGATTTGTGGTTGCCTGAGGGAGAGAGGGTGAGGGAGGGCTGGATTGGGAGTTTGGGATTAACAGATGCAAAGTACTACATGTAGAATAGATAAACAACAAGGTCCTACTGTATAGCCCAATTATATATATATTTAATGGACTCACTTTGCTGTACAGCAGAAATCAATACAACATTGTAAATCAACTATACTTCAATAAAATATGTTTTTAATTTAAATGGCTGAAATGCGATGATTGTTTCTCTTGTCCAACTTTTTAGAGTGTGCCCATAGTAACAGAAAATACATGTGAATGAGTGAATAACTGAACTCACTCTAAGAAAGAGCTACCCAGTAATTAGAACCACCCACCAAAGAAGCAGGTTGCCATGTAATGAGCTCTCCAACCAGGAGTTTTAAGCAGAGACTTGGTGATCTGTCAAAGATGAGATAGAGCGGTACTTCTCCAGCTTTAATGTGAGTAAGTGTTACCTGGGAACCTTGTGAAAATGCAGATTCTGATTTGATAGGTCTGGGGTGGGCCCTGGGAGTCTGTATTTCTAGATAGCTCCAGAGGATTCCAATGCTGCAGGTGCAGACTCTTCTATTCAAAGTGCAGACCACACTTTAAACAGGAAGGATATAGCAGGGATCTCATAGATAGAAAGGTCAACTAGGTTGCCTGCAAGCTAAGTCACTTCCGTCATGTCCAGCTCTATGATCCCATGGACTGTTGCCTGCTAGGCTCCTCTCGGCAAGAATACTGGAGTGGGTTGCCAGGCTCTCCCCCAGGAGATTTTCCCAACCCAGCGATCAAATCCATGTCTCATGTCTCCTGCATTGGCAGGTGGATTCTTTACCACTCTCACCACCTGGGAAGACCTATACTAGGTTATTAGTTTCCAAACCCGCCTGCATGTCAGACTCACCCAGGAGATGTACTAGAAATGAAGGTTCTTAAGCTCCAATGCCAGAGATTCAAATTCTGTAGATGAGGAACAGAACCTGGACCCTTGTATTTTTAACAAGCTTTCCACTCATTCAGATACAATCTTTGGGAAACACTGAACCAGAGGCTTCCTAAATTTATTTCAAACTCTACACTTCCTTCTCTCAAGAATCTGACAAATATAAATCAGGATGGGGCAAGTGTAGGCTGACAGCAATCCTCCTGCTGTACGTGTGTGTGTGCTTAGTCGCTCAGTCGTGTCTGACTCTTTGGGACCCAGCAGACTGTAGCCCGCCCAGGGTCCTCTGTCCATGGGGATTCTCCAAGCAAGAATCCTGGAGTGGGTTGCCATGCCCTCCTCCAGGGGATCTTCCCAACCCAAGGATTGAACCCAGGTCTCCCACACCACAGGTGGATTCTTTACCATCTAAGCCAACAGAGAAACCTGTCCTCATATATAGATGTTGTAAATAGCACAGGGTCAGAACACATCCCTGTTATTTAGGAGTCCTAGCTTTACACTTATTCCCTCTCCTGGGAATTTCGCATTTTCCATCCTTTTGCAGAGTAGACTTTAGTAGTACTCTCAAAATAGCTCGATTATTGATTCTTTCCTTGGAAGAAGGGCTATGACAAACCTAGACATCATATTAAAAAGCAGAGATGTTACTTTGCCAACAAAGATCCCTATAGTCAAAGCTATGGTTTTTTCGTAGTTATGCATGAATATGAGAGCTGGATGATAAAAAAAACTGAGTACCGAAGAATTGATGCCTTCGAAATATGATGCTGGAGAAGACTCTTGAGAGTTCCTTAGACAGCAAGGAGATCAAACCAGTCAATCCTATAGAAAATCAACCCTGAATATTCACTGGAAAGACTGGTGATGAAGCTGAAGCTCCAATACTTTGGCCGCCTAATGTGAAGAACTGACTCATTAGAAGAGACCCTGATTCTGGGAAAGACTAAAGACAGGACGAGAAGAGGACGACAGGATGAGATGGTTGAATGGCATCACTGACTCAATGGACATGAAACTGAAAGTGAAAGTCACTCAGTCATGTCGGACTCTTTGAGACCCCATGTACTATACAGTCCATAGAGTTCTCCAGGCCAGAATGCTGGAGTGGGTAGCCTTTCCCTTCTCCAGGGGATCTTCCCAACCCAGAGATCAAACCCAGATCTCCCACATTGCAGGCGGATTCTTTACCAGCTGAGCCACAAGGGAAGCCACAGAGAAGATGTGGTACCTATATACAATGGAATACAATTCAGCCATAAAAAAGAATGAAATAATGCCATTTGCCGCAATGTGGATGGAGCTAGAGATTACCATACTAAGTGAAGTAAGTCAGACAGAGAAAGACAAATATCATGTGGTATTGCTTATATGTGGAATCTTCAAAAATGGTACCAATGAACATATCTACAAAACAGAAACAAACTCACAGGCTTAGAGAATTTATGGTTATGCAGTGGCAAAGGGATAGACTCAGAGTTTGGAACTGATACGTATACGTTGTTATATTTAAAACAGATGACCAACAAAGACCTACTGTATAGCACAGGCAACACTACTCAATAGTCTGTACTAATCTAAATGGGAAAAGAATTTGAAAAAGAATAGACACCCATATATGTACAACTGAATCACTTTGCTGTATACCTGAAATTAACACAAATTGTTAACCAAATATACTCCAATATAAAAATGTGTTTAAATAAATAAATAGCATTGCCCACACCCTGTTGTTCACAGAATAGAAGGACATTCTACAGCACCTTGAAAACTTGTATTTCTTAAGAGAAGAACAAAAAAGCAAGACCATAAAAGCTCTTTCTCTCTCTTCCCCTGGCCTCTGCCCGCTTCTTAGGACTTTGAGAGGAGTGATAGGCAAATAACCACTTAGGCCTCCCCGGGTTCCCAGGAAAGCAGAACAGATTCTATTTGAGCAGGTCTACTCCAGCACCCCACCCCATTCCAGCCTCACCCCAATCTTTCAGAGCTCATTATCTTTGCATATCCCCAAATTATCTGGGTGGAGCCCCAGGAAGAAGTAGTTAGATCTCAACCATTTATGGTATATCTCAGACAGCCACCACCCACTAGTGCCAGGGCTAGTCAGCTGCTGTGCGGGGTGCCTTCTCAAGAATGTTCATGTGGCATTCCAGCCTCCATCTGGCCAAGAGACCTAAGGATAAAGTTTCGCAAGACTGGGGCGAGTGGGTTCTGCTGCTTCTGAAAGATTTTTCCGTCATTTGGGAAACAGACGTTGAATTTCCGCCTTCAGCCTGGAAAAGTGGCTTGAACTGCTGTTTTCATCCAACTGTAAAAGGACCAAAATTCAAATGACGCTCATGATCTCCTGGCTCTCTTTGTTTTTGTGCATCCTAGGTTGGGCTCTAAATAAACTTAGTTGGGGAAAATGAAAAAAAGAAGAGAAAAATCCAGAAATGATGCCCTCTAGCTATGAATAGCCACAGTGTTTTAGTCAATCCAGAAACTGCTTCCAAAACCAGCTTTAGAACCAACAGCTGAGACCTTGGATTTGAATGACAAAATTAAGCCAAGGTCATTCTTACACCCATGTCATCATCTTTATCCTCAAAACAAATATCATCGATTGCCCAATACAATTTAGAGCTCTTGAGGATTTTATTATCCAATCTGGGGAACAGGAAAGATGCAAAAAGAGATGATAAATAGGAAAAGCAAAAGAAAGGAAAGGAGGGGCAGTATCTGGTGTTCCCTGAAGCTTGGCAGGTAGGGAAGGATCCATGGGCAAGACAGGGTTGAGATACTGGTTGGGTAAGAAGGGAGCCAGCCAGCCAGCATCGGAGAACAGCAGAGAGACCATCAGAAGCAGGAGTGTGTGTGACACAGTGAGGGGAAGGAGAAGGTTAGTGGGGCTGGAATGAAGAGCTTGGGTAAAGGAACAGTGTAGAGGGACCAGAAGAGATGGGAGGTTCCAGGCTAGAACCCTGGATAAGACATGAGACTTTGTTCTCTGGTGATAGGGAGCTCGAGAGTGAAAACCTTGGTATAGAGGAGAAAAGGGTGGAGAGGATTGGTGGCAAGGAGACCAGTGAGAAGGATATGATCTTGGGGCAAAACTAGGGTGAGTCAGGGCAGAACCAGAATGTGGAAAGGAAGGAACTGACCAGTGCAAGAGGCTTTATAAAGACAAATGGTTAGGGATCAGTGACTGAGGTGTGAGATGGCAGGAAAGCCGAGGGAGGAAAAAGAAGAGAAAAAAGAGTGAAAGTCGCTCAGGATGACTCCCTGGTTTCTGACTGCAGTGGCAGAGGGAATGGTCATGTTCCCAGCAGAATTTTCCTTCTTTCTCAACAAGATTCCTCTCATTGGTTTATCCTCCTTATCCCTCAGAACTAAAGGCAACTCCATCCCAGCTGATTCTAACAGAGACTAAAATAAGATTCTGATCCCCCTTTTGTAAAAAGAGGACCTAAGGATACATGATTTGTACAAGATTGAACAGGTAGGGCAGAAGGAGGTGAGTACTAGGAGCTCCGGGAACTGATGATTCACATGAGAATCCTAAACAGCAGAACCTTGAGAGCCAACACAAGTATTTAGTGGGCCCACTTCTCTTTATAGATAAACTGAGAGCTGCAGATGAACAGTGACTTCCTCAGGGTCACACGGTCAGTGGGTAGCAAGGTTAGCCTAGAACCTGGGCTCCTGAATCTTAATCTAGAGCTGCTTGCATTTCTAGTTGTTGCTTAGTGTTTTATCTGTGTGTGTGGTGTGCACATGCTTGCTGAGTGATGGGGCATTTTATTTGAATGTTATTTTCTCTGTGGATTTACCACAAATTATACCTCACCTGACTCCTCATATAATAACAATAATAATTCAAGGTTGACTTTTGTTTAAAATCCTGACTGTGTGACTCATATGACAGCTGGTTTATCTCCTCATCTCTACCCCGATCATCTTTGGATCTATTTCAGTTCAAAAGGTCTTGGCTAAGCTGTAAGATCTGTCTGTCACCTTTCCCAGTTTTATCCCTACACCATTCTGCTAAGGCAAGGAACAGATCTGGCACCTTTTTCATTTGAAGCGAACTTTATCAAAATGCATCATTTCTAAGCTAATTAGGAAAAAGGAGGGTTGGGGTAAGAAAAGGAAACAAAACAAGAAGCACATAATACCAGGTGCTCTCTTAGAGGAAGAGATAAGGAAGGAAGAGATCTTGTTGATATCTGAGAGAAAACCGCAAAATTCTGTAAAGCAATTATCCCTCAATTAAAAAAAAATTAAAAAATAAATAAAGTGGCAAAAAAAAAAAAAGAAAGGAAGAGAAATGGAACAATGAATGATGGAAAATAGGAAACTGGCATTGATCAAAAAAGGATTTTAGATTAATGGAAAGAAGGGTCCATTGGTTCAAGATGGCAGAGTAGAAGGACATGTATGGCTCAGCTCCTCTTGCAAGAGCACCAATTCACAAACAGTTACAGAATAACCATCAACAGGCAGAGGCTGGAACTCAAGGGAAAAAAGATGTGCCATGTCCAGCTACAAAGGAGAAACCCCAGTGAAACAGTAGGAGGGGCATAATCATGATAAAAGCAAAACCCATACTCTCCAGGTGGTTGACCCACAGACTGGAGAACAACAAAACCGAAGAAGTTGTCCCACTGTTGTGGAGGTTCACAGTCCCATGTCAGGCTTTCCAGTCTGAGGATCCAGGAAAAGCATTACAAATCCCCAGGGAACCTGACTTTGAAGGCCAGAAGGATTAGATTGCAGGACTTCCACAGGACTGGGGGGAACAGAGACTCTTACTCTTGAAGGACACAAACAAAACCTTGTGTGCATCGGGACCCAGGGG
The DNA here is from genome assembly GCF_014754425.2 of Oryx dammah. Classification (NCBI taxonomy): domain Eukaryota; kingdom Metazoa; phylum Chordata; class Mammalia; order Artiodactyla; family Bovidae; genus Oryx; species Oryx dammah. The sequence continues at coordinate 52,916,030 of NW_024070192.1, read as the reverse complement.
AAAGGAGTAGGTTAATGGAGAGAAGGAGGAACATTCTGCCCACTCCATCAAGGAGGTTCTTGGAAATTCCATCTGCCTGTTCAACCAGAGTGCTTCCTGGAGGCTCTGAATAAGACCCAACCCACGGTTTCCAACATTCTATGGCTGATTGGAAAAACTCAATGATACTTGGTTTACCACTAAAAACCCGGATGTTATGCCAGTCTCAGAAGCCAGCAAACATCCAATGACTCCTCCCACTAAAAAGTACTTAGAGAAGACAGGAGGCCTCTTCTCACCTGCTGAAGAAAGCACACAAACCATTCCAGACACTTTTCTCTCCCACAAATCCCTCTTTCTCCTGAAAGGGGTTATCTTGCAATGTCCCCATCCCTCCCAAGGGCCTGTGCAGCCAGGGACAGCATTCAGAGAAGCACTGTCATCTCTACACCTCTCCCAAGGCCAAGATGGCTTATGTCAGAGCACCTGGGTTCCTCCCTTCTCTGGAGTGAACAGGGGATACATCCCAGAGAGGGGAAACGTTGGCATATGGAACCATACTGGGGACAAGAAGTCTGTTTGTTTGGTGTTCTGAGAACCAGCAGGAGGAAATGCATTTTAGCCAGGGAAGGAAAAAAAAAAAGTGTCCAGCTGTGAATGACAGCCAAGCCAGCAGAAGGTGGGTGAAAACGGACAGCTGAGGAAGTGACTGGCTGGACTTCCAAGAACTTGCATCACCGGAAATAGTGAAAATGACTAGAAAGTCAGAGCCCTGTGTGAGAGCTGCAATCACCTCATACACATCGGTCACTTGGCCACTCACTGACCGTGAATGTCCCTTGACCAGCATGCAATATATGCACAGCACACGGAATTGTACTTCTGGAAGTATAAGAGGACATCCAACCATGTCTGAGGTCAGCCTCACTTATAAACTGTGAATTCATGGAGAGTGTCCATTTGTGTGTGTGCACGCATGCACACACTGCCATGCGCCAGGGATGGACTCCATTTTCATTGGGTATGATATTGTGCAGGGCCCTGTGGGGCTCCTGGGCACAAGATGTTTCTGTGTCCCCCATTTCTTTAATTAAACGAAACAGCTTCATTCAGCCTTCATGATCTTCCCTGGGTTCCAAGTGGCAGATTCAAGCCACTTAATTAGGAAAAGGAGGGGAAGAGATACCAGGGAGAAACAAACAGTCAGAAGCAGGCTTGGGCTAAAGTTCTCTTTCCCCATCAGTGGATACACACAACAATCTTTGGCCTGTTTTGCAGATACTGAAACCCCTCCCAAGTGGGAGAAGTTAACAGTAAATGATAGTATGCTGCCCACAAGCCTGGAGACTCCAGAGCAGTCGGACCTGAAGGCTCATGATGCTGACTCCTACTTACCTCACCACCAACCCATCAGAAGAACCTCCAGGAGCTGATCATGCCCTCTTTGAACAATTATTATAAAACTTCTCACTATCTTCCCCAAGTGTGGACACATGGTTTTGAGGGCATTCGCCCACTGTGGCTCCTTTTCCCTGGCATAACAACAAAGCTATCCTAGTCTACTCCACCTGAACTCTGTCTCTGAGATTTGATTTGGCACCAGTATACAGAGAAGCTGGGCTTTTGGCATCAAATTTGGCACCCAATGCAGGGCTGACTCAGGGACAGTCCCAGGGAGGGGTCCCTAGAGGCCAGATTGTCTAGGACCCTTGCTTGAAAGTCTGAGCCCTAGTCATACTGATCTGCTATCCTGGCAGCTGGGACTCCATGGTGGAGGAGGGACCACTCTACCAGCTGCCAAGGCCCTTTTGCCTTGAGGATGTTCCTCTCTTCCTCCTGCTTGGACAGCCCTGGACTTCCTACTCTGTGGAATTATTTTGAGAAAGCAGAAAAGATAGTGTCTGACATCTAGACACCTCTACCAGAACCTGGTAAATCCCAGGAGTGCACTCCCAGGCCCCTTCAACTTTGTCCCCTTGAGGAAATTTTGGTTCTCATTTGGGATTGTTCATTTCAGAAAGGAGATCCTGTCTGTAAGGCACTGCTTGGACTAAGGTCACAGGCTTAGTGGGACTTGGAAGCAGCCACTCTGAGCTTTGTGCTGTCTGTTGTTTTCTGGAATAAGACTTCCGTCTGCTGGCAAATTTTGTTTTGTTTTCAGTCCACTAGTGACGGTTTTTTGATCAATATGGGAAGTGCTTCTTCAATCAATATGGAAAGAGCTTCAGTTTCATCTGATAGCCCCCAGGGGAAAATTTTCACAGCTTGGATGACCTACAGTTATAAACCTATGACTAAAAAAAGAAATTGTTTCCAAAAGAAAAAAAATTGTTTCCAAATCCAAGCTTGCTCTGCTTGCCACACAACAGGCCAGTGAATCGGAGAGACAAGGTGTGAGGCAAGGAATAAGCTTTATTCAGAAAACTAACTGACTAAGAAGGTGGCAGACTGATGTCTCATAGTAACCATCTTGTCAGGAAAGTTCTTTTATAGAGTAGAGACAGAGAGAAGCAATGAGGAAATATAGTCAAAAGGTAGTATACAACTATCATGTAAGAAATGAATCTCCAGTCTATGTTCGATACAGGATACAGGATGCTTGGGGCTGGTGCCTGGGGATGATCCAGAGAGATGATATGGGGTGGGAGGTGGGAGGGGGTTTCAGGATTGGGAACTCATGTACACCCGTGGTGGATTCATGTCAATATATGGCTAAATGAATACAGTATTGTAAAGCAAAATAAAGTAAAAATAAAAAAAAATTTTTTTAAGGTAGTATACAGAAGAAGAGGTAGAGAGGAAGTAAAGTAAATAGGGTCTTCAGTCTTGTAAGACACCTCCTGGAAGGGTCAGCCTCCCATGTAATTTAACATACCAAGTGAACTGAATTAGGTTAATATCTTCTTTTAGGGTATTTCACAGGCTGTTTGAAGCATCCCAAAGTTAGCTACAGGTAATTTGGCTTGAGAAGTTTTGTCAGAAGACCTTAAAAGAAGTTTTTCTAAACACAATGAAATCATAAGTCACTGTGAAATAGTTATTTATTTAGTCAAAGTAACAATAAAAGAGTTCAAAGGCAAATATAGAGCACTTAAAAGGTAAAGAAACTTTAAAAATCTGTTATCAAAGGCAGTTTAGCATCTTCAGAAAACTTGGCCATTTTAACAGAAAGAAAAGCCAAATTTATATTTTGCACTAGCTTACTTTTAAAGTTCATTTACTCAGTCAAACTTATTTTAAACTTAGTCAATCCTGACTGATCATGGGGTCCATTTTCCACAAACCTCTCATCATTTAACTTATTTTAGCACAATTTTAGCTTGTTGTAGAATATCTGGAGAGATCTTAGAACATATATTTCTGAAAGTTTACTCAAAACTTTTTTCTCTGGGAAGCAGAGGAGTGATGGTCTATCTTCTGTAACTGCTTCAAGGCTGAGTAGGGCCATAGACCCTGCCTGTCAGGGAGTAAAAATCTCTAGATACCTGGTCTAGGGGCCCCAGGGGCAGGACAGCTCCTTGTTTTAATCGGTATGGGCTGGAATCCTCACCTATTTTCATTTTGAAAATGAATCCTGAATTTGAAAATGAATTTTCAAAAATGAATTTTGAAAATCCTCACCCAACATCATTTTGATGTTGAACTGTTGTAACTGCTTCCATATTCTTCCTGTGAATCTCCTTGATAACTAAGACCTTTTTGTAACAGGACTAGAGTACAAAAGTATCTATAAATGACAAAAGAATCATGTTAAATATCTGATTAATTGATAAAGAAACTTGGGCAATAATTATTCCTTAACAACAACAACAACAAAAGAAAACAACCAGACATCTCAAAAGCAAATATAAACTACATAAAGGCAAAGAAGCTCACAAAATCTGTTATCAAAAATGGCAGTCCAAGAAAATTTTTCTCTAAACAGGAAAAGAAAAGCCAAATCCAACTCTTAGTTAAATGATGAAAGGTTTGTGGAAAATGGACCCCAAAAAGGGTTTTGTACATAGTCAGTCAGGATTAACTAAGTTTAAAATAAGTATTACATGCTAGCAAAATAATGTTCATTTCACATGCTAGTAAAGTAATTCTCTAAATCCTTCAAGCTAGGCTTCAACAGTACATGAACCAAGAACTTCCAGATATACAAGCTGGATTTAGAAAACGCAGAGGAACCAGAGATCTAATTGCCAACATCCATTGGATCACAGAAAAAGCTAGAGAATTCCAGAAAAACATCTACTTCTGCTTCATTGACTGTGGTAAAGGCTTTGACTGTGTAGATCATAAGAAACTGTGGAAAATTCTTCCAGAGATGGGAACACCAGACCACCTTACATGTCTCCTGAGAAATCTGTATGCAGGTCAAGAAGCAACAGTTAGTACCAGACATGAAACAATGGCCTGGTTGAAAATTGGGAAAGGAGTACATCAAGGCTATATATTGTCACCCTGCTTATTTAACTTCTATACAGGGTACATCATGCAAAATGCCAGGCTGGATGAAGCACAAGCTGGAATCAAGACTGCTGGGAGAAATATCAATAACCTCAGATATGCAGATGACACCACCCTTGTGGCAGAAAGCAAAGAGGAACCAAAGAGCCTCTTGATGAAGGTGAAAGAAGAGAGTGAAAAAACTGGCTTAAAACTCAACATTCAAAAAACAAAGATCATGGCATCTGGTCCCATCACTTCATGGCAAATAGATGGGGAAACAATGGAAACAGTGACAGACTTTATTTTCTTGGGCTCCAAAATCACTGTGGAAGGTGACTGCAACCATGAATTTAAAAGACGCTTGCTCCTTGGAAAAAAAGCAATGACCAACCTAGACAGCATATTAAAAAGCAGAGACATTATTTTGCCTACAAATGTCCATATAGTCAAAGCTGTGGTTTTTCCAGTAGTCATGTACAGATGTGAGAGCTGGACAATAAAAAAGGCTGAGTGCTGAAGAATTTATGCTTTTGAACTGTGATGCTGGAGAAGACTCTTGAGAGTCCCTGGGACTTCAAGGAGATCAAACCAGTCAATCCTAAAGGAAATCAACCCTGAATATTCATTGGAAGGACTGAACAACAACAACAACACTTTCCTAAAACAATCATTCCTGAAGTTTTACCCAAAAGCTCTTAACTCACTTGCATTACTTAACACTGATGACTCTAAAAATGGCTATATTAATCAAACCAACAATCTTGAACCACCTTCAATAACATATATCAATTCAGTACTGAATATTTCCCAGATCATGTGCTCCTAAAATTGAACTCGGCCTATTTTCTAGATGTGCTCAGTCATGTCCAACTCTCTGTGCCAGGCCTTCTCCTCCCGCCTTCAATCTTTCCCAGCATCAGGGTTTTTTCCAATAAGTTGGCACTTCGCATCAAGTGGCCAAAGTATTGGAGATTCAGTTTCAGCATCTGTCCTTCCAAAGAATATTCAGGACTGATTTCCTTTAGGATTGACTAGTTGGATCTCCTTGCAGTGCAAGGGACTCTCAAGAGTCTTCTCCAACACCACAGTTCAAAAGCATCAATTCTTCAATGCTCAGCCTTCTTTATGGCCCAACTCTCACATTCATACATGACTACTGGAAAAACCATAGGTTTGACTATACAGACATTTATAGGCAGAGTAATGTCTTTGCTTTCTAATACATGTCTATGTTTGTCATTGCTTTTCTTCCAAGGAGCAAACAAATGTGTACTGAAGAATAATCTCTTTAGCTACTTGGTAGCTTAATAATTAAAGATAAATGATGGAGGTTTATTGAATCAGTGAGTCATTTCCAAGTAAAATAAGGTGCTGAAACAGTAATTTGTGAATATTGGCTCCTCCCTTTTTTTTAAAAAAAATCTGACTTCATTTTTCTTCATTGAAAATTTTTTTAATTCATTTATTTTAATTGGAGGCTAATTACTTTACAATACTGTAGTGGTTTTTGCCATACATTGACATTAATCAGCCATGGGTGTACATTTGTTCCCCATCCTGAACCCCCCTCCCCCCTCCCTCCCCATCCCATCCTTCTGGGTCATCCCAGTGCACCAGCCCTTGGCAGAGAGAAACTAAGTTATTGTATTTAGGAAACAAAGAGTTTGGTGCCACACTGAGATATTCTCCATAAGAAAGCCTGTGTTTTTAGAGTTGTGCATGATCAGAATTTTCTTGTTGTTGTTGTTCACTTGCTAAGTTGTGTCTGACTCTTTGTGAACCCATGAACTGTTGCACACCAGGCCTTCTTGTCCCTCACTATTTCCTAGAGTTTGCCCAAGTTCATGTCCACTGAATCGGTGATGCTATCCAACAATCTCATCCTCTGCCTCCCTCTTCTCCTCCTGCCCTCAATCTTTCCCAGCATCAGGGTCTTTTCCAATGAGTCAGCTTTTTGCATCAGGTGACCAAAGTATTGGAGCTTCTGCTTCAGCTTCACTTTCTGCCATTAGAGTGGTATCATCTGCACGTCTGAGATTATTGATATTTCTCCCTGGAATCTTGATTCCAGCTTGTGCTTCATCCAGCCCAGCATTTCACAGGAGGTACTCTGCATATATGAGTACATATGCACATATGAGTTTGAGCAAGCTCCAGGAGTTGGTGATGGACAGGGAAGCCCAGTGTGCTGCAGTCCATGGGGTCGCAAAGAGTTGGACACAACTGAGTGACTGAACTGAACTGAACTTTGCATATAAGTTAAATAATCAGGGTGACAATATACAGCCTTGTTGTACTCTTTCCTAATTTGGAACCAAGCCATTGTTCCATGTAAGGTTCTACCTCTTGATTCTTGACCCACATACAGGTTTCTGAGGAGTCAGGGAAGATGATCTGGTATTCCCATCACTTTAAGAATTTTCCACACTTTGTTGTGATCCACACGGTCAAAGGCCTTGGCAAAGTCAATGAAACAGAAGTAGATGTTTCTCTGAAATTTCTTTGCTTTCTCTATGATCCAGTGAATATTGGCAATTTGATCTCTACTCCTCTGACTTTTCTAAACCCAGCTTGTACATCTGGAAGTTTTCAATTCAAGTATTACTGATGCCTAGCTTGAAGGATTTTGAGAGTAATCATACTAGCATGGAAGTGAGTGCAACTGTCAGATAGTTTGAAACGTTCTTTACCACTGCCCTTCTTTGGAATTGGGATGAAAACTGACCTTTTCCAGTCCTGTGGCTACTCCTGAGTTTTCCAAATCTGATAACATATTGAGTGCAGCACTTTAATAGTATCATCTTTTAGGATTTTAAATAACTCATCTGGAATTCCATTATCTCCACTAGCTTTGTTTGTAGTAATGCTTCCTAAGGCCCACTTAACTTCACACTCCAGGATGTCTGGCTCTAAGTGAATGATCCCACCACCATGGTTTTCTGGGTCATTAAGACCTTTTTTGTATAGTTCTTCTGTGTATTCTGGGCTTCCCTTTTGGCTCAGCTGGTAAAGAATCCACCTGCAATGCAGGAGACCTGGGTTTGATCCCTGGGTTGGGAAGATCCCCTGGAGAAGGGAACGGCTACACACTCCAGTATTCTAGCCTGGAGAATTCCATGGACTATATAGTCCACAGGGTCACAAAGAGTCAGACACAACTGAGAAAACTTCACTTTCATGTTTACTTTCTGTGAATTCTTGTCACCTCTTCTTAATCTCTTCTGCTATTGTTAGGTTCTCACCATTTCTGTTCTGTAGGTGCCCATCTTTGCATGAAATGTTTCCTTGGTATCTCCAGTTTTCTTGAAGAGATCTCTAGTCTTTCCCATTCTATCATTTTCCTCTATTTCTTTGCATTGTTCGTTTAAAAATGTCTTTCTATCTCTCACTGCTATTCTCTGGAACTCTGTATTCCCTTTCTTCTTTGCCTTTCACTTCTCTTCTTTTCCCAGCCCTTTGTAAGTCCTCTTCAGACAATCACTTGGCCTTCTTGCATTTCTTTCTCTTTGGGATGGTTTTGGTCACTGCCTCCTATATGATGTTATGAACATCCACCCATGGTTCTTCAGGCACTCTATCTATCAAGTCTAATCCCTTGAATCTATTCATTACTTCCACTGTATAATCATAATGGATTTGATTTAGGTCATATCTGAATGGGCTAGTGGTTTTCCCAACTTTCTTCAATTTAAGTCTGAATTTTGCACTAAGGAGTTCTTGATCTGAGCCACAGGTAGCTCCAGGTCTTTTTTTCACTGGTTGTATAGAGCTTCTCCATCTTCTGTTACAAAGAATATAATCAATCTGATTTTGGCATTGACCATCTGGTGATGTCCACGTGTAGAGTTGACTCTTGTTTTGTTGGAAGAGGGTGTTTGCTATGAACCATGTGTTCTCTTGACAAAACTCTATTAGCCTTTGGCCTGTTTCACATTGTATTTCAAGGTCAAATTTGCCTGTTACTCCAGATATCTCTTGACTTCCTACTTTTGCATTCCAATCCCCTGTGATGAAAAGGACATCTCTTTTTTTGGTGTTAATTCTAGAAGGTCTTGACTCATCAAACTGGTCAACTTAAGCTTCTTTTGCATTAGTGATTGGGGCATATATTTGGATTACTGTGAGGTTGAATGGTTTTCCTTGGAAATGAACCAAGACAATTCTCTCATTTTTGAGATTGTAACTAAGTACTGCATTTTGCACACTTTCGTTGACCTTGAAGGCAACTCCATTTCTTTTAGGGGATTCTTGCCCACAGTAGTCGATATAATGATCGTCTGAATTAAATTCACCCATTCCCTTCCTTTTTAGTTCATGGAACCCTGAGATGTTGATGTTCATTTTTGCCATCTGCTGTTTGACCACTTCCAATTTATTTTGATTCATGGACCTAACATTCCAGGTTCCAATGGAATATTGTTTTTCATAGCATCATAATTTACTTTCACCACCAGACACATCCACAAATGAGAGTCATTTCCTCTTCAGCCCAACTGCTTCCTTCTTTCAGGAGCAATTAGTAATTGCCCTCCACTCTTCTCCAGTAGCTTGTTCGACACCTCCACCTAGCAGGGCTCAGCTTCTGGTGTCATATCTTTTTGCTTTTTCATATTGTTCATGGGATTTTCACGGAAGAATACTGCAGTGGTTTGCCATTCCCTCTTCCAGCGGACCATGTTTTGTTAGAACTCTTCACTATGACCTGTCCATCTTGGGTGGCCTTACACAGCATGGTTCATAGCTTCATTGAGTTATGCAAGCCTCTTCTTCGCCATGACCAGGCTGTGACCTATGCTCTAGTAAAGTGCTATCAGTCATAATTCTAGTTATTTTAAAATGTTGCACATAACAACAATAGCTCATTTTCTTTTGTCAAATTGTGACTAAATGCTTCACTGTGACTTTTTAAGTCTTTCTATGATTTATAGACAGCATGGGAAATAGATGGAGAAACAGTGGAAACAGTGTCAGACTTTATTTTGGGGGGCTCCAAAATCACTGCAGATGGTGACTGCAGCCATGAAATTAAAAGACGCTTACTCCTTGGAAGAAGAGTTATGACCAACCTAGATAGCATATTCAAAAGCAGAGACATTACTTTGCCGACTAAGGTCCATCTAGTCAAGGCTATGGTTTTTCCAGTGGTCATGTATGGATGTGAGAGTTGGACTGTGAAGAAGGCTGAGTGCCGAAGAATTGATGCTTTTGAACTGTGGTGTTGGAGAAGACTCTTGAGAGTCCCTTGGACTGCAAGGAGATCCAACCAGTCCATTCTGAAGGAGATCAGCCCTGGGATTTCTTTGGAAGGAATGATGCTGAAGCTGAAACTCCAGTACTTTGGCCACCTCATGCGAAGAGTTGACTCATTGGAAAAGTGTCTGATGCTGGGGTTGGGGGAGGGGGTTGGGGGCAGGAGGAGAAGGGGATGACAGAGGATGAGATGGCTGGATGGCATCACAGACTCGATGGAAGTGAGTCTGAGTGAACTCCTGGTGTTGGTGATGGACAGGGAGGCCTGGCGTGCTGCAGTTCATGGGGTCGCAAAGAGTCAGACACAACTGAGCGACTGAACTGAACTGAACTGAACTGACTGTTGTATTATTAAAAATCTCAGGCTATGCTGGGGAACGGGTAAGGAAGAAAAAAATATTAAGGAAAAATGTGATAATTTCATTTTAAAAAGTTAACAAAAGGATTAAGAGGATTGGTTACTAAATGGACTGGTGAATATGGTTATAATTTTATGGGTTTTGCCTGAAGCATTACTGGTTTTGATCTGTGTTTTTCATATATAGGGAAGCCCTTCCCCTCATGTTGGTTATGATTTACAACAATTTGGTAAGCTAGGCCTCTGTGAGTAAAATTGAGATGTGTTTCTTTTCACTCAGTCTGTTCCCTTCAAAAATTAGAGATTCGTGGGTTCCGAGCAGCCGTATCAGGAGAATGAGAAAGACAATCTTCTGGCATGTGTAGGAATCGTGATATTTTGGGGACTTCTGAAGAAAGAAATCCACCTAGGCAAAATCTGATGGCATGCCTTTTGGAAATTTAGTCTGAGACTCCTTCAGAGGAAATACACTGGAGTCAGTGTTGAAAAACATACACAGTCAATGGACCAAACTTATGTTAAAAACAAATTAGTCTTGGCTGTACTTGAATGGCTTCCCAGGTGGCGCTAATAATAAAGAACCTGCCTGCCAGTTCCAAGAGACTTAAGAGATGCGAGTTAGATCCCTGGGTCCAGAAGATCTTCTGGGGGAGATCCTGGCAACCCACTCCAGTATTCTTGCCTGGAGACTCCTCTGTCCGTAAGGTTGCAGAGTCAGACACCACTGAAGCAACTTAGCACACCCACATGTATTTGATGAAAATGGGGGTAACTTTAGGAAAGCTAGGTTTCACAATTTTAAATTTTAGTTTTGTTAATAAAGTTCTGTGTTTACCAAGACCCGCTTCCCAGATAGGTCCTTGCTGTTATGTTATGCTGTTACAAGATTTTATTAAATTGTCAGAAAAATACTCCAAGTTTGTTTCTGAAACCTAACTTTGTAATCAATCTTTGGAAAAAAAAATCAGATGCTGCAGGAGATTAACACCAAGTTATGGTCATCTAAATTTAAAGGCTCCCTCATGCTGGGGACAATTAAATCATTGTTATTGTTCAGTCACTCAGTCATGACCAACTCTTTGAGACCCCATGGACTGCAGCACGCCAGGCTTCCCTGTGTTTCACCATCTCCTGGAGCTTGCTCAACCTCATGTCCATTGAGTTGGTGATGCCATCCAACCATCTCCTCCTCTGTCATCTTTTCTTCTCCTGCCTTCTATCTTTCCCAGCATCAGGGTCTTTCCCATGAGTTGACTCTGCTCATCAGGTGGCCAAAGTATTAGAGCTTCAATTTCAGCATCAGTCCTTCCAATGAATATTCAGGATTGGTTTCCTTTAAGATTGACTGGTTTGATCTCCTTGCAGTCCAAGGGACTCTCAAGAATCTTCTCCAACACCACAGTTCAAAAGCATCAATTCGTCAGTGCTCAGCCTTCTTTATAGTCCAACTCTCACATTAATGCATGACTACTAGAAAAAAACACCATAGCTTTGACTATACGGACCTTTGTTAGCAAAGTAATGTCTCTGCTTTTTAATATACTGTCTAGTTTTGTCATTGCTTTTCTTCCCAGGAGCAAGCATCTTTTAATTTCATGGCGGCAGTCACCGTCCACAGTGATTTTGGAGCCCAAGAAAATAAAGTCTGTCACTGTTTCCATTGTTCCTCCATCTATTTGCCATGAAGTGATGTGACCAAATGCCATAATCTTCATTTTTTGAATGTAGAGTTTTTAAGCCAGTCTTTTCAGTTTTCTTTTTCACCTTCATCAAGAGATTTTTTAAAAATTCCTCTTTGCTTTCTGCCATAAGGGTGATGTCTTCTGCTTATAAGAGGATACTGATATTTCTCCCAGCAATCTTGATTCCAGCTTGAGCATCATCCAGCCCAGCATTTCTCATGATATACTCTGCACAGAAAAGCAGAATGATAACATACAGCCTTGATGTACTCCTTTCCCAGTTTGGAACCAGTCTATTGTTTCATGTCAGGTACTAACTGTTGCTTCTTGACCTGCAGACAGGTTTCGCAGGAGGCAGGGAAGGTGGTCTGGTGTTCCCATCTCTTTCAGAATTTTCCAGTTTGTTGTGATCTACACAGTCAAAAGCTTTAACGTAGTCAATGAAGCAGATTTTTCTGGAATTCTTTTGCTTTTTCTAGATCCAAGAGATGTTGGCAATTTGATCTCTGGCTCCTCTGCATTTTCTAAACCCAGGTTGTACATCTGGAAGCTCTCGGTTCACGTACTGCTGAAGCCTCGCTTGAAGGATTTTGAGCATTACTTTGCTAGCATGTAAAATGAGTGCAATTGTGCGGTAGTTTGAGCATTCTTTGGCATTGCCTTTCTTTGGAATTGGCATGAAGACTGACCTTTTCCAATCCTGTGGCCACTGCTGAGTTTTCCAAATTTGCTGGCATATTAAACGTAGCACTTTAACAGCATCATCTTCTAGGATTTGAAATAGCTCAACTGAAATTTCATCACCTCCACTAGCTTTGCTTGTAGTGATGTGTCCTACTTGACTTCACACTCCAGGATGTCTATTGATCACACCATAGTGGTTATCTGGGTCATTAAGACCTTTTTTTGTATAGCTCTTCTGTGTATTCTTGCTACTTCCTCTTAATCTCTTCTTCTGATAGGTCCATACCATTTCTGTCCTTTATCGAGCCCATCTTTGCATGAAATGTTCCTTTGGTATCTCTAATTTTCTTGAAGAGATCTCTAATCTTTCCCATTCTACTGTTTTTCTCTATTTTTTTGCTAATCTTTGGAACTCTGCATTCAGATGGGTATATCTTCCCTTTGCCTTTCACTTTTCTTTTCTCAGCTGTTTGTAAGGCATCCTCAAACAACTGTTTTCCCTTTCTTTTTCTTAGGATGGTTTTGATCACAGCCTTCTGTACAATGTTACAAACCTCCGTCCATAGTTCATTAGGAACTCTGTCTATCAGATCTAATCCCTTGAATCTGTTTATCACCTCCACTGTATAATTATAAAAGATTTGATTTAGGTCATACCTGAATGGGCTAGTGGTTTTCCCTACTTCCTTCAACTTAAATCTGAATTTTGCAATAACGAGTTCTTGATCTGAGTCACAGTCAGCTCCTGGTCTTGTTTTTGCTGACTGTATAGAGCTTCTCCATCTTCGGCTACAAACAATGTAATCAATCTGATTTTGACATTGACCATCTGGTGGTTTTCATGTATAGTGTCTTCTCTTGTGTTGTTGGAAGAGGGTGTTTGCTATGACTAGTGCGTTCTCATGGCAAAACTCCATTAGCCTTTGCCCTGCTTCATTTCATACTCCAAGGCTAATCTTGCCTGTTACTCCAGGTATCTCTTGACTTCCTGCCTTTGCATTCCAGTCCCCTATAATGAAAAGGACATCTTTTTTTGGTGTTAGTTCTAGAAAGTCTTGTATTCACAGAACCATTCAACTTTAGCTTCTTTGGCATTAGTAGTTGGGGCATAGACTTAGATTTCTGTGATATTGAATGGTTTTCCTTGGAAATGAACTGACAGGAAAAAAATCATTCTGTTGTTTTTGAGATCGAACCCAAGTACTGCATTTCGGACTCTTGTTTTCGATGAAGTCACTCCATTTTCTCAAAGGGATTCTTGCCTACAGTTGTAGATATAATGATCATCTGAATTAAATTCGCCCATTCCCGTCCATTTTAGTTCACTGATTCCTAAAATGTCGACGTTCACCCTTGCCATCTCCTGTTTGACCACTTCCAATTTGCCTTGATTCATGGACCTGACATTCCAGGTTCCTATGCAATGTTGTTCTTTACAGCATCGGACTTTACTTTCACTACTGGACACATCCACAACTGGGCATTCCTTCCACTTTGACTCAGCCTCTTCATTCCTTCTGGAGCAATTTCTCCCCTCTTCTCCAGTAGCATACTGGGCACCTACCAAACTGGGGAGTTCATGTTTCAGTGTCATATCTTTTTGCCTTTTCACACTGTTCGTGTGGTTCTTAGGGCAAGAATGCTGAAGTGGTTTACCATTTCCTTCTCCAGTGGACCATGTTTTGTCAGAACTCGCCACCATGACCCATCCATCTTGGGTGGCCCTACACGGCATGGCTCATATTTTCATTGAGTTAGAAAAGGCTGTGGTCAGTGTGATCAGTTTGGTTAGTTTTCTGTGATTGTGGTTTTCATTCTGTCTGCCCTCTGATAGATGAGGATAAGAGACTTATGGAAGCTTCCTAATGGGAGGAACTGGCTATGGGGAAAACTAGATCTTGCTCTAGTGGGCAAGGCCGTGCTCAGTAACTCTTTAATCCCATTTTCTGCTGATGAGTGGGACTGTGTTCCCTCCCTGTAGTTTGGCCTAAGGCCAAACCGTGGTAGGGATAATGGTGACCTCCTCCAAAAGGACTTATGCCAGCACCTTCCAGTACACTGACCCCATAGCAGGCCACTGGTGACCATGCCTCGGCTGGAGAACCCCAAATACTCACAGGCAAGTCTGACTCTGTCTCCTGTGGGGTCACTGCTCCTTTCTCCTGGGTCCTGGTATGCACAAGGCTTTGTGTGTGCCCTCCAAGTCTGTTTCCCTAGTCCTATGGAAGTTCTGTAATCAAATCCCACTGGATTTGAAAGTCAAACTACCTGGGGGTTCTCAGTCCCTTTTGGATGCCCAGGTTGGGAAATCTGGTGTGGGCCCTGGAACTTTCACAACAGTGCCAGAACTTCTTTGCTATAATTGCTCTCCAGTTTGTGGGTCACCTGTTTGGTGGCGCTATACAGGGGCTAATGGCAACCTCCTCCAAGAGTGAAACAGGAATCCAGTTCTTGTTCGCAGAGCTGAAGAATGGAATCCACAAACATCCAAACACTCACTGTAGCAAATGAAAAGAATTTATTAGAGGGGAGGAAAGTACAAAGATCTTGGCAAAGACGCTAAGAGGGGGTTCCCCAAAGGTGGAACTTGCAGCAGTTTTTATAGCTTCAATCTGTACATTTTGGTTGGCTCCTGTCCTTAAATCGTTATTTCTAAAGGTCAAGATGCTTAACTTAGCATCTCTGTGGCTTCTCTTGATACTCAGACTAAGTCACTACCCTTTTTCATGCCCCCAGGCCATTTTATAATGGGCCAAATGTATAGGCTTAAGATTAATGATCACCAGTTGTTTTTCCTTCAGGCATATGGAGCAAAAGTTAATTACTGTCCTTCCCTGGATCTGAGTGCTGATAATTTATCAGACCAGGGATCTATTCCAGGAATTCAAGACAAATGATATACAGTCAGCAAAAACAAGACTGGGAGCTGACTGTGGCTCAGATCATGAACTCCTTATTGCCAAATTCAGACTTAAATTGAAGAAAGTGGGGAAAACCATTAGACCATTCAGGTATGACCTAAATCAAATCCCTTATGATTATACAGTGGAAGTGAGAAATAGATTTAAGGGACTAGATCTGATAGACAGAGTGTCTGATGAACTATGGACAAAGGTTCATGACATTGTACAGGAGACAGGGATCAAGACCATCCCCAAGGAAAAAAAATGCAAAAAAGCAAAATGGCTGTCTGAGGAGGCCTTACAAATAGCTGTTAAAAGAAGAGAAGTGGAAAGCAAAGGAGAAAAGGAAAGATATAAGCATCTGAATGCAGAGTTCCAAAGAATAGAAAGGAGAGATAAGAAAGCCTTCCTCAGCGATCAATGCAAAGAAATAGAGGAAAACAACAGAAGACAGAGTGAAGTAAGCCAGAAAACAGAGTGAAGTAAGCCAGAAAGAAAAACACCAATACAGTATACTAACTCATATATATGGAATCTAGAAAGATGGTAACGATAACCCTGTATGCGAGACAGCAAAAGAGACACAGATGTATAGAACAGACTTTTGGACTCTGTGGGAGAGGGAGAGGGTGGGATGATTTCAGAGAATGGCATTGAAACATGTATACTATCATGTAAGAAACAAATCGCTAGTCTAGGTTCGATACAGGATACAGGATGCTTGGGGCTGGTGCACTGGGATGACCCAGAGAGATGATATGGGGAGGGTGGTGGGAGGGGGGTTCAGAATTGGGAACTCATGTACACCCGTGGTGTATTCATGTCAATGTATGGCAAAACCAATACAGTATTGTATAGTAAAAAAAAAAAATAATAATAATAATAAAAAGAAATAGAGGAAAACAACAGAATGAGAAAGACTAGAGATCTCTTCAAGAAAATTAGAGATACCAAAGGAACATTTCATGCAAAAATGGGCTCGATTAAGGACAGAAATGGTATGGAGCTAACAGAAGCAGAAGATATTAAGAAGAGGTGGCAAGAACACACAGAAGAACTGTACAAAAAAGAGCTTCATGACCCAGATAATCACGATGGTGTGATCACTCACCTAGAGCCAGACATCCTGCTGTGTGAAGTCAAGTGGTCCTTAGAAAGCATCACTACGAACAAAGCTAGTGGAGGTAATGGAATTCCAGTTGAGCTGTTTCAAATCCTAAAAGATGATGCTGTGAAAGTGCTGCACTCAATATGCCAGCAAATGTGGAAAACTCAGCAGTGGCCACAGGACTGGAAAAGGTCAGTTTTCATTCCAATCCCAAAGAAAGGCAATGCCAAAGAATGCTCAAACTACCGCACAGTTTCACTCACCTCACATGCTAGTCAAGTAATGCTGAAAATTCTCCAAGCCAGGCTTCAGCAATACGAGAACCGTGAACTTCCAGATGTTCAAGCTGGTTTTAGAAAAGGCAGAGGAACCAGAGATCAAATTGCCAACATCTGCTGGATCATGGAAAGAGCAAGAGAGTTCCAGAAAAACATCTATTTCTGCTGTATTGACTATGCCAAAGCCTTTGACTGTGTGGATCACAATAAACTGTGGAAAATTCTGAGAGATGGGAATACCAGAGCACCTGACCTGCCTCTTGAGAAATCTGTATGCAGGTCAGGAAGCAACAGTTAGAACTGGACATGGAACAACAGACTGGTTCCAAATAGAAAAAGGAGTACGTCAAGGCTGTATATTGTCACCCTGCTTATTTAACTTCTATGCAGAGTACATCATGAGAAACGCTGGACTGGAAGAAACACAAGCTGGAATCAAGACTGCTGGGAGAAATATGAATAACCTCAGATATGCAGATGACACCACCCTTATGGCAGAAAGTGAAGAAGAACTCAAAAGCCTCTTGATGAAAGTGAAAGAGGAGAGTGAAAAAGTTGGCTTAAAGCTCAACATTCAGAAAACGAAGATCCTGGCATCTGGTCCCATCGCTTCATGGGAAATAGATGGGGAAACAGTGGAAACAGTGTCAGACTTTATTTTGGGGGGCTCCAAAATCACTGCAGATGGTGACTGCAGCCATGAAATTAAAAGACACTTACTCCTTGTAAGGAAAGTTATGACCAACCTAGATAGCATATTCAAAAGCAGAGACATTACTTTGCCAGCAAAGGCCCATCTAGTCAAGGCTATGGTTTTTCCAGTGGTCATGTATGGATGTGAGACTTAGACTGTGAAGAAAGCTGAGCGCTGAAGAGTTGATGCTTTTGAACTATGGTGTTGGAGAAGACTCTTGAGAGTCCCTTGGACTGCAAGGAGATCCAACCAGTCCATCCTAAAGGAGATCAGTCCTGGGTGTTCACTGGAAGGACTGATGCTGAAGCTGAAATTCCAATACTTTGGCCACCTCATGCGAAGAGTTGACTCATTGGAAAAGACCCTGAGCTGGGAGGGATTGGGGGTAGGAGGAGAAGGGGACGACAGAGGATGAGGTGGCTGGATGGCATCACTGACTCAATGGACATGAGTCTGAGTGAACTCCGGGAGTTGGTGATGGACAGGGAGGCCTGGCGTGCTGCGATTCATGGGGTCACAAAGAGTCAGACACGACTGAGCGACTGAACTGAACTGAACTAGGCTAATGGAGTGAAACGTTTACTGAAAACACGAGAGCGGTCTACAATGACTGCCTAGCAACTTCTACCTCAACCCACTCTTCTAGAGATGGAGACTCTAGAAGAACTGCCATTACGGGGAAAGGGGTGATGACTGATCCGGCTTCTTCAAGCTGTGTAGGGACAAGGGGATGGCAGTTAGGTTTTCCACCTGTGGGGCGATCCAGTGGATCTCAATATATCCTCTTAGGCTCCACTTACATAACCATTTGAAGTTTGATAGCTTCTATGCAGGACATTACAAAGCAAGAGAGACAATTTAGAATATAAGGGCCAAAAAGCAATAAGAGCAGAATACGGCTTCCAATGAGGACCAGGGGTTTCCACAAGATGGAGGCTGATATCCAGCTCCATAAGCCAGTCCCAAGAGGAGCAGCGGAATCAGCCATCTCCTGGACTTGACTTTTCATATCTTGAAGAGAATCAGACGCATTCTGTGAGAGTCATGTCTATGTACACAGCATTCTGCACGAACTGTGGCACGGGTTCCACTCTGTGCAGACATTAATATACCTAATGCCATTCTATTTTGGAGTACAGCTTTGCACAGTAAAGCTTGTTCTGAATTTAAGGCGGCAATCGCCATCGTACTATCATTTAAAGCTTGTCTTGTAAAAGTAGTCAAGGCTTCTACTTTGAGCATTATGTCAGTGGTGTCAAGCGATGGCACAAATATTGCAGCTAGGTAGTTATGGTGGAACCAAGATCGTGTCCAAAGGGCCCAGATAAGTAACTCTTTTAACGCAGCATGCTCAGACACACACTGCTCTATTTTGTTCTTCTTAATGTAATAATGACCTCTCAAGTGCCTTTAGATTGGACACAGGCTAATGTTCTCATTTCATGGGCACATGATTGTGCAATGTTCCAAAATTGGTCAGACTGTTGGGTCTGTGGAGCCCTCCCATTATCCTCCATTCACAGACTGCTTTGGTTACTGTCACCCTTAGATAGACCCGATTTTCAAAAGGTATGTCATTCTACTCAAGATCAAGCCAAAGATTTAAATGTCCTTAACATGACTTTATTGACTTGGTGTAATAATATGAATGGACTGGGACACAATTTACATTTTGATTATGATCAAACAGAAAGAGATACCTATAGCTATTATATAAAAGAAACAACCAATACTAGCCATGCCCACAGAGAAATTAAAACTACAAGATATACCGCCCAACAAATATACCAAACTTGGCACCAGGATATGTGGATAACTCCAGAAAAGGTACAATTGATAAAAACAGCTCCCATTTGTTGGGGACAAAATAATCATACCAAGTTATATCCTGACAGTACTAACCTTTAGAATTCTTACCAAAGCCTTTATGTAATCAAGCAATAATAGCAAATCACATGAGCTCAACAGATTCAGTCATATGGCCAAGGGCCAACTGGGTCACTGTAGAGGACTCATGCCACTCACTGTGTCTCCCAGGACTGCTGCTGCCAGAACCCCAGTCCCTGCAGCAGGCCACTTCTGACCTGTGCCTCCACAGGAGACCCTCAAACACACAGACAGGCCTGGCTCAGTCTCTGTCTTGCCTGTTTTACAAAAGTATTGCTTATTGCATAACCACACATGTGACTGAGCTTTTCATAGAATGATGACATATAGTTCCATATGAGATCAATGATTGTAATAGTGTAACTCTGGACATGGGAAGAAGGAACAAGAGGGAATATTTTCCTGGACCACAAGAGGCTACTGAGACAGGTGGTTTGGAGCCTTTTGACAGTGTTAATGAGACCTAGTCTAATATTAGCAGCATACTGAGTGGCCTGTCAGTGAAATCTTTGCCAGACCTGGGAATAAGCATTCTTAGCACCGTGAAAGGGGATGAGAGAAGTAAACAGTCAAGAGCAGCCTTGGGGCAAAGCCCTTGGTTCCCCATCACTGGATACACACAATATCTTTGACCTATTTTGCAATACTGAAACCCTCTGCGGGTAATGGTTTAAAATAGTAAGCTACCCACAGGCATGTAGACCCCAGATCAGTTGAACCTAAAGAATGACAATGTGGACTGCTAGTTACCTCACTACCAACCCATCAGAAGAATGTCCATGAGCTGATCACGCCCTCTTTGAGCAATTACTATAAAACTTCTCACTATCTTCCCCAAGTGGGGACACATGGTTTTGAGAGCATTAGCCCACTGTGGCCCCCTTTGCTTGACAAAACAGTAAAGCTATCCTTTTACACTTCACCCCAAACTCCATCTCTGAGATTTGATTTGCCACAGCTGTACAGAGAAGCCGAGCGTTCGGCACCAGGTGTTTCCTGATGCTGCTATTACTAAAATGTCTTGAACTCTCTGTGCTGATGTATAAGAAACTGTTGGCCTTTTTAGACTGGACTACTTGTCTTCCAGTCTCTATTTCTCAGGCCAGTTCCCTAATGGGGAGGCATCTAACTGTGCTAAAGAGATATAACTAGACTGAGATAAGTCCATGAACACATGTCAGCAAAGCTCTGAAAACACTAATTAGCCTTAGGACAGTTACATGTCCACTTTGATGCCTCTGGGTCTGCTTCACACCCAGAGCAAAAGGAAGACCAGCCCAGTCTGGAGCTGACAATGCCCCAGCTGCCCATTCCAAAAAAATTCAAACCTAAGATATATCGCATCATAACTTGACCAAGAGCCAGGGACAGTCAGACCTATAACCCTGACTCCAGTAACTCACTATATGCACATAGGAAGACAGTGTTATCCTACACAGCCTTCCAGAAGGAATTTCCATCTTGTAATTGTTCAGAACCAACTATGTCAAGATTCACCTAAAGATACAGCTTCATTAACTCATAAAGCATGAAACCCAGAGGTGAGAGCCTTGAGAATCATGCACCAAAGTTCAGGGAATGGTCAGACAAAGAAAAACTTGGCTGAGAAGCAGAAATGTCTTTCAAAGAAAACAAGAAGAGCCTGCAGTCCCTCACTCGCCTTTCCTGGACAGCTGCCTTCTTTTGAGATGCCCAGCTCATTTGCCCCTATTCATCACAAGAGAAGCAGCTTCTACCTACCTTGCATCAGCCAGAGAAAAGGAATATCAGTTTTTGGAAGGTAAATTCAGGGGACTGGTTTTGGGGTGATGAATTCCTGACAGTCCCCCAGAGTATTTCCAGGGCAAAGTACAGTTTTATAAAGAAGTTTATATTTTAATTTGTCTGTCTGTAAAATCCATCTTCATGAAATTTTGTATTCTTTGAGCCTTCCTGTTCCTATAATGATCTAATGAACTTGATGGTGTATAACATTATAATCGGGCTTTAAATCGGTCTTGAATATTGGTGTTTTTTAATGGCTCAGCCTGTAGAAGGTATGAAGTCATAGAATCCTAGGAATCATCTAAGCCAACCACTGGTTTTGCAACTAGAGTATACAAGGAGACAGAAGGTGAGGTGACTAGTCCAGAGCCACACAGTGACAGAGACAGGAATTTAATCTACCCCTGACAACAAGTCCAGGGTTCTTGTCACATCTCTGGTGGCCAAAATGGGACTGTATTTTGAAATTTTGACCATCCAAAAAGTGAACATTGGAAGACTATTTAAACCTCAGAGATGAATCTCTTGGCTTCCACAATGACAGGATGAAAAGTAAAAGAGAATTCAAAAGGAAGTGGATAATGGAATGGCTAAGTCACTTCAGTCGTGTCCGACTCTGTGTGACCCCATAGATGGCAGCCCACCAGGCTCCCCCGTCCCTGGGATTCTCCAGGCAAGAACACTGGAGTGGGCTGCCATTTCCTTCTCCAATGCATGAAAGTGAAAAGTGAAAGTGAAGTCGTTCAGTCGTGTCCAACTCCTAGCGACCCCATGGACTGCAGCCTACCAGGCTCCCCTGTCCCTGAGATTCTCCAGGCAAGAGTACTGGAGTGGGTTGCCATTGCCTTCTCCTAAAGGAATGGGGAAGAAGCCATTTATTTGTTCCTAATTTTAAGAGCTAAAGTGACAAGCCTGCTCAGAGACTGGAGTTTTGCCTTCCATGACTGCAGCAGGACCACGTAGTTAAACTGGAAAATGAGACGAAGAGGATTTGTCTTATCCAGGTCAGTGACAGTGCATCAGCCAACCCCTGCCACGCAGCAGTTTCCTCCTGTGTGTGCCCAGAGTCACAGGGTGTTTCCTGCTGAAACTGAGTCTCCTCCAAGCCACATCCCAGCCCCTCAAAATCTCTCTTTCTGGGCCTTTCCCTGAAATTAATTCCTGATAGATGGTATAAAAGACAACCAAACCCTGCCATTTGACAGTTTCCTTGTGTATCTGTCTAGAGTCACAGGGTGTTTCCTGCTGAACCTGAGTCTCCTGCAAGCCACATCAGCCCCTCAAAATCTTTCCTTCTGGGCTTTGCTCTGAAATTAACTCTTGATAGACGGTATAAAAGGCCAGCTCCTCCAAGCAGAGAAACTCCCCCTGGCTGCCACAGGATGCCAAGGCACTCAATAGGTAAGACTCATTGACTTAAATTTTTCCTGGTGTCTGCAAAGTCGATGATGAAATTTCCTAAAGGCTTCTCAGAAAGCTTGGTACAGTAAGTCTCCTACATAGGAACCTTCAAGTTCTGAACTTTCAAAGATGGGAAGGTGCATGCTATCAACATCAGGTGTTAGTGAAATTGCACCTTGCCCTCTATCTCCTCTATGTTGACAGTCCTTCAGCTCTACCATCTCCCATCTCCTCTCCCTGCTCCAGTGAGTAACTCTTCTTGCCTGTTCACTAGGTTCCAGTCACTGTATGCCAGCTGTTGTACTATCCCACTGCACTTTTCAAGGTACTGTACTGTAAGATTTCAGACGTTCTATTGTATGTGCTTTTTGTGTGTTATTTGTGTGAACAGTATTATAAATAAACCTATTATAGTACAGTATTATGTAGCTGATTGTGTTAGTTGGGTACCTAGGCTAACTTTGTGGGACTTATGAACAAATTGGACTTACAAATATGCTCTCAGAATGGAACTCATTCATATACAGGGGGCTTACAGTACTGGATTTGGACTTGTCATCCTCCAGCATTCTCTAGCGCCAGATTCAGCTGCCACCCTGGAAGGTCATCCCTGTTCAGTGTAAGGGAGAATATTATTGAATTCATTGTGGGGAAAAGAGGCCTCTCTGAGTCTAAAAAAAGAGTCATAGAATTGTAAACTTTTAGGGCTTGAAGGTACCATATTCCTCTCATCCATCCTGTTTGGGAAATAAAGCCTAAGAGAGACCATGTGTCCCAGACACTCAGAAAGTTGGGGAAAAATAATACGGAATGATGCCCCATATGGTGTTCTTGAGACTGATGCAATACAGTATGATCTATAGTGAAAATTTTGTGGTGTTTAAAGTGTTGTCTATCATAGCCAGGCATATCATACCTTCATCTTGTTTCTATCAGTATTATCTCATGCTATCTACAGAAGACCTGAACATCTAGTTAACCCTGAATGTTCTAGGTATCTCCAAAGTCTTGTGGACCCTTGATTCTTAATCAGATTTATAAATTGCAGCAGTATTTAAATGTGTTTCATCTGAGGAGAATACAGAGTGATTGAATCATGGTTTTTTTTTTTTTTTTTTTTATGGAGTTGGGTAACCCTGGACTTCCCAGGTGGCTCAGTGGTGGCTCAGTGGTGTAGAATCCACCTGCCAGTGCAAGAGAAGCAGGTTCAATCCCTGGGTAAGGAAGCTCCCCTGGAGTAGGAAACGGCCACCCACTCCAGTTTTCTTGCCTGGGAAATTCCACAGACAGAGGAGCCTGGTGGGCCACAGTCCATGGGGTTGCAGACAGTCAGACACAAAAGAGTGACTAAGCAGGCAGGCACATAACCCTATGGCTCAGAGGGATTTTTTCCTGCTGTAGAGAGCTTGATAGAGCTCTCTCTTTTCCATTTTCCTCTTGATACTGGAGCTGCTCGAAAGATCAAATAGAGTGTTCCTGGGGGTGATGGAGAGTCTGTTGGTTTTCCTTCTGGATCATCCCACCACCTTCCACAGAGCACTCACCGTTCCTTTCTCAGGGCTTCCTGCAGCCCTTTTGGTGACTTCCCAGCAAAGTCTGAGAGCCCAGCTCTGGGAGGTCATGGTGCTCAGTGTGGTCTGTAGACTAGCAGCATTGACATCACCTCCGTGCTTGTTGGAAGTGCAGGCTCTCAGGCCCCTTCTGATTTAAAATCTGCATTTAATAAGGTCCCCCAGTGATTAGTAGCCACATTAAGGTGGGGAGAAGCCTATTAAGGGACCACCACCACCCTCTCTCTCTGTACCATCCAGATGCTGAACTCCTCTGCCCTGGGAATTTCATTCATTCAGTGTGTACGCAACACCTATTATGTGCCAACATTAGGCTTGGGCACTGAAAAAACCACAGACAGTTCTTGAGGAGCTCAAGGTCTGGTAGGGGAAATGCATGAAAACAGTGACAGCAAATGTGAATAAAGTACTCTGGGAAAGACAGAAAAAAGAATGACCTCACTTTGCCTGGAGAAATCTGGTACACTTCAGAGAGAACATGGCTTTGGGCCTGGGTTTTGAAGGATGAATAGTTTATTTGACCAAGAAGACTTTGCATAGGAAAGACTGTGAGTAAGAGGCAGGGGACTGTGGAAGAGCCTGGCATTTGAGAGGCAGAGGTTGTGGTTTTGTCTCCAGATAATGTTTCATCTATCAGGAAAAACTTTAAGCTTTGATGCAACCCAAAGGGCCTGGAAAATGATTTCTTCCTTGAGCATGATGATAAGAACGTGGGTGAATATCCAGACGTCCCAGAAGCATCTTAGCTCTGGCTGCAGACAGTGTTCCTCTGGGATCTTTCTGCATACGCGTTTCCCAATGGCATGACCTCGTGTTTGCTTGGCCTGGTGTTCTCTCCCTCGTGCTTCCTTCACACCTACCAGGAAAGATGATCCAGAGATGAAAAATAATTTAGCTTTGGCTTTGAGGTTCCCTCCCATCAATTTTCAGTGAGGGGAGTATGAAGGGGGTTTCAAGGAAAGGAGAGGAGAAATGAGTCTCTGAGGACTTTTTCCAGTTCAGATTTCTCAACTTTTATTTCTTGGCCGACGATATAGTTCTTCCTCAGTCTATCTCAGCTGATGCCCTTTTCCATAGACTAACCTTTCACTTTTTGTTTTTGATATCATGAAATACGTTAGTCATTGAAAGAATGATATAATGAATACTTGTATATGCCTCAGCTCTCTTTAAAAATCAATGATATGGTGGCTGCCAGGGCCTGGGAGAAAGGGGGATGGAGGAGTTGGTGTTTAGTGGGTACAGAGATTCAGTTTTGCAAGATGAAATAGTTCTAAAGATCTGTTGTACAACAATGTGAATACACTTATCACTGCTCTACTGTCTGGTTAAAATGATTAAGGTGGTACACTTTGTGCTATGTGTTTTCACCACAATTTAAAATCAATGACGCTTTGACTCCAAATCATCACCTGTGTTTGCCTGAAAAGGCAGATTTCTGCTGGCTCAGCGGTGTCCCTGAATCACAAAGAGGAGGACTGCGTTTCTTCTCAAGCCCACAGAGGTGTAAGGACAGGAGCCCTCTGAGGAGTCAAACTGTTTTTCTCTTGGGAAGAAAACTGTGCCAGGGAGGTATTTAGTCATACTTTGCCCTTTCTTTTCCTACAGTTAGCTTACAAAAAGCACATCCAACAAGATAAAAATCATTCCGGGGATCATCCAAGGTCAGAGAAAAAGAGTGACAGTCCAGTGGAGGCTGAAATTTCCTTAGAGACACGGTTTACCTTTTCTGGAGATTATCTGGAGAGTGTCTGGAAGACCGCCTAGGTGGTCTCTCAGGCAAAGCCCCAGAACCACAATTTCTCTTGGGGAGCCTTGAGTAGACATGGAGCAGCCAATCGGAGGTCGTTTCTGGAGTCTATCTATTGCATCTATTGAATGCAGACTACAGGGAGAACTTGTGCGCTCTTATGAACAGTCTAGATACATGATCGTTCCATCTGGACACGTGGGTGCCTCCCAGGCTGGAGCTAGAATCTCCTCAAAAGAAGCTTTTTGGGTCTGTTCCACCAAACCTAATGAACACTCTGAGCCCCAAAGCCCCTCATTGGCAAACAAAGCTGCCCGATTTTAATCTGATGACTTAGTTTAAATCATGAGTTAAAGTTCATGATGAAGGCGTTGACCTAAGAGCAGGAATCTCTCCAGGCAACCTGGGACCCAGCTGTGAGCTCTGCCACAACTTTCGTTTTCTTGTTCCATCAAGTCAGTTCTTGAAGGAGGGTGAAGCCCTGCCAGGTCCTGAAGGAAGGAACTGGGTGTCTGCCTCTGAGGCTCACTCCCCCGGGGCTGGGCCAGAGCAAGGATGGCTTCCAGGGAGCAATACATCCTGAGGGGACAGAGGAAGGGCACTCCAAAGATGTGTTTCAGGTTTGGTGACAGCATTTGTCACTGGTCACCAGACAAGGTCAGGATCTTGGGTCAGAATCAGATGTCCTGGATCACCTGGTCCAACCCTCTCACTCATTCGGGCCAGGGGCCCAGAGATGTTAAGTAATCTGCCCAATATCACAGAGCTAGTTAGGACAATGCATAACTACAACTCAGGCCCTTCTGACCCCAAAGTCTGAGTCCTTTTCCTTCTACCATGGCCCCTTTTATCTCCCAGTACCTAAGCATGTGCTGGGATGTTCTTAGTCACTCAGTTGAGTCCAACTCTTTGCAACCCCACGGACTATAGCCCACCAGGCTTCTCTGTCCATGGGATTCTCCAGGCAAGAACACTGGAGTGGGTTACCATGCCCTTCTCCAGGGGGTTTTCCCAACCAAGGGATTGAACCCAGGTCTCCCATATTGCAGGCAGGTTCTTTACCATCTGAGCCACCAGGGAAGCCCAAGCATGGGTCTGCACATATCAGCTTCCCAGAAACTGCCCACCAATGAAGAAGATGCAAGAGATGAGGGTTTGATCTCTCTGGGTTGGGAGGATCCCCTGGAGAAGGAAATGGCAACTCACTCCAGTATTCTTGCCTGGGAAACCCCATTGACAGGGGAGCCTGGTGGGCTACAGTCCGTGGGGTCACAAGAGTTGGACATGACTAGTGACTAAAGCACCACCAGCATGGTCTGCACATATGTTTGATGCTTAGTTAGTTACTGTGGTTTCCCCTCCTTTGCTCTCATGTTAGGGTGTCTGGTGTTCTCTGGGTTTTCCCCGCTTTCTCATCCTCCTTCTCTGAGTCAGTCCTACCCACAGGGATTCTGCAAGGCTCACACCCTCATCCGGGGTCTTGTTTCAGCAATGTTGGTCTGTCTCCATCTTCCAGTCTTTTTGGCTTCCGTGACCTTATTCGAGGTTGCAACATCTGACACAATTGGTAAGTGCCACCCTGCGCTGGTTTCCTGGGGCTGCGGTTACAGAGGACCACAATCTGGGTGGTTTAAGACAAGAGAATTTCGTCTCCTCCGGTTCAGGAGGCTAGAAGTCCAAAATCAAGGTGTTAGTGGCCCAGGCTGCTCTACAGGCTCAAGGGGAGAATCCTTCCTTGCCTCTTCCAGCCTCGGTGGCTCCCAGCCATCCTTGACTTACAGCTGCGTCACTCCAACTCCAGCCTGCTTCTCTGGGGGGTCCTCTTGTGTGTCCTTGCCCCTTGTGATAAAGCCACTAGTCAGCGGATATAGAGCACCCTCTAATCCCGGGCCCTTATTACTTCTTCTTGAAGTCACATTCTAAGGTTTTAGTTGGACATGTATTTTGGAGGGACACTATTTAAGCCACTACACTCCCCTTGTTCAAAGACTTCATCCTGATTTCCCCCACCACTCCAGACCCTAATATGAACGAAAACAAGGAAACCCACCTCTACTCTAAGCCGTCTCCTTCCCTACCTCGGGATCCTGATGATCAGCTAAGCCCTTTGAGGGACTTGCTTATGGGTCCACCTCACCAAGAACCAAACAAAGCCCACAGTCCAGTATCCAGATCCAATCTGAGTGGTCACACACCTTAATCCCATCACTGGATCCAGGCAGCCCTCTATATCCGCAGGTTCTGCGTCAACAGATTCAGTCATCAGTAGATTGAAAGTATTTTATTTTTAAGATTCCAAGAACCTCCCTGGTGATCCAGTGGCTAAGATTCCATGCTCCCGGTGCTGGGGATCTGGGTTTGATCACTGCTCAAGGAACTAGATCCCACATGCCGCATCTAGAAGTTCACATGCCGCAACTAAAGATGCTACATGTTGCAACCGGCACAGCCAAATAAATTAATTTTTTTAAAAAGATTCCAGAAAACACCCCTTCAAAAAAAAAGCACTCTGGCAGCTATTTACATGACATTTACATTGCATTAAGTTTTATAAGTTATCTAGAAATGATAACTTATGATTTAAAGTATATAGGATGATATGATAGATTTACAAATACATTTTATATAAAGGGCATGAGCATCCTGGGGGTTCCTGGAACAAATCCCCTGTGGATACTGAGGGATGACTGTATTCTAGTGGACTCCTAAAGAGCGATATTGATACCCTATTGAGGAGGATCAGAGAGTATCCTTCTCATTCTTGGCTTTTCCAACTGGGGGATGTTTCCTAATCTTGATCTCTTCCTGCTCAGATCTGAGGAGTGGGGATAATAGCAGAGAAAGAGGGGGACAGAACAAAGGGCTTCTCCAAAGAGTGGCGTCTGATAGCTTGCTCCTTGTTTCCCTGCTCCAAGCACAGGCCGCCAGCACCACCACCATCTCTGATGCTGTGAGTAAGGTCAAGACCCAGGTCAACAAGGCCTTCCTGGATTCCCGGACCAGGTGGGTGAGACACAAACACCACGCGCGTTCCTTCCTGGGCTTCCTGTTAAGGACAAGTGCATCTAGACCAGTCCCGACAGGCCAGTAAGCCAAAGCAATTATACAGCCTGCCCTCACCTGCGAGCAGGGGCCGAGCAGGAGCAAGAGCCCGCAGCTCCTAAAATCCTCAGCCTCGAAGTTTACTTGAAGAGGATGTCTCATCTGATCCCATGAGCACTTTCTTTCCTGTAGTTGAGTGATTCCTTGGGTCATGCCTTCCAGAGTCTCAGAAAACCAGTCAGTAGTTTTTCGTTCATTCAGCATGACTTAGATCAAGTCCTTAGGAACAGAAACTGAGATCTGCATTCATGTACAGGTGACTTACTGGGAAGCACTCTCAGGAAGCTCTAGAGGAGCGAAGGAGTGAGGCCAGATGGGTAAAAAGGCCAATAAGCAGGGATGCAGTTTAAGGTCCAGCCCCAGCTGACCCTGCAGGGAGATCCAGAGTGTGGGCTGTATCTCAGAGCCTGTCCTACCTCGAGCAAGGGAGCAGAGTGTTCACCTGCCAAAGGTGCCCTTGGCTCAGCCAGATATGCTGCAAGCTTGGTACTGGAGCTGGGGTGGGGGCGGCTAGAGGATGCCGCACACTGTGTGACTCCCAGGCATTCCAGACTGGCAGCTCCCTGACTCAGACGCCATTGCCCAAGAAAGTTAGAGGCAGGAACCATCAGCAGCAGCTGCACCCGCAGCAGCCAGCAGAGGGGCCCAAATGCACTCGGGGAACATACAGGACACCGGCAGTCAGCTACCTCCCAACCCCGTGCAGGGGCTGGGCTTCCCAGAATAAGCAGTGCAGACTGCATCCCTACCCTCAGGAAGCACATGCTGGAGCCAGAGAAGCAGACAAACCAGAGTAATCACTTCACAGAGCTGAAAACCACCTTGCTCATTCCTCTTGCTGTCTCTTTACTGAACTTGGGGTTTCACTCCCCCTTGACTCTTGCATAAACTCTCAAGAGGTCCCCCAACTTCTTGGCTGACTTTTAGAGGAAAAGATGTGCTCTGATCTCTTCTAGTCCCAAGAACAGCATCCTTTCAGGAACTCAAATATCAGCCAAAGAAGATGAAGCGCCGAGCCTCTCACTTTCCTCTGCTCAGAGCTGTTGTAGGCTTCAGAGAGAAGGAAGGGTCCATGGTCTGTCGTCCCTCTTTCCTGGGCTTCTTGCCATCCCCCAGCCCAGGTTTCTGACTTAGGGGTTAAGCTGAGGGAAGGAAGGAGAGATATAGGATGACAAAGCCTAAATCAGTTGGATAATGTAATGCCTGGAGGTGGGGTGGGGAGATCAGAAGTCCTTTCCTCCCTGGGCACTTTCGGCTCTCACACACTCTGCTGCCAAGTCTCTGACCCAGAGAAGTATCTGACCAGTAGCTCACAGCTCCAAGTCGCAGCCCAGGAGCTTGCGGCTCCCTCCCTAGTCCCTCCACATATCATCTTGACCGAGGTCCCCTTTAAAGAGGCTCCAGAAGACCAAACAGTTTTTCAATGCAGGAGCCTGGTGTGTCTCCCTTTGCCTGGCAAAGCAATAAAGTTATCCTTTTCTACTTTACCCAAAACTGTCTCCGGGATTTGATTTGGGACCACTGTACAGAGAGGGGCTTCCAGGTGGCTCAATGGTAAGGAATCTACCTGCCAATGCAGGAGACGCTGGTTCCATCCCTGGGTCAGGATGATCCCCTGAAGAAGGAAATGGCAACCCACTCCAGTATTCTTGCCTGGAGAATCCCATGGACCAAACAAACAAACAAACAAACAGAGCCTGGTGGGCTACAGTCCATAGGTCACAAAGAGTCAGATATAACTGAGCACGCACACACAGGTACGCACAGAGGGCTGAAAGCTTTGCCCTGCCCCTGGAGGCTGTGTGGATTCAGGGCCCAGTGCCGGCCTGTCTGGCTTACTCTGCTGTTAGGTGCACAGTGCCAGCCACCTCCTCTTTTCTTGTTTTCTTTCAGCTCTTTGGGCAGGTGTCAACCACCAGCCACGACTCCAGGACACACCGCAGCACCCTCTTCTTTTTCACTTTTTTTTAAAAATTAATTTTTATTGGCGTATAGTTGCTTTACAATGTTGTGTTAGTTTCTGCTGTATAGCACAGTGAATCAGCTATATGTATCATATATCCACTCCTTTCTGGATTTCCTTCCCAATTAGGTCACCACAGGTCATGGAGAAGAGTTCCCTGTGCTATACCCTCAGTTCTCATTAGTTACCTATTTTATACATAAGAGTGTATATATGTCAGTCTCAGTCTCCCAATTTGTAACATCCTCCCCCTTGGTATCCGTAAGTTTGTTCTCTACATCTTGACTCTGTTTCTGCTTTGCCAATAAGCTCATCTGTGCTGTTTTTCTAGATTCCACATGTAAGTGATATTATACAATATTTGTTTTTCCTCTTTCTGATTTACCTCACTCTGTATGACAAAGGTAAAAATCTGTCTCTAGGTAAAAATATGGAACCTTTCACAAATTTGCTTGTCATCCTTGTGCAGGGGCCATGCTAATCCTTTCTGTATAGTCCCAATTTTAGGATATGTGCTGCCAAAGTGAGCACCTGTCCTCCATGTAAGGACCTTATCATAGGACTGAAAGCAAAGAGGAAGCCCCACAGTGGTGGGAGGGAAATGTCGGGTATTTCAGCCACTGTCTCCCAATGAACTTTGTCTCTCCTTAACGTCAACCCTTTTATAGCCCAAGGTGGGGGTACACTAAAAGCCACAAAATCCGTGTTCAGCACCTCCTTTTTGAGTCATGCTGGCCAGGATGAGCAGCCCTGCCTTGGAACTCATCCCCACTGGTCAGTTCCTGGATTTGGGGACCTCATGGAGACATAATCACATTTAAACATTTTGTTCACAAGCAAGCAAACAATCAATCCAGTGCCTCACAAACTGTGATGAGGACAATGAAGGAAATAAACAGAGCAGTGGCTGCTACTCTAGTTGCAGGGAGCAGGGAAGCCTGATGGAGGATGAGAAGGAACAGGCCATGTAGCGAGCCAGGGGCTAGCATTACAGGGCCTGAGGGCAGTGCAGGAGAGAGCTTTGGGTGCTAAGGACACAGAAAGAAGGCCATGCTGGTGGTGGCAGTAGGAAAAGAGGACACACAGGTGGAGCCTGAGAGTCAGAGGGTCAGAGGCAGAGCAGCGGCTTGGAGGGGCTGGGGGAGAAGGGGAGGGATCAGGCATGACAGTTCATGGGTGTGGAGTCTCCTTTGCAGGTGATGAAAATGTTTGGGAGCTAGACAGAGGCAAAGCTCGCGTAATGCCGTGAGCATGTACGCTATAAGACCATGGATTCAGGTATGCCGCAGGGTGAGCCAAGAAAGTGCTTAAATCAGAGTAGCCTGGTCTGCTTTTCATTCGAAAAACCTCCCTCCTGCAGCCAGGTGGAGAATGGATGGGAGGAGGACAGGAGGGGAGGCAGTAGTCTGCTGCAACCATCCAGATGGGGGACAATGACGACTAGGGCGAGGGCAGAGGCCTGGAGATGGGAAAGAGTTCCTCCACAGCCCTGCCTGCTCCCCTGGAGCCCAGGTCGGCCTGCTTGTTCAAGTCACCCCTCAGGCTGAGACACCAGGCCCCTGCGTGCTAGAGGTAGAGTTAACGACTTGATCCACAGGGACAGGCCAGGAGTCACAGCCTGTGAAGTGTATCCCAAAAGCAAGGTTGTCTTCCTGAGAGTTTGAGCCACTTTCAAAATTTCAGAGTCTTAGAGCCGTAAAGATCATCTCACAGGACCCCTCATCTCACACAGGAGTGGGGAGAGGGTTCTCATGCAGGTCTTCACCCACCTCACCTGCTTAGTAGTAGAAGTCTATTTCCTCTGTTTTTCCAGACTGACTACATTCTATTGACCTGTCTTCAATTCTGTCTTATGTCCACCTGACTGCTGGGTCTAGTCAACAAGCTTTTTATTTCAGTTAGGGTATTTTCAGGTCTCTAATTTCGACTTGTTTTCTTTTAATAAATTCTACTCTTTTTTTCAAACTTTAAACTTTTTATTTTGTACTGAGGTATAGCCAATTAACCATGTCGTAGTCGTTTCAGATACCGCGAAGGGACTCAGCCATACATAGTAAATTCTACTTTTATGAAATGGTCTGGGTTTGTTGTGTTTTTTTTTTTCCATTTAAGAAAAACTTAAAATTGATTATTGAACCATTTTAATGACAGCGGATTTTAAATCATTTTAAAATCTTTATCAGATGTCTCCAGCATCTGGTTCACGCCAGGATTGGCATCAGTTGGTTGCCCCCAAGGCTCAGTGATGGGGGAGTTCCACAGTCAGGGGCTCCTCAGTCGGAATGGTACATCCGGGGACTTAGGCGTATTTGGTTTCCCCAACTGAGCCGGAAGCCGCCAATACAGCGGCAGCCCTCTGATTTTAACTCAGGAAGCGCTCAGGTCCATCTGCCTGCCTTTCCTTAGAACCAGACTTAAGCAAGCTTAAAGACACACTGCAGCTTCCTCCTCCCAGAGGCGGTTTTCCAGAGGCATCCGAGGAGAGCTGAGTAAGGATACCGAGAGCACAGACGTGGGGGGCTCCTGCTTGCTGCCCACACCCCCATGGGTCCCCCACTGCTCTCCACTGTAGGCTGAAGACGGCCCTGAGCTCGGAGGCACCCACCACCCGACAGCTCTCAGAGTACTTCAAGCACGCCAAGGGCCGGACCCGCACGGCCATTCGCAACGGGCAGGTGTGGGAGGAGTCCTTAAAGAGGCTGAGGCGGGACACAACCCTGACCAACGTCACAGGTACGGAAATCCCACCAGCCCCTCAAGGGCAGGAAGGGCTCATCTCCCTGCGGGAAAGACCAGAAGCTATCAAGACTGCAGCTCCTGTTCAGAGCCCTCTTCTCTCCCTCAGAGCAAGGAGGGGCTGGGAGGACAGCCAGGTCAGTGCTCTTTTGGCAGAGAAAGGAACTCGGGCCCAGAAAGGTCACACTGCCAACTCCAATGAGGCGACATTCGTGCCCTTTGGCATAATACCAGCTGTAAGGCCTCTGTCCAGAGGAAGGACTAAAGTCAATAAACACGGGCTCCCTGTCTCAAACCACAGTGCACCACTTCCGCCTGTGAAAAGGACATTTAAGCCACCTGTGTCAGGGGAGATTTACTGGGATTATGTCATGGGTGAGGAACTGTCCCTCTTGTTCTGGGTACTGTGGAGCTGAAACAATGAGCTTTGCCAATTGATCATGAGCTCCTCGACCCCTCCACTCCACCCCTGGCCAAATGTCACAGTTCATAGACGGTCATGGAGGAAGGGGATTGATCTTGACGGAAGGAAGAGACTGCAGGTTCTTGCTGGGAAAAGTTCAAGTGAGGGAAGATACCTGGCCTAGGACATGGGCAAATTCCAAAGTTCCCAAAGGAAGGAAGAAAACCAGGACAAGGTAGGGAGGAGAAGGGAGCGCTTTGAACTCCATGAGACTCAAAAGGTGCTGGGGCTTGAACCTTGGCCCCTGCCCATTTCTGCAGATGGGTCCCCTGAAGAAGCCCCCCAGGGCTGGATCCCCCTGACTCCTTTTCCCTGCAGGTACCAGGATGGAGTACAGGCTGCTCTAGGACTTGGGCGGCTCTCTCTTCTGAGGCCTCATGAAGGCCTCTGATGCCTAAAACTCCCCAGTGTTACCCCCCCAAGACCACAGCGCTCCTCACTTTAAAATGGCCTGTCCCTTCCCAATATCTTTCCCATTTAGATTCCTGTGTGCTTAGTACTTTAGAGGTCAGTGGAACTTTTTTACTTTTTTTCTTTTTTTTCCGCAATGCCATGTGGCATCTAAGATCTTAGTTCCCCAAGCAGCGGTTGAACTCTCACCCCCTATGGTGGAAGTGTGGAGTCTAAACCACTGGACCACCAGGGACATACCCATCAGTGGAGCTTTAGAAGAAAAGCAATCTTACCAAACTAACTCATACTAACATGCACCTAACCTCTCAGGGGGTACTTTTATTCTAAAAGAAAACCCCGTTGATTCAAATGATCTGATAGACCAAGAATTACTAACAGTTCTGGAGATTACCAATCTGTGCCGCCTTGGGCAAGTCTTGGGAACCCTATGGTCTCTGTTTTTTCTCTGTAAAATGAGAATTAAAAGTTTTACCGTAACGAGTTGTCAGGGTTAAAGGTGAAACCCCCTGAAAAACGCTTGCTTAGAATGTAAAATGTATTCTTCCAAAAATCAAGTTCAAAAGATGCACCTCCCCTCCGGGCCTCGGAATGGAGGAAGAACCCAGGCACAGAAAGGATAGAGGGTTTTCTGACACCACCTTGCTCTGTGGCGTCTCTTCTCTTTCAGACCCTAGCCTGGACTTGACTGCCCTCTCCTGGGAGGTGGGCTGCGGTGCCCCGGTTCCTCTGGTGAAATGTGATGAAAACAGCCCCTACCGCACCATCACGGGAGACTGTAATAACAGGTGAGCGGCAGTGGGGGTGTGTAGTGGGCAGGGTGGCCCACCTGCCCCGCCCAGCCCAGCCAGGGCCTTGGCCCCTTGGGCACTACAGGCAGGACTCCCACGGCCTCACCCTCCCGGGCCAGCGTCCCGCTGGAATCCGTTCTGTTGGAACCCGCCTCACTTTCCCAACTTGTCTAAAGAGACCACCGTATATCCGGCTGGAAGGAGCGCCTTTCCCGGGGGGCGGAGGAGCCCGGAGCCTTCGGGGATGGGAGTGGTCCAGACCACCTCACACTTGAGAGGCACCTCCTCCGCATCCAGTCTCCCTGGGGCAGAGGCTCCCGTCGTTCCCCGGGGGATCCCCGTGGGGTGTGCGGAGAAGCAGACCCGGGAGCCAGCCGGCCGAGGCTGAGGGCCAGCCTTGCCGTTTCAGGAGGAGCCCCGCGCTGGGCGCCGCCAACAGGGCGCTGGCGCGCTGGCTGCCGGCGGAGTACGAGGACGGGCTCGCCGTGCCCTTCGGCTGGACGCAGAGGAAGACGCGCAACGGCTTCCGCGTCCCGCTGGTGAGCGCGGCCGCGGGGAGGGGGCGAGCCCCGAGCTGGCCCGGGGACATGCAGTCAGAGGGGAAGGGAGGCGCCCCCCTAACTACCCGAGGAGAGGACGCAGACACAGGCGCGAGGAGAGACAGACGCGCGGCAGAAGCACACCCGGGGAGACGCGGAGATGGGGACTCGCTCCCTCGTGGTGTTCCAGCAAACGCCACCAGAGGGCTGCAGATCCCGCGTCCCAGCCCAGCCACGTGGTGGGCATGGCCCCGTCGCCATCAAGCCAAGTACCCCGGGGTCTCCCAGGCAGATGGCCTCCCTGCACCATCCTGCTGGCGCTTGTCCAGCCGCAGCCCCTGGAGTGCATCAGCTGTTGTTTGCCTGGAGGTCCCATCTATTGGCCTCATCTGAGTTGGCAGGCCCTCCCCAGAGCCCCTCTGTTCCTGTTTCCAGACACCTGGCACCTCCTCCGTGGCATTTACTTAAGGGACAGCCTGTCTTTGTTTTCCCTCTTTGAGTGGAAAGGGCATTGGCCTTGAAACCATCAAGTCATACAGACCTGGCCCTTTGTAGCTGCAGGACGTGGGTGAGTTGCTCTCACCCTTCTTGGACTCTCAGAATGGGAGTAATGCCACCCACTTCAGAGCTTGTCCTGAAGGGGAAGTGTACCTGTTACGTCATGGATACTCAATATACTGCGTTCAATCTGAATCTTCAAAGCACCTTTTCTTCCCTCTTCTTCTGTCTCCATCTTGTAGGCCCGTGAGGTATCCAACAAAATTGTAGGCTACCTGGATGAAGAGGGTGTTCTAGACCAAAACAGGTCCCTGCTCTTCATGCAGTGGGGTCAAATTGTGGACCACGACCTGGACTTCGCCCCGGAAACAGAACCGGGGAGCAGCGAGCACTCCAAAGCCCAGTGTGAGGAGCACTGTATCCAGGGAGACAACTGCTTCCCCATCATGGTAGGCCCCTGCAGCGGGGGGCCCCTGGCAAACTGCTTGCATCCTGGTGTAGCAGGTGTTCCCAGCCCATCAGCCAGGACCTCCTGGAGATCCTGAATGCTGATCTGACAGCTTCCCAAGCCTCTCACATTCTATTCATTCATTCGCCCACTTATTTAGTAAATAGACATCCATCATCTGCCATCATCAGGCAACACACTAAGCACTTGAGATTCAAAGGTGAATGAGACAGCATCCCTTCCCTCGAGGACAGAGGAACTGTGTAGGAAATAGACAAGCAATCACTAGTGGCAAAACTGGGAAGCTCTGGAGAGAGTTTTCTTCATCCCTGGCCCAGCAACACTGGTGTCACCGGGGGTCTTATTAGAAATGTAAAATCTCAAACCACATCCCAAATGTAAGCAGAATCTACATTTTATTCAGATCCCCAGGAGAGTCATTGTATACCCAGTAAATTTGTGGAATGCCACCGTGAGTCATCATGGCGTCCAGGAAGGCTACTCTCAGAAAGAGCTGAAACGTGATGGATGAGTCAGAACGAGCAGCAGGGACTTATGGGACTTTCCAGCAGGAAGGGAAAGGAATTTGCAGTGGTGCACCTTTCTTCTTATTCGTGGGTTTTACAGTGAGAGCGTGATTATCCACTCAAGCATATCAAGAATATGTGTTGTGGTATAAAGAACATGGGCTTCCCAGGTGGTACTAGTGGTAAAGAACCCACCTGCTAATGCAGAAGACATAAGACAGGCGGGTTCCATCCCTGGATTGGGAAGACCCCCTGGAGGAGGGCATGGCAGCCCACTCCAGTTTTCTTATCTGGAGAATCCCATGAACAGAGAAGCCTGAAGGCTACTGTCCGTAGGGTCGAAAAGAGTCGGACACAACTGAAGCGACTTAGCACAGCACAGCACGTGGAGAACATAAGCTGTGGAGTAAGGTCAACCTAGATCTGAGTCCCACATCTTTCCCTTTCAGTTTGTAAGCTCTTGGGCAAATTACTTAACCTTTTGGAGCCTCAGTTTTCTCACATGTAAAGTGGGACAGAATTACCTACCTTACAGGGTTTTATGAGGACCAAAGTGAGATAAAGTATGCATGATACCAAGGCACATGGTAGGTCCAAAATAAAAAAATGGTAGCTGTTGTCAGTAGTAATTATTAACAAACTCTTTCCTGCCTCATGTCCTGCTTCCCTGTGCCGGGATCGCAGGACTCCCTCACAACCAAAAATTTGGAGCTTTTCCTCTTGGCCCTTTTACACAGCAGGAGGTAGTGAACTTCAGGGTCCTGGGGGCCCAGGATGTAGCGTCAGCACGAGGCCTCTGGAGCCAGTGTCTGGCACCAGGGTCCCAGCAGGGCACCATCAGCATCTTTGCCAGCTGCATCCCGACCTACCCTGGGGAGAGGCTGCCAGCTGTACCACCTCTGCAGTCACCCACCCGCATCTCTCTGCAGTTCCCAAAAAACGATCCCAAGTTGAAGACTCAAGGGAAATGCATGCCTTTCTTCCGAGCCGGGTTTGTCTGCCCCACTCCACCTTACCAGTCGTTGGCCCGAGAACAGATCAATGCTGTGACCTCCTTCCTGGACGCCAGCTTAGTGTACGGCTCTGAGCCCAGTCTGGCCAGCCGTCTCCGGAACCTCAGCAGCCCGCTGGGCCTCATGGCTGTCAACCAAGAAGCCTGGGACCACGGGCTGGCCTACCCGCCCTTTAACAACAAGAAGCCAAGCCCCTGTGAGTTCATCAACACCACTGCCCGTGTGCCCTGCTTCCAGGCGGGTGAGTCTAGGCTGGGAATAGAGGGGCCCAAGGACAAAGGGATTATCCTGGGGACTGAGAGCAGAGGGAGGCCGGAAAAGCTTCTCGGGGGTGCTGGGTGTCTTCCAAGCACTGAAAGTGACCCTTGCTTCTTCTCATTGTCTTCTGGAAAAATACACACTGAAAGCCACCACTGCTGCAGGCACTGGTCCAGGACTGGCAGAAGGGCCCAGACAAATACAGGATCTAGGAACATGTGTTCAATGTATGTTAAAAAAAAAAAAAAAAAGAATTATGGAAATCCAGAAAAGCACAAAGAAAAATAAAATCCACAAAATCCCACTACTCACAGATAATCATCGTTGACATTTTAAGGCCTATCTTTCCAGCTTTTTTCCTAGCATAGATCTTGTTCTACATTGTTTTACACAATTGGGGTCATACTAGAGTGCAGCTCTGTAATCCGATGTTTTCTCTTCACCTATTAGGTCTTTAAATATTTTTTCTTCTACATCATGATCTTTAATGGTTACCTGGCTTTCCACAGCATATGTTTATCATAATTTATTTTACCAACCCTATTTGGAGACATTTAAGTCATTTTTAGCTTTTCTGTGATTTTGTTGCTGTTTTTAAGGTCGTGAGCATCCTTGTTGATGAATCCTTGTGCTGATTTTCAATCAGTTTACTAAGATAACTTCCTAGAGGAGGAAGTTCTATATAAATCAAAAGGAATGTATATTTTTAAGGCTTTTTATAATCTTGGCACAGAGCCCCCACTCCATGCAGCCTGTGCAACTGAAGCCCTCCAATTCTCATTCTAGGGGCTCATGCCCTCCTGGTCCTCTCTGCCTCTGGCTTCCAGAGGTCTTATCTCTTCCAAAAATCCAGTCTTCTAGGATGAATCCCACTCAAACATGGCAGAAGGCCCAGGTCTCTTGCTAGATCTGGATTCTGTGTCCACACACATCTCACATCAGTCCAGACACAAAACCAAGCCCTTCCTGTTTTCTATAAAAATATCCACTAAGACCAAGCATCTGTGAATTTCACAGACTTTCCTGAAGATTAGAGGACACAAAGAGAAGCCCCCTGTAAAACACCTGGTCTTTCACCATCCTCATGACCCTCTCCTCCCAACAGCCCCCATCTCTAGATTCTTCTCCTTATTACACGGAATAATTTAACCCTTCCCAGGTTCCTACCCTCAAATTTGCATTCCTAAAACCATCAGAGTTGCTCTGAACAATAAAAAGCCCCTCGCTCATTTGTAGGCCCTGTCTTAGAAGACAATTTGGATTTAATTAGCAAAATTTTACTTCTTAATGTCATCTGTAGTCTTTACCACAGTCTAGTGGGGGGTCAACCTTATTATCCCCATTTTCACAGCTATGAAGACTGAGGCTTAGAAACATTAAGTAACTTGTCCAAAGTCACGGAACTAAAAGGTATGTGTGCAGAACTGGGATTCAAATCTGTGAATCACAACTCAGATCTCTTCCCAGCTTAAATTAACTAGAAGGAGAGACTTAAGAGAGCTTCCCGCTGGGGCACCATCATGTATTTCTTTGTGTAAGTTACTGGGTTCAGGGGCTGCTCGGGGTGAACCCGCCTTCCTGCCTTCTGGGCTTTCAGGAGATTTCCGAGCCTCAGAGCAGATCCTGCTGGCCACTGTCCACACCCTCCTTCTCCGGGAGCACAACCGGCTGGCCAGAGAACTAAAGCAACTCAACCCTCACTGGGATGGAGAGAAGCTCTACCAGGAAGCCCGGAAAATCCTGGGAGCCTTCATACAGGTGAGAAGCCCGGGAGCACTGCCTGTACACCAGCCTGGCTCGCTCACCCGGCTCTGCCTTCTGCCTGCTGCCAGACCTCCATCGTCTCCTCTCCTGCTTCTTTGCCACTGTCTCACTCTTGTAAACCCTCCCCTCTGTTTCTTCAGCTTCTCTGCCCCAAAATGAACCCCTGGATTCGGGGTGTCCGCAGGTCATTCATATGTTGGTCACTCAGTGTGCCTCCTCAGGTGCCATCACTGGGACCATTGGTTCCATCTCCTGGGATGGTTACATCGCCATTATTCTGATTGTTTGGATTGGATTATCTTTCAATCCCACACCTAAACCACAGTCACAGGCACAAGTCAATTGCTATTGTTGATCAACTGATTGACTAGAATAGACTTAGAAAGGTGGATATGTTGACATTAACCATACACAGATTTTTAAAAACATTTTATTTAAAAATACTTGTAGATGCTTAGGGAGTTGTAGCCCCCAAAATGTGCATGCACCTAGTCTCCCCCAGTGCTAACATTTTGCATAGCTGTGGTACAATTGCAAAAGCCTGAAGTTAACACTGATATGAACCATAAAGTTTAATCAGATTTCACCAATAATAAATGCAGTCAATTCGTGTGTGGTGTGTATATGTGTGTGTGTGTGTGTGTGTGTGTGTGTAGCTTCATGCAGTTGTACCATGAAAAATGTGTAGTTTCATGTAACCACCACCACAATAAAGACACTTAGCTCTTCCATCACCACAGGACTCCCTTCTGCTACTTTTTTACCAGCTGTAGCTCAGCTGGTAAAGAATCTGCCTGCAGTTCGGGAGACCTGGGTTCGAACCCTGGGTTGGAAAGATCCCCTGGAGAAGGGAAAGGCTACCCACTCCAGTATTCTGGCCTGGAGAATTCCATGGACTGTATAGTCCATGGGATCACAAAGAGTCAGACATGACTGAACGACTTTCACTTCACTCACCCTTTCTGATAGGTATGTAATGATATTGCATGTGGTTTTACTTTGCATT
Organism: Oryx dammah; assembly: GCF_014754425.2. NCBI lineage: Eukaryota > Metazoa > Chordata > Mammalia > Artiodactyla > Bovidae > Oryx > Oryx dammah. The sequence continues at coordinate 52,874,765 of NW_024070192.1, read as the reverse complement.
TACCTGATGGCTGATCACACTGAACATCTTTTCACATGCTTTTATATATTTTTTTGCCATCTGGATATCCTCTTCAGTAAATCTTTGGTTCATGTATTTTGCCTGTTTTCTTTCTTTCTTTCTTTCTTTTTTTTTGCTTTTAATTTGTTGTTTTTTGGCTGCCTTGGGTCTTAGTTGCGGCACGTGAGCTCTTTCACTGTGGCCTATGAGTTCAGCAGTTTCGGTGCACCGGGGTAGTCGTCCGCAGTGGGAGCTTAGTGCACAGACCAGGACTGGAACCCGAGGCACCTGCACTGGAAGCATTGGAAGGTGGATTCTTAACCACCAGACCACCAGGGAAGTCCCTATTTTTCCCATTTTCAAATTCGAGTTTGTTTTTTGATGTAGAGTTTTCAGTGTGTGTTAGTCACTCAGTCGTGTCTGACTCTTTGCAACCCCATGGACTATAATCTGCCAGGCTCCTCTGTCCATGGAATTCCCCAGGCAAGAGTACTGGAGTGGGTTACCATTCCCTTCTCTAGGGGATCTTCCTGACCCAGGGATCAAACCTGGGTCTCTTGCATTGCATGAAGATTCTTTACTATCTGAACCATCAAGGAAACCAGTTCTTTTTACATTCTAGCTATGAGTCTTTTGTCCGATCAGTCTGTACTTTGTCTTTTCATTCTCTTAATAGAGTTCTTTTCAGAATAAGGGCTTTAATTTTAATGAGGTCAATTTATCAGTTTTTTCCCTTTCACATACTGTGCTTTTGGTGTTAAGTCTCCATTCTTTCCCTAAGTCTTAGATCCCAAAGATCTATCTCCTGGTTTTATTTTTCTAGACGTTTTATGGTTTTATCTTTTACATTTAAGTTCATGATCCATTTGAGGTTAATTTTTGTATAAAACATAAGGTTTAGGTCAGGGTTCACTGAGGGGCAGGCAGGGGTGACTGGATTTCTGATGGCTCCAGCACAACTTATCTTTCTCCTTTTGAATGGCTTTTGCTCTTTTGTCAAAAATTATTAATATTTGGCCATATTTATATCAATCTATTTCTAGATTGCCCATTCTATTCCACTAATCTATATGCCTATCCCTGTACCCGCACCAGTGTTCAATAACTGCAGTTATATGATAAGACTTAACATTAGGAAGAATGACTCTTCTCTCTTTACTCTTCTTTTTCGAAATTACTTCGGCTATCATAGGGTCTTTACCTTTCCATAACATTTTAAACATGCTTATCCATGTCTAGAAAGAAGTCTTGCTGAGATTTTGATAAGAATTGTATTAAACCTTAGATCAATTTAGGAATTGACATCCTTACTATGTTGAGTTTTCCAATATATAAACAGTGTGTATGTCTGTGTGTTAGTCCGTCAGTCATGTCTAACTCTGTGACCCCATGGACTGTAGCCCACCAGGCTCCTCTGTTCATGGGGAATCTCCAGGTAAGAATACTGGAGTGGGTTGGCATGCCCTCCTCCAGGGGATCTTCCCAATCCAGGGATCGAACCCAGGTCTCTTGCATTGCAGGCAGATTCTTTACCATCAGGGAAGCCCATAAACATAGTATGTCTCTCCAAATGTTTAGATTTTCCTTGATTTATTTCATCAGCATTTTATAATTTTAATCATACAGATCCTGTACATGCTTGTTACATACCTGATATTAACTTCCTTTGGAAGAACTGTAAATGGTATTACATATTAACTTCCTTTGGAAGAATTGTAAATGGTATTACATCTCTTATTTCAGTTTCCAGTGACTCATTATCAGTGTGTAAAAATATAATTGATTTTTATATGTTGATTCTGTATCCTATGACCCTTGCTAAACTCAGTTCTAGGAATCTGTAGATTCCTTGGGATTTTCTACAGATAGTTGTGTCATCTATAAATAATTAGTTATATTCCTTCTTTTCTAATTTGTGTGTTTTTCATTTCTTTACCTTGCCTTATTACAGGCAAGAAAAGTATACCTTCAGTACTATCCTGAATAAGATTGGTGACAGCAGACAGTCTCACCTTCCCAACAGTTAAAGAAAAGCATTCAAGGTTTACCATTAAGTATGTTAATTGTGAATTTCTTTGTAAGTGCTCTTTATGAAGTTGAGGAAGTTCTGCTCTTCTCCTAGCTTACTGAAAGTTTTTAAATGAACAGATGTGGAATTTTGTCAAGTGGTTTTTCTGCATAGACTTATATAATTATATGACTTTTCTTCTTTAGTCTACTCTGGTTGCTTTAGGTTTATTTTGCTCTTACTGCTAGTTTATTCAGAGAAGGCAATGGCAACCCACTCCAGTACTCTTGCCTGGAAAATCCCATGGACAGGGAGCCTGGTAGGCTGCAGTCCATGGGGTTGCGAAGAGTCGGACACAACTGAACGGCTTCACTTTCACGCATTGGAGAACAAAATGGCAGCCCACTCCAGTGTTCTTGCCTGGAGAATCCCAGGGATGGCGGAGCCTGGTGGGCTGCCGTCTATGGGGTCGCACAGAGTCGGACATGACTGAAGCAACTTAGCAGCAGCAGCAGCAGCAGCTAGTTTATTGAGGTGGGAACTTAGATTATTGATTTGAGATCTTTCGTCTTTTCTAATATAAGTATTCAGTTCAGTTCAGTTCAGTCGCTCAGTCGTGTCCGACTCTTTGCGACCCCATGAATCACAGCACGCCAGGCCTCCCTGTCCATCACCAACTCCCGGAGTTCACTCAGACTCACGTCCATCGAGTCAGTGATGCCATCCAGCCATCTCATCCTCTGTCATCCCCTTCTCCTCCTGACCCTAATCCCTCCCAGCATCAGAGTCTTTTCCAATGAGTCAACTCTTCCTATGAGGTGGCCAAAGTACTGGAGTTTCAGCTTTAGCATCATTCCTTCCAAAGAAATCCCAGGGCTGATCTCCTTCAGAATGGACTGGTTGGATCTCCTTGCAGTCCAAGGGACTCTTCAAGAGTCTTCTCCAACACCACAGTTCAAAAGCATCAATTCTTCAGTGCTCAGCCTTCTTCACAGTCCAACTCTCATATCCATACATGACCACAGGAAAAACCATAGCCTTGACTAGACGGACCTTAGTCAGCAAAGTAATGTCTCTGCTTTTGAATATGCTATCTAGGTTGGTCATAACTTTCCTTCCAAGGAGTAAACATCTTTTAATTTCATGGCTGCAATCACCATCTGCAGTGATTTTGGAGCCCCCAAAAATAAAGTCTGACACTGTTTCCACTGTTAGAAGTGATATAAATTTCCTTCTTGGCACTGTTAATTGTATCCCACAAATGTCAATACACTATGTTTTCATTTTAATTCAGTATGTATGTTTTCTTGTTGTTGTTACTTCCTTTCTCTTTGACCTGTAGGTTATTTAGAAGTATATTGTTTTATTTCCAAGTGTTCAGAGATTTTGCTGCTGCCTTTCTGTTACTGATTTCTAGTTTGATTCCATCATTGTCAGATAATATACTCTATATGATCTCAATTCTTTCAAATTTGTTAAGGTTTACTTTATAGCTCTGGTACCGTTCTCTGGTTGAATGTTCCACAGATCCTTAAGAACTGCTTGTGCATTCTGCTATTGGGTGGATTGTTACCTATCACATTGTTCCTTCCTTTCTGAAGGTCCTAGCCTCCTTCTGTTGTCATTTCTTTATATTTAAAGAGTTTCTTTTAGCCATTCTCTGAGGATAGGTCTGCTCGCAGTAAATGCTCTTCCTTTCCTTCATCTGAGAATGTCTTTATTTCCCTTTTATTCCAGAGGAATAGTGTTACCAGATACTAGATTCAAGGCTGACAGTTCTTTTCTTTCAGCACTTTAAAAACGTTGTGCCACTTTCCTCTTGCCTCCATGGTTTCAAATGAGAAATTCACTGCTATTCAAATTGAAAGTGAAGGTCACTCAGTTGTGTCCTACTTTTTGTGACCCCATGGACTATACAATTCATGGAATTCTCTGGGCCAGAATACTGGAGTGGGTAGCCTTTCCCTTCTCCAGGGGATCTTCCAGCCCAGGGATCGAACCCAGGTCTCCCACATTGCAGGTGGATTCTTTACCAGCTGAGCCACCAGGAAAGCCCAAAAAAACTGGAGTAGGTAGCCTATTCCCTCCAGAGGATCTTCCCAACCCAGGAATGGAACCGGGGTCTCCTGTATTGCAGGCGGATTCTTTACCAACTGAGCTATGAGGGAAGCTATTCAAGTTGGTGTTCCTTTGTAGGTGATATATCATTTCTCCTTGGCTGTTTTTAAGAATTTTTGTGTTTAGTTTTCACAAACTTAATTATGATGTGTCTTACAATAGATTTCTTTGGGTTTATTCTGTTTGAAATTCAACTTCTTATATATGTTAATGTTTGTCTGTCACTAATTTGGGGGGGAGGTTTCAGGCATTATTTCTTCAAATACTTTTTCAGTCCTATCCAATTTCTCTTCTAATTCTGGAATTCCATTAATATGAACATTAGATTTTTTGTTATTGTGCCACAGAACACGGAGGCTGTGGTTTGTTTGACTTTTTTTTGTTTGCTTTTGCTTTTTTTTTTAAGTCTATTTTCTTTCTGTTTTTCAGATTGACTAATTTCTATTGATCTGTCTTCAATTCTATCCTGCCATGCCCACCTTACTACTGAGTCTAGTCAACAAGTTTTTATTTGAGTTAGGATAGTCTCAGTTATATAGTTTCAATTTGTTCCTTTTTTATGTAAATTCTACTTCTTTTATTGGAGAAGGACATGGCAACCCACTCCAGTATTCTTGCCTGGAGAATCCCATGGATAGAGCAGCCTGGTGGGCTACAGTCCGTGGGGTCACAAAGAGTTGAACATGACTGAAGTGACTTAGCACTCCTTTTATGGAATGTTCTGTTTTTTCATTTAAGATAACTTAACATTGATTATTGAGGCATTTTTATGACAGCTGCTTTAAAATCTTTATCAGATGATTCCAGCATCTGATTCATGCCAGTATTGGCATCAGTTTATTATCTTTTCTCATTCAACTTTGGCTTTCCTGGTTCTTGGTATTATGGGTGATTTTCAATTTTATCCTGGACGGTTTAGTTATTATGTTAGGAGACTCCTGATCCTATTTTAATCTTCTATTTAGGCACATATTATTCCATAATAAGTTACCCTGTGTAGGTTTGGTTGTAGGTTCTGGCATGCTTTTGCAAGCTTTAGTTCCAATGAGAGTTTAGCTTTCTGAGCCCTTGCAATGCTATTCTGGTCTGCTTCATTCTTCTTCATTCTTCTGGGGTCCCCACCCTATCCCTGCTGACTCTGTCTGCAGGGCCGGAAGGTACTCTCCTGGCTGCCTTCTGTTGCTGAGTAACCTTCTAGAGTTACGGGTTAACCTTCTAGAGTTATAGGAGCCACTATGCCTGAGTCTCTATGCCACTGGGTGAAGAACAGAGACACAGGGTTCACTGCTGCAGGCAGATCGTGGGTTGGGTTGTGGATCAAGGGTTGAGATGGCTAATGGCTTGAATTGTGAAGCAGCTGTGGGGACTCTTTACTAGGTTTTTGCTGAACTTCCCCCTAGCCAGGTCCTCTGGAGAATGAGAGAGAAGGTTATTCTTAACTGCTTTTGTCTATTTCTGTTGGGGGTTGAAGACTGCCATCCTCTCATGGACCTAGTCTGGGGTATGTAGGAACTCACCATTTTGTCATTCCTTGACAAGGTCTTTAGCTAGTCCATCTCTCCAGCTTTTGGAGTCTATTTAGTGCTGTCTGTTGGATAAAATTTCCAGAGCATTTAGTTCTATTTAGTGGAGGATACATTTAGGTTTCTTTAGTTACAGTCAGTAAGGAGAACTGAGTAAATTCCATCTTGTTTTGCAACCAGAAGCGCTATGTGCATATTTTTAACCATCAAAGAGAACTATTTCCATTCATTTCTTAGCAAAATCTCCACAGTTCAATACTTATTTTTTAAGAAAATGTAGACCCATAAATCTTGCTGCTGGAGATGTGTATAGGAAATCAAAGGATAAAAATTATCTACCTGAAGGCTGTCTGAGTTGAGGCTTTTATTAGTTTACTTGGGCTGCCATAACAGAGTAATGCAGACTGGGAGGCTTACACAACAGAGGGTATTTTCTTACAGTTCTGGAGGCTGGAAATCCAAGATTAAAGGAGTTAGCAGGTTTGATTTCTCCTGAAGCCTTTCTCCTTGGTTTGGCCACCTTCGCTGTATGTTTTTCTCACGTGGTTTTCACGCACGTGTGTGCGTCTCTCTCTTATAAGGACACTAGTCTTACTGGATTAGGGCTCCACCCTTATGACATAATTTAACCTTAATTACCTCTTTACAGGCCCTATCTCCAAATACAGTCACATGAGAGAGTTAGAGCTTCAGCGTAGGGTTTCTTGGACTACAAGAAAAAGATACCCACTTGGGATAATTAAGATGTTCAGTATTGGTTCACCCTACACGTTTATCACATGGAAGCTCCTAAGGGTTTCTCCTGGAACCCCGGGACAGTGAGTGTAATGCAGTCGGGCCTCGGCAAGGGTGACAGCCAGAGGCTGGAAATCCTTTGGAACTGAGGCAAGTCATTTTCACTGTCTCTCCCTCTCCTCTTCTCCTCCCCTCACATCTCTCTTTCTCTGCAGACGGGTTTTCTCTGCATTTCTGCTCACTAGAAAATGACAATCCATCTGTCCCCTCCTATCGAGCACCACCAGGAACAGTCTAGAGTAGCTGCATCTGAAATCTAAATTCCTGAGCAAGAGAATCTGACTAACCAGCTTAGTCTGGGGCCCCGGTCAGGCCAGTCCACTGTGGCCAGGGGCGGGGTTCCGTCTCCTGCTGCCTCCCAGAGCCTGAGGAGCAGGCGGCCTGCCCCAAGGATGGTGTCCCCAGAGTCTATGCTGCTGAAGGAATGGGAAGGACCCCTGAGGGCAAGAGAATATTATACACGGTCAGTGGCATAATCGTGAGCTAGGCAGAAACATGAGAGATATTAGGTAAAAAAGCAGAATGCATTTCACTACATGTTCTCTAGGATTACAACCAAGTTAAAATATGTATACCATAAAAATTAGAAAGAATAAACAATTAACATAATTATCGTGTTGTGGGATGGCATGACTTTATATTTTTTCAAAATTTTCTGTTTATGTTAGTTCACTCTTCTGAGCAAAACAAACAAGAAACTGACCTCTCCATGGAGCAGCACTTCTTTCAGAATGGGGGACTGAATGAACTCCCCTTGGTTACCCTGTGACTCATTCCTGTGGTTCTCCATTCTTCTTGCCCTGGCCTGTGGGAAAAAGTTTAATAATATAATTTTATGTTAAAGTGACACACAGAAACTGTGATGTTAGCTTCATCATAAATTTAGAGCAAAGATGGCCAAGAGAGTACATTTCAAATGTCAAATTCAAGGGACTGATCAGTAGAGCCTATATTGAGGCAGATCATGGAAGGTCAGCAGAAACTAGGTCACGATTGGTTAGTAATGTCTGCCAGGGTTACGGGAAGGAGAATTGGACACGTGCAACGCATAGGACACATATGCAACCCATTTGCCATCCTTGATTTTTGACCACTCCTCCTTGGCTCCGACCTCACTCCACAAAGGTTTGAGTCTTCTCACATCCTTTTTTTTGGACTTGTTTTTCCTTGCAGATTATCACCTTTAGGGACTACCTACCCATTGTGCTAGGTAGTGAGACGCAGAAGTGGATCCCGCCCTACCAAGGCTATAACAACTCTGTGGATCCCCGAATTTCCAACGTCTTCATCTTTGCCCTCCGCTTTGGCCACATGGAGGTTCCCTCCACTGTGTCCCGCCTGGATGAGAATTACCAGCCATGGGGTCCGGAAGCAGAGCTCCCCCTGCATACCCTCTTCTTCAACACCTGGAGGATAATCAAAGACGGTATGTCCTTTCGGGGATGCGCCATCACCCGGCTGTCTCACTCTGCAGCCTGCTTCTAGAAAAACCTGGCATGGAAGTCAGCCTCCTGCCACTTCCCATGCCACCTTGGGCAAGTGACTTCACCCCACTGAGCCTCAGTTTCTTCGTTTGTAAAATGGGGACACTAATAATATCTCTCTCACTAGGATACTAAAATGAAATAACTATATATAAATAATTATCAATTATTATAAGTATATAATGAAATTAATATTTGTGTGTCTCTTTAAACATAGTCACAAACACACAAATAAATCAGCAATTACTTTTTTCACCTATTAGAGTAATGGTACATTTATTAGCAAAGTATGGAGAATTTGGAACTCCTTGTGTGTCTGTCCAAAAGACAGTGAAAAATATGTATTGGATGGAAATTAGCACATTTTGACAAACAATTTTATATTTAGAAATTTACCTATAGGACATAATAAGGAGTGTTCGAATGTGTATGTAAACTCAAGGGTACTCATTACAGCCTTAATTGTAGTTATTAAGATTATAAGTAATCTCTTTATCAAATCATAATAGTAGGGAAATTAATAGTGCACTTATACAATTTAATTGTATTTAATATATTGAAATTAACTGACCGTAAAATCTAGGTTTTTCAAAAGTTTGGCGATTAGTTCCTGAGTATCAACTATGTTTGAAACATTAATATTATATTTTATTCACATAAAATAAAATATGTATGTGCTTGTTTGGATATGGTCAATAAACTAATTTTATAGGAAGATTGTTCCAAAAAAAATGAAATACATATATAAAGCGCCCTACAATAGTTTCTGACACACAGGAGGTGATCACTAAATATTAGTTATTATTCTCTCTTTCTTGCACTGTCCTTTAAGGTGCCAAGTTTTCCCTGCTTCCTTTCCCTCCCTCAGGCTTCCCTGACACTTGCAGAAAGAATTCCTGTGTCTAATAAATAAATAGGGCTTCCCTGGGTAGCTCAAATGGTAAAGAATCTGCGTGCTGTGCAGGAGACCTGGGTTTGATCCCTGGGTCGGGAAGATCCCCTGGAGAAGGGCAATGGCAACCCACTCTAGTATTCTTGCCTGGAGAATTCCATGGACAGAGGAGCCTGGCGGGCTACAGTCCCTGGGGTCACAAAGAGTCAGACATGACTGAGCAGCTGACACACACACAGTAAATAAATTGCTCTTTTCTGCTCTTCTCTACAGCTTTCCACTTCCATTAAGTGCCAACGATTGGACCCCTGTTCCCCTTTATCCTGAGCTGGGCTGTGTTGAAACTGGCTTTTACTTAAGGCCTGACAAGTCAGGGCATATTTCTAGAGATTTCTGCCATCTCTTCTCATGGTGCACAGTTCCTTGGGGGACCATATGGAGGAGAAGGAGCCAGCTCTCTGAACGGGAGCTTGGAAGAAACCCTGAAGCTTATGCTCACGCATCCCCGCAGGATGGCAGGTGGTGTGGACGTGCCTCAAACCCCCAGCACACCCTGTGGGCTGCGCTGTGTTCTTCTTTCCCCAGTTCCAGCCCCAGAGGGGCAGTTGGCCTGTCTTTCACCTGAGAAAGAGAAACTGTCAGGAGGAGGGCGTGCCCAGCAATGGAAGATGTCCCCAGCTGCCCCACCCCCAGCATGGCCTCTGGGTCTCCCTTGCAGGTGGAATTGACCCCCTGGTGCGGGGTCTGCTGGCCAAGAAGTCCAAACTGATGAATCAGAATAAAATGGTGACAAGTGAGCTGCGCAACAAGCTTTTCCAGCCCACTCACAAAATCCACGGCTTTGACCTGGCTGCTATCAATTTACAGCGTTGCCGGGACCATGGGATGCCTGGTGAGTGGGCCCAGGGTCCAGCCAGGCCTGGGGAATGTTTCGCTGCTTTCTGGGGTTCCCAGGGACTTTCCTCTATAGCCCTGAGGAGCTGATCAATTCTAAAACAGAAGGCAGAGATGCCTGTTTTAAAAACGCACTTGTGAAATGGCATCTTCCAGTCTCCCTAAGACAGAGACCAGAGAACATATCTGGTACTATGCCTGGGCTCCTCAAATGAAAGCGATCAACCACTGACCTGTGAAAGCAGTTTAAAAACCCAGAAAATATTAAGAAAAGGAGAACAGAGAGAAAGCGATGACTACTGGACCTTCCTAAATGCAGAACTTTAAGGGCCAGACTGTCTGGGTTCAAATTCTAGCTGTGTGACCTTAGACAAGTGACTTAGCATCTCTGTTCTTCAGTTTACATATGTGTGCAGGGCTTAGAGCAGTGCCTGGGCCCACAGTAAGCAGCACATATCCTGCTGGCTCCCTCGAAGCCCAAGTGCCACAGGGTGAAACAGTGGCTCACTGCCTCCCCGTTCCCAGAGGCTGGGAAAGCAGACTCTCTGGGGCTGATGGAGCTGGAGTGGGCATGTCCTCAAAGGGCATTAGACAGCCTCCACCTCTCTGCCCTAGGGTACAACTCCTGGAGGGGCTTCTGTGGCCTCTCACAGCCCAAGACGCTGAAGGGGCTGCAGGCCGTGCTGAAGAACAAGATACTGGCTAAGAAGTTACTGGATCTCTACAAGACCCCCGACAACATTGACATCTGGATCGGAGGCAACGCCGAGCCCATGGTAGAAAGGGGCCGGGTGGGGCCTCTCCTGGCCTGCCTCCTAGGGAGGCAATTCCAGCAGATACGTGATGGGGACAGGTGAGTGAGACCTCAGCGGGGAGGGCGGCAGGGGAGGCCCTTCTGAGAGGTGGGCATTGGGGTGGGCGTCCTGCAGGACAGATGCCAGACCTCGGCATGTTCCCGGGGACCTCCTCCCTTCCCTTTTGGCAGAGTGGGAAGGGGCCAGCAGCTGGGCTGTGTGGAGACCCTGCTTGTGTCTCTGTAGGTTCTGGTGGGAGAACCCTGGGGTCTTCACTGAGAAGCAGCGGGACTCTCTACAGAAAGTATCCTTCTCGCGCCTCATCTGTGACAACACCCACATCACGAAGGTCCCACTGCATGCTTTCCAGGCCAACAACTACCCACATGACTTTGTGGATTGCTCAGCTGTTGATAAGCTTGATCTCTCACCCTGGGCCTCCAGGGAGAATTAGGGGCCCGGACTCCACAGCCTCCCTCACTGTGCAGTAAAGCTCCCCTTGGCCACGATGCCATTTCAAGTAGACTCAGTGACCTGGCCCCTTCGGGCTCCCTACCCGATCCCAGGACTTCTGCCCAGCCGAGTCTCTGCACGCCCCCCAGGCACACCTTGCTCAAGCCCAAGGCAGCTGCCTTGCCGCTCCAGCTCTTCCTGTTGAATCCCACCTCTCCACCCCCATCCTCTCCATCTTCTTCCCCACTTCTGTCAAGACTTACACTCTCCAAAATGCTTTCCGATCTTGCTTGCCAGATGTCACCCATCCTTTCCCCAAAAAAGTCTTGGCTGAGGCTGTGGCCTTGACACCCGTATCTCTCCTCCCCTTGAACTAGATTGTAAACTTCTTGAGCTCGGCCTTCAGCCTGCTTCCAAGTGTGTCCTGGGGCCCCCAGCGTAGTACTTGGCACACAGTGAATGCTCAATAAACACCTGATGATTGACTATAGATGCTGGCGATGACCTTGTTCCCTTCTGGAAGGCAGGCCTTGGAATCACTACCAAATGAGCAACGGTGTTTACAGTTCGGACATGTCCCACCACAAAGGGGTCACATGCATGAGTCTAGGCAGTGAGAGGGCCCAGTTTGGTGCTCTCAGCTTCAAAGCGCTCTCAAAGAAAAGGAGGGAAGGGGCTCCTGCGCAAAGAAGGCATGGCCGTGGGGTGGCAGGAGAACTTTCAGGGCATCGCCACAGGGGCAGAGATATCCAAGCCTGGATTTTCCCCAGAGCTAATTTGGGGGGATTCCCTGGTGGTCCAGTGATTAGGACTCCACACTTCCACTGCAGGGGACACAGGTTTAATCCCTCGTCAGGAAACTAAGATGCCCACATGCCATGATGTGCAGTTTGAAAAAAAAAAAAAAAAGTTAATTTCTTTTCCAGGGGTCCTTTAGGGAAATACCCTCTTCTAGGTTAGTCCTGGGAGCCTGTGAGGCCTCTGACCGGCAACTCCAGAATATTCCTAGTTTGCCACCCAATACACACTCATGAGTTCTTTCTCAAAGACCCTCCTGGGTAAGGTCAGCCCAGTGAGGACCCCCAGGCCCCCTGACTGGCACAGCGGGGGCAGGAGGCCTGCAACCATTCTACAGGAAAGCCTGGGAGCCAGAAGAGGGGGTTGAGCAGGGTTTCTCCCTCTTGGGGAAGATTCTAATGTCTGAGACTCCCGTGGGTACGTGCCCCTCACATCCTTTCAGGCCCCAGCTGTGGGTGCCCTCCTCCCCAAATGTGGGAAGAAGGGAGAGAATGGGAGGGAATCCACCAGGCAGGCAGAGGGATCAAGTTGCAGGCACGCTCATCAGGGGAGCCTGCTCCTTCCCCTCCCTCAGTCCCGCCTGCTGTCCTGGTCTGGACCCCCGGCAAAGGCAAGACTGAGGGGGCATCTACCGTCCTGGGGCCTCTGACCCACCGGGCCGGCTAACAGGGTCCCCAGGTGTCTTGTCACCTGGGGAGGGAACCACCTTCCCCCCAACCTCCTGCTCTTTCCTCTCCTGAGTGCCCTCTGTTTCCCAACACTTGGCACAGGCCCGATGCAGAGCGAGCACGTAGCAAGCATAATACTTCCCGGCGCAGGGCACCAACAGAAGGGCTTGGTGCCCGCGATTCCCGCTCTCTGGGGAAGGTGAGGGAAGAGGGTCTGCTCAGTTTGGCCTGGCCCCTAGGCGTCCAAGGATGACGGCCTTCCGTGTATGAATCAGCCCAAGGAGAACGCCTGGACGTCCTGACCCCCAGTTTAGAAAGGGCCCTGAAGCACAGACCACTCTGGTTCAGGTTCAGAGCCCAGAGCAAGCCTCTTGCTGAGGGTCCAGCCCCACTGCAGACACAGAGCAAAGACCCCATCTGTGGTGCTTTATTATAATCATCAGGTATAAACAAATGGTATAAAAGGGCCAAATTCCTCTCCAAGCAGCTCCTCTGAATAAGTAAGACAACAGGGTAAGGAAGAAAAAGAGGAGCCATGGACTGAGCCTGGCGAGCCTGGGCCTGTAACTCAACCCACGCGCAGCCCACTTCTAATAGCCACTCCTCCGGGGTCGTCACTCCTCCAGGGTCGCTGCTTCACCTCTGTTAACAGGACACAGTCAAGGTATAAGCTCCACAAGGGCAGAAATGGTGTCTGACTTTTCCTGTGTGTTTCCCATGCGGGCCACACTGCCTGGCAGGCAATGGGTGCTCAATAAACCCAATACTAGAGGATGCAACGGACTCTCTAAGGAGCCATGGCAGCAGTTATTTAAAAAGGAAATTCAGGCTTAGCAAGGTTGAGGAACTTGTTCAAGGTCCCACAACTGGTAGGCTGCAGGATCTGAACCCAAGCAGTCTGGCTCCTTAGCCTGTGTGTCTCACCAATCCACTCTGCTGCCTTCCACACATCTAGTATCAGCAAATACACACTCATGTATACACAGCACACAAAACATTACCCACGTTCACATGCAACACACACAAAATCCAATTTCGATTCACTGTGCACGCGCACACACACACACACACACACACACACACACACACAAATGTCCAGTTGTTAGTGGTGTCTTTGGCTGGCACCCAGAACAGGGAGGGGCTCACCTAGAGAAGGGAGAGCTCTGTGGGCCCAACTGGCCAGCCCAGAGATGCCCAGCCGTCACTTCCCCACTGCCCCCCTTACCCTACCTGCCTCTAGCTCTTTTCCCTCCAGGGAGCCAAGTCCAATGCCGGGAGACTACTGCAGCGGACAAAGTCCCGAGGGAATCTGTTGGACATGAAGATGTTGTTCTTGGACACGACGTTGATGCCTGTGTTGTCACAGATGATGCGAGGCAAGGAGATCTTGGCCAGGGCCTGCTGCTGCCGCTTGCTGAACACGCCCTTGTTCTGCCACCAGAACCTGCACGGGAACACCCACGGCCACTGTGCCTGAGGCCCTCCTGGGCTGGGAGGACACCCACTGGCTGGAGCTGCTCCTGGGTGACAGAGGACCACAGTGGACAGCGGCCCCACGGCACAGGAGAGCTCCAGGCCCTCGGGCAGCCCAAGGGGGGATTCAAACAAATAGAGCCCCACTCACAGCTGCCCAGGTGCCCCCCACAACCCGCTCCCACCCCAGCAGCCTCTAGGCATCACTAATGACAGACGGGCCCACTCTCCCATGAGACCCTGTGTCCTGGACAGGGCTACGTTCAGGCGGGAAGGTGGGATCTAGGGAGTGTGTCTCATTTGTCCACCCAGAGAGGGACACCTTGTTAAGAGTTTCCCGAAGGCACAGTTTGGACCAGGTGAGAACTGGGTGTGACAGAGGTCAGGCCCACAGTGGAATGAAAACAGGAGCGGCGGGCGGGGGGAAGCAAGGATGGGACCTTCCAATGGAGACTGGTGGCCCCGTGACCACACCCAGGACCTGGAGAAACATGACTAAGGGTAGCATTTTCTCTCGTCCCTCTCCTTGACAACTAGAGATCCCTCCTTTTTGCACCCTCAACAGCTTCAGGGTACATCAGTGACGACCTTGAGGCTCCCCAGAACACATTGGAAAATCACAGACTCCTTCTAGCAAGAGGAAGCGGGGGTCCCCCGAGGGTCAGGAGCAGGGCCAGAGCTGCAAGGCCTCCATCCTCACCGGTCGCCATCACGGAGCTTCCTGAACTGGGTCCCAATGAGACAGGCAAGCAGTGGGCCCACGCGGCCATTTTTGTTCAAGGGCTCAGCCACGCCACCTATCCAGATGTCAATGTTGTTGGGCGTGTGGTACAGGGCCATCAGCCTTCTTGCCAGATCCAGGTTCCTCAGGACTGTGCCCAGCTCACCCACTGTGTTGGGCTCTGGGAGCCCACAGAAGCGCCTCCAGGCATTGTACCCTGTATGGGAGGAGCGGAGGGTGGTTGTGAGTGGGTCGCAGAAAGGCCACCCTCCCAACACAGTGAGGCCACATACAGAGGTTCATGCAGGAAAGGAGGGCACAAAGGGGCTGCTACCCGTCTACAAACCCCCCAGGGAATCCTCTGGCCTCCCCGGGAGCCTGGGCACAGCTGGGTCTCTCCAGGAGCCTCTCTGTCTTCCCCTACCCTTCCCACTCTAAGGTAAATCCTAAATTGTCATCACTCCTGCTGGGTCCAAGAACAGGAGCATCTCCTTGTGCTTGTGGAGATCTCAGACCTGCGATGGGTGCGGTGTGTCTGGAAGGATCAGCCCCATACCAGCTGTCCCACAGTACAGGCATCAGCAGGATGGTAGGCTGATCTGGGCTCCCATTCCAGCTCTGTCCCTGACTTGGCTGGAGAACCTGGGCAGGTTCTGAATTTCTCCAAGCCTCAGTTTCCTCATTAGTAAAATGGTGGTGGTTTAGTCGCTAAGTTGTGTCCAACTCTTGCAACCCCATGGACTGTAGCTTGCCAGGCTCCTCTGTCCATGGGATTCTCCAGGTGAGAATATTGGAGTGGGTTGCCATTTCTTTCTCCACATCAGTAAAACGGGAGTGATAATCATCTCTTCCCCTCAGAATGCACATAAAATGAAGCAAAATGGATGGAGGTAGGTTTTCAGGGCAGTAGGGGCTCGTTGTTATTATGGCGATGCACTAAATTGGGGGATTCCAGCAACACAAAGTAGGTGGAAGGTGCTGGAAACGGGGCAGAGGGGCCCAGGGGCCTGACCTCAGGCCGCATCCTAAGAGCAAGGTTCTGAGGGTTGGCGGTCGAGGGGGAGGCGGTGGGGGCGGGTGGGGGCGGGTGGGGGGTGCCCCAGTAGCTGGGGGCACTGGAGAGGACAGGCACTGGACTGGGAGGTGGGTGGGCCCGGGAGGCCAGGGCAGCCCCCTCACCAGGAAGGCCGTGGTCGCGGCTGCGCTGCATGTTGAGCGCGGGCAGGTCTAGCCCGATCCTCATGACCTGCTCAAACAGCCGCTCCCGGATCTCGTCCACCGCGATTTGGTTCTGGCGGTTCAGCTTCGCAGGGGTGGCCATGAGGCCCCGCAGGATGGGGTCGATGCCACCTGCAGCAAGAGAAGCACGCCGGGGGAAGGGTCCAGCTCGGTACCGGAGCTCAGACTGCAGCGAGCCGTACCCGGGGGCAGTGGCGAAGAGCGCTGAGCACATGTGGCTCCTGGCGCCAAGGTCCCCGGGTGGGCAGATCCTCACTGAGGCTCTGCGGCCTCGGGGATAAAGCCATTCAAACTCGTCAGGCTCAGATGCTCCCAGCCCTCCTGGGTCCCTGAGGATCCCAATGCACAGGAAGGAGCCAGCTCCCTATAAGCTGTCTCACCCCACTCTGTTCGATGTGCAAGCAGAGTCAAGTGAACCAGGCCAGAAATCAGATGCCCCGAAGACGGAAGGAAAGACAATTTATTCCGCCCTAGCTCCCTGTGACCAAGTCCACGCCCACCCCACCTTCGGCGGCCAGTTCACTCCCTCACTCCCGGACAGGGTCTTGCTCACCTTCGAGCACAACCCTCCAGCTGGCAAAAAAGACCCTGCTGAGCGGCACGCGGGGGTTGGGCGGCATAGGTTGGTATCGACAGTTCAGGCGGAACATGAAGGGTTGGATGAGGGTGTGGCCGTAGCGGAAGGCGTTGGTGAAGACGTTGGCGATGCGCGGGTCCACCGAGTCGTTGTAGCAGCGGTACCGGGGCAGGTACTTCCGCATGGCCTCCCGCCCCAGCACCAGGGGCAGGTAATCCCGGTAAGTGATGATCTAAAGGAAAGTCACTCAGAGTGGCCTCTCCACTCACCCTTCCCTGCGGATTCTTCACCTGCTCCTGACTCGGAGGGATCCCTCCCTCGCCTAAGGCCAAGGATTTGCCTTCCACAGTACTGGACCTGGGTCCCACAGAGTAGGACCAAGTGGCATGAACAGGGCTCGAGTGCTTGCCTGCTGTGTGACCTTAGGCCAGTTATTAACCTCTCTGAGCCCCAGTTCCTCAAATGTAAATTACAGGTAATTATGCCGCATTCCGCCTTAGAGGATTAAATAATAAAAGGTTTGTGAGTCCTTTCATAGCTCCTTGCCCTTGAGTTATTCCTGTCTCATTTCTCTTATAGGGAGAAGGCAATGGCAACCCACTCCAGTACTCTTGCCTGGAGAATCCCATGGACGGAAGAGCCTTGTGGGCTGCAGTCCATGGGGTGGCTAGGAGTCGGACACAACTGAGGCGATATAGCAGCAGCAGCAGCAGCAGCATTTCTCTTAACTAGCATACTCCTTGAGGGCAAGGGTTGGATCTCATTTCTCTTGAAATTACTCAGTAGGCAACCAAGTGCCTGGCTCACAGTAGGGTTCAATCTAGTGTCTGTAGACAGAGGGGAGGCAAAAGGGAAAAGGGCTACCCTAGGTGATTTCTCGCAGTGAAAAGAGAAGAGAGGGAACAGACACACTCTAGATTTTAGACTCTGGAATCTCCTCTCAGAGTTAAATCTCATTTAAGTTCTTAGTGCCAATGGAAAACTGGTCACCCTGATCAACCTCAGCACCAGCAACTCTCTCCACTTCAAAGTTGAGGAGTATTAACAACCAGTGTGTGTGTGTGTGTGTGTGGTGTGTGCACTCGAGTGCACGTTCATGACCTGGGAGAGGAGGAGGGTGCTGGAGCGTCAAAACTTGGGAGAAAGGAAACCCCCTGGCAGTCCAGTGATTTGGACTCTGCGTTTCCACTGCAGGGGGTACAGGTTCAATCCCTGGTTGGGGGACTAAGATCCCCAAAGCTAAATAGCGCAGCCAAGAAATAAATAAAGCATTGAAATAGTTCCCCCCAAATTGGGAGAACACCCCTTTAAGCGAGGATAAGAAGAGTGGGTGAGCTGGGATAGAGCCGTAAAAAAGAGGGAGTGTGTAAAGGAGCCAAGAGTGAATGTGATAAAGGAAAGAAGAATTTACTGAACACCTACTGTACGCCTGGTGGCCCAGCTGCTAAAGAATCCGCCTGCAATGCAGGAAATCTGGGTTTGATCCCTGGGTTGGGACGATCCCCTGGAGAAGGGAAAGGTTACCCACTCCAGTATTCTGGCCTGGAGAATTCCACGGACTCTATATAGTCCATGGGGTCGCAAAGAATCGGACATGACTGAGCAAATTCCACTTTCACTGGGCACCAAGCATTTTAGATCCACCTGTTTAAACCTGTCAGTATCATTCCTGGTAGACAGGAAAGTCGAAAGGAGAGCAAGCCTGGGAAAGAGGGGATGAAAGGCAAGTGACCCTTGTCAGGCACTTAGTATCTGCCAGGTGTTTTCACATAGCTCATGAGGGTTAATTTGCACAGCTAACATGCAGCAGCGGAGAAGGCAATGGCAGCCCACTCCGGTACTCTTGCCTAGAAAATCCCATGGATAGAGGAGCCTGGTAGGCTGCAGTCCATGGGATCACTAAGAGTTGGACATGACTGAGTGACTTCACTTTCACTTTTCATTCTCACGAATTGGAGAAGAAATGGCAACCCACTCCAGTGTTCTTACTGGAGAATCCCAGGGACGGGGAGCCTGGTGGGCTGCCGTCTATGGGGTCACACAGAGTCGGACACGACTGAAGTGACTTAGCAAGCAAGCAAGCAACATGCAGCAGAGGAACTTTGGCATCCCAAGTCTGCCAACCCCTGGCATCACAGATGCCCAGGACTGCCTACCTGGACCATGGCTCCCACGATCTTTCGGGCTTCCTGATAGAGCCTCTCTCCATCCCAGCGGGTGTTCAGGCGCTTGAGCTCTGTGGCCAGCCGGTTGTGCTCCCTCACAAAGAGTGTGTGCATGGAGGTGAGCTCAGGCATCTCACTCGCACGGGAGTCCCCTTGGGGAAGCAAAAGCTACTGTCATTCTTAAGACCTCCCTCCCAGAAAGGACTTGCTCCACTGAAACTCCCTCTGGGGCCAAGGCCTCAAATGCTGTTATCTCCACTCAACTTTTCACGCCATGCTCAGTCTGCACCCCATCTTGGAGGCCTCCCTTGATCCCCTGGTCCGCCTTAGCAGCTCTTCAATGCTGGCCGGGAATGCTCATTTACTAAGCATCAGATCTTACACAAGACTTGCCACCTTCCCATACCTGAGACTGCTGGCCCCTGGAGGACAAGGACCATGGATTGTGCCTTTTTGTATCTGACCCTCCCACCCAACGTACACACAAACACATGGGGTTTAACACTGCCTGGGACAAAATAGGAGATCCATGAGCACTGCTTGATTGACATTTTCTTGATTCAGGGAAGGCCAAAAAAGTAGCATGCATGTTGGCTCTCCCTGTTTTCCTGCCCATGTCAGACACAGCAAATGATCACAGCCTTTACTCCTGATAAAATTAGATGCAGACTTCCCTGGTGGTCCAGTGGTTAAGAATCTGCCTGCCACTGCAGGGGACCTGGTCTGGGAAGATCCCAAGTGCCATGGAGCAACTAAGCCCGTGTGGCACAGCTACTGAAGTCTGTGTGCCCTAGAGCCTGTGCTTCACGACAAAAGAAGCCACCACAGTGAGAAGCTGACACACTGTGACTAGAGCAGTTTCCACTTGCCACAACTAGAGAAAGCCTACACATAGCAGTGAAGCACTGAAGACCCAGCGCAGCCAAAAATAAAAATTAATATAAAAAAAGAAATTGGATGCAACCTCAGAATCCTTCTTACCACAGGACTCTAGAAAGCCACTACCACCTGCTCAGAGCTGCCATGCCCACCTTACTACATTCTAACTCTGCAGTCTGCTTGGGAGAGGGAGTCAGGGCACAGGATGTTTGAAGGCCACACCTGAGACTGTTAAAAGAACCAAGAGTGACCCTCTGATTCTTCTAGTCCTCCCCTAACCCTGCTCTGGAGGGTCAGGACCAGGCCCATTTCTGTAAGACACTTGGTTCCGTCCTCCCCAGCTCTAAAAGTCGGTGGCAAGGAAATTCCCTGAGAGTAGCCTTTCCTTCTCATTACTTAACAAGAGGTCAAGACCATCCGGGCTGGGGACACATGACTCAACACCATGTGGAGGCGGAGGACTGCTGCTCCTTCTCCTCTAGCCCAGAAAAGTCCACAGTGAGGCTGACCTGGATTCTCTTCCCCAGGGCCCAGCCAGCAGAGCCATCATGAGGAGAGGTTAAGAGGCCAGAGAGAAGGGCCTCAGACCCACTGCTGGGTTCACAGTTAAAAACACCGTATCAAGTAAAATTTCTGGGCATGGCCACCATCACTGCCCCAACTTTATGCCCAGGACTGCCAGTTGTCTAAATCGAAAATCCCACCCTCTTTTATTACAGGGAATCAAGGTGGGTAGGTGGTGATGTTCTGGAGCAGCTCTGTCCCACAGAAATTCTGCACTGATGAAAACGTTCTACATTTGAGCTGTCCTGTATAGAAGCCATTAGCCTATGGGGCTACTGAACACTTGAAATGCGCACTTGAAAGGTAGCTGGCACAGTAGAGCAAGCTTGTTTTTAATTTAAGCTAAATTACATATAAATGAAAATAGCCATGTATGCCTAGTGTCTGCCATATTGGATACTGCTGTTCTAGAGCGTTGAGGGCGCCATGCTGCTCTCTCTTTGGTTTCCTGTCCCTGGAGGAGTCAGCTTTCCCCTCTCTCAGAGCCCAAATGGAAAGGGAGCAACAGAGAAAGGGCTAGATAGATGGAGCCAGGCGCCTTGGCCATCCCCGAGTCTCCTTCTTAAATTTGGGGTGTTTTGTTCTTGTCGTTTTGGGGGTTTGTTTTTGTTTTTCCTTCTGGCTCCATCCAACTTGTTACCAAGGCAACTCCATTCTCACCCTGTAAATTGGTGAGGGCAGTCTCTGAATGCTAACCCCACAAGGGGCTCTGCAATAGGCTCGCTGTGGCTCCAGTAGGGGGCGCCCTGCATCAGTCCCGGTCCCTGCCCAGGACTGACCTGCCAGGAAGCAGGGGATGTTCGCAGAGCGGTTGGTGAGGAGGCAGGGGTCATCGCGCAGGTTGTCGAAGGGCAGCAGGGCCCGGCCGTTGTCCTTGAAGCGGGTGTTGACGGCCAGCAGCCCCAGCTGGTTGGTCAGGTTGCGCAGCCTCATGGCCAAGGGGTCCTCACTGCCGTAGACCATGCTGGCGTCCACGAAGGACGTGAGCGCGTTGATCTGGTTGCGGATGGTGATGTTGCTCTGGGTGCACGCAGGGCTGGAGCGGAAGAAAGGGATGCAGTCCTGCTGGTTCTTGATGCGGGGGTCATTGGGCGGGATCTGAGGTGCAGAGAGAGGGCCCGCGGGCTCGCCGCGGCCAGGGACAGAGGTCAGGAGTGGCTCGCCCTGGTCCACCCGCCTTTTTAGACCCTGAATTCCCGCTAGGGAAGCCGTCTGGAACCGGGGACCAGAGCGGGCAACCCAGACAGTAAACAGAGCCCCTCGGGCCCCCCTCAGCTGGCAGGAAGGCTTCTCAAGGCCCCCGAGGGATGAGCCTAAGGTCCCACCGGCAGAGCGCCTCTGAGCAGGAGGGGCGGTGACTGGAGGGCAGGCATGGAGGACCTGGGCCCCCTGGAGGTGCGCAGGCCAGTCCTCCGACCCTCCCCCTCAACCTCCTCTCTCTCCTCTCCTCTGACTCTGTTCCTCTCTGCTCGGGTCTCTGGCTCTCTCTCTGTCCTCTGCGGTGGCCTCTCTTCTTTCCCTTCCCCCTCTTGTCTCTCTGTCTCACTCCGTCCCCTATCTGCCTCTGTCCGCCTCTCTCTGGGACCCTCCTTCCTTCCTTCTCTCCCCTGCTACCTACTCTGCACGTGTCCACTCTCAGCCCCGCTCCAACGCCACTACCAGGCTCTGTGTGATGTGGGCTGGGGCTGGGGGACCCCCGAGTGGGGAGGGAAGAAGACTGAGCCCCCCCCCGGCGCTTGCACACAGAAGTCTGAGGGGCAGTGGGAAGGTTGTCAGCACAGAGAGGTTGGGAAATGCTGGGTGGTGGAGGCGGGGGGAGCGGTCAGGGCAGGCTTGCTGGGACCCGGAGAAGACAAGCTGGGCAGGAAGGGAGGTGGCCTCTTCAAGGAACGATGCCCCTCTCCCCCGACCCGGCGGGCTGCAGGGCGGGGCCGGGAGGAAGCACCTTGAGCGGGAAGCACGGCGGCTGCTGCAGGCAGCTGGTCTCGCAGTTGATGCCGGTGAGGAAGGAGGCGCGGGCGGCCGGCTCGGGGGTGAAGTCGAGGTCGTGGTCGAGCAGCTGGCCCCACTGCATGAACATGAGTGAGCGCTCCTGGTCCGGAGTCAGCTTCTCCGTGGGGAAGCGCACGATCTCATTGGACACGGCGCGAGCCTGTGGGACACCGGGCGTCAGGGGCCGCGGTCTTGGCCGGGCCGCTCCCCCTCCGCCCGGCCGGGGCTCACCAGGGGCACTGGGAAGCCGCTGCGCTTGACCCGGGGCGTCCAGCCAAAGGGCAGCGAGAAGCCGTCCTCGTACTCCGCCGGCAGCCAGCGTGCAAAGGCGCGGTTGGAAGCCCCCAGCGTGGGGCTGCGCCTGCAGGGGCGGGAACACGGCGCTAACACCCCTTGGTATGGTCCCCAGCCTCCAGCCACCACCCGCCCATCAGGGGCCACCCCCAGCAGCCACACCTGTTGTTGCACTGCCCGGTGATGGTTCGGTACTTGTCCCTCTCTGGGCAGCTCACCCCCAGGTCCTGGTGGGTGCAGCCGCTAGTCTTGGACAGCAGGTTCAGCTGGGCCGGGGTCAGCACGTCTGTGGACCGGGCAAAGTAGGAGGCAAGTGGGAGCTGAGCCCCTGTGTTCTACCCACTTCTGGGGAGCCTTGCTTGGGGGATGTGGACTGAGGACATAGTGGGGGGCTGCTAGGATACCCCCCGGAAGGAGGGATGGGGAGACCCACAGGGACTGAGTGAGGTGCTGGAAGAGTAGCGGGAACTGTACCTGTGACATTGAAACGGCCTGGCCACAGGGCCCTCAGCTTCCTCTCCAGCAGGCTGAGGGCCACGTGCAGGTAGTCAGCCGCCCTCACGGCGGTCCTGGTGGCCGCCACCGGCTGCTTGAAGTAGGACAGGAGTTCCATGGGGCTGGCCGAGCCGCTGTGAAGCCGCTGCTTGATGCTGCTTGAGGGAAGGAGGGGTGAGCCCAGAGAAAGGAGGGGGAGACACCGAGCAGGGCCCCAGCCCAGAGCTGTGGGCTCGAAGGACCCAGAGCCGGGAAGCAGGTTTGTCTTTGTAGACACCAAAGGTTTGGACCTGGGAGTCCAAAGACAAGGCCGTGGGAGGCATGGTCTTGAAGACATTTTCACACCCAAAGACAGAAAGACCGCCCGGCAGAGGGCCCCACCTCCAGCCTCCAGCCACACGTTCCCTGCTGCCTGTTCCTTCTCTGAAATGCCGGGGACAGCCTCACTCAGAAGCCCCACCTTTCCCGCCGCTCCTTGTAGGCTTTGTCCACTAGCCGCTTGGCTTCCTCCATGCAGGTCAACACCACTGAGGTCTCCACTTCCCCCGGGACAGCTGCCCAGAACAGAGGTCAGGAGGTCAGGAATGGACCCAAAGTCCCCATCAGACCCCAGAGCCCGGGTGGCTTACAAGGAGGAAAGGAATCCCGGGGACTCAGACCTACCCTCGACACGCCACCTTTTCCCTTCTTTCTGAACTGTTACCTGGAGGGGCACCCTCTGAGGGCTGGAGCATGATCAGAACTGCCAGGAGTCCCGCCGGGCCCAGGAGCAGCTTCATCTCTGCAACAAGACCCCGTGCCTGCGAAGTGTGCAAAGCCCACAGTGCACTGGGGAGACGGGCGCCCCACAGCCACCTCCTCCCAGGCCCCTCACCCCCTCCTTCTCACCCAGTGCCCCCGCAGTGGGTTCTGCTTGCAGACGGAGTCTAGGACCCTACCTCTGAAGTTCCAGGGCTCCACCTGGCATTGTCATCACCTCTTAGCTGAACCTGGGCTTTTATGTTCTCCAGACTAGGGGAGGGCTGGGGCAGGTGGGTCCCGCCCCTGGAGACTAAAGCCTCTCTCCTCCCCCACTGGGGCCAGGGAGCACAGAAAGAGCCCCCTCGTATGGGAGAAACAGGCAGTGGAGGAGGGACCAAAACCATCTCCAGCCTGTGAACTTGGCACTCCTCCAGAGAATCTCAGCTCCCCACGTGTGCTAGACCAGTGCTGTCCCCAAAGCGTGCAAATTTTATCCCCCCTCTCCAAAATTCTGGTTCAACTGAGTATCCAGGGTTCCTTTGCAAGGGATGAAAGTTAGGAACTGACAGCCCAGGGAATAATGGGAAACAGAAATTGGAGTGATGATGGCCCGATCGGCCTCCGGACACCATTCCCCCACGCTCAACAGTAACCAGGCCCCTGGGGCCAACCATGGTGGGCAGCCCCTCATTCTTGGAGCAGGCTAAGGGGACAGGAAATCTGACTGGAGATCGTTGAGCTTTACAGGAAAGAGGAACATGGGGGCTACGGGCTGAGGACCAAGGAACTTCCTCTATCCCTCTCATCGCCTTTCCTCTTGGCTCTTTGTAGGGGACTACCTCCAACACCCCCTCCATCTGCTCCCAGATTTCAGGAACCAGGAGAGAACAGAGCTGGCTGTGGTTAGTGGTCAGCTGGGTGACGCAGCCCAGACCCAGAGGAAGGCTGGTAAAGAGAGTGCCAGTGGGAAAGGTGCCCTACAACTCATGACGGTGTTCATCTGCCTTCCTGTGCCCTCGTCAGGCTGGCCCCCATGGCCCCCATGGCCCCCATGTCCTGTTCAGTCTACCCACACATCCTACCTCCAGACACCCTCCTGCACTCACTCTTGCCATCTATCCCCAGACCACCTCTTGGCCGAGGAACAAGGGACAGCGACATCTTCCTGGTGTCCCTTTCCACCTGCCAGGAAGTTCTTCCAGCCTTGTTCTTCCAGGGCTTGCTATGTGTGAACTTGGACAAGTGGCTCTTTGTGAATCAGGTTCTAGAATTTTATAGGCTTTTGAAAAATACTTTTTAAAAAAATCCTGTAATGTATTTCCATTCATGAAATGTTATAGAATAAATAAATAAACTATTTACAGACAGGTGAGATTAGGGTAATTTTTTTCTTTCCAGCTTTGTCATCTTTCACATAAATAAGAAACAAGAAGGAAAATAATTTCCCATATTCCTAGCACTGACTAATCATCCCATTTCATAATTTGATCTGTATATGTAGATATAATATGTATTTTATTTATTTGTTATTTCATTTTGGCTGCGCTGGGTCTTTGTTGCTGCTTGTGGGCTTTCTCTGCGTGTGGCAAACAGGGGCTACTCTCCAGTTGCATTGCACAGGCTTCTCATTGCGGAGGCTTCTCTTGTTGTAGAGCATGGGTTCTAGGCGTGCAGCCTTCAGTAGCTGCAGCACGTGGGCTTAGTACTTGTGGAACACAGGCTCTAGAGCTCAGGCTTAGTAATCGTGGCTTCGGGGCTTTGTTGCCCCTTGGCATGTGAAACCTTCCCAAGCCAGGGGTGGAGCCCATGTCTCCTGCACTGGCAGGTGGATTCTTAACCACTGGACCATAGGGAAGTCCAATATGTATTTCAAACAGTGATAAGAACATACTTATCCCTAATGGTCAGCGGTTAGCACTTGGCATTTTCACTGCCGTGCCCTGGTCAGGGAACTAAGATTCTGCAAGATGCAAGGTATGATCAAAAAAAAAAAAACATACTTTAAATATTATTTTATAATCTGACTTTTAATACTTAATTTAGCCTGGACATCTGTGTCAATAAACAGATTTATTTCATTCTTATGTCTGCATAATATTATGAGATGCTATGTCTTATTCACTAATCCTCTCTTGTTAAGATACTTGGGGCATTTCCTATTTTCACTGTTAGAAGCAGTACTAGGATCGTGATCCATGTAAATCTCTAGTCATCTCTTCAATTATTTCCTTAGGTAAAAAGTCCTGAAAGTAAAATCGCTGCATACCTGGGTAGCCACATTTTTAAAGTGTTCATCCTCCCAGCCGTGCGTGGAAGCACCCCATCACCCTCGTTAGCCCTGACAGTTAGTGTCCTTTGACTCTTTTAAGGGAATGGTCAGAGCCCAAGAGGGGAGAGACGTTTAATACAAGCTCCTCTTAGCACAGATGAGGAAGACGGAGGTCTGGGAAGGAAATGACTTTGCTGATAGCAGCAACGTGACAGCTCGGAATAATCTACTGGTCAGATCTCTTGACTTACAAACATGTGCTCTTTACCCAATGGCCTCTGAAGGTTTACTCCTGATCCATCACCCAAGATTGTTCAATGAGTAGTTACCAAGCCGCTGCACATGCCAGGTACCGTGCCCTCTGACCTCAATGAGCACAGGAGGATGTGGACCAACGGCACCCCAACAACCTTGGGCAGAATTCTTCAGGAGCATCAGAGAAGGCCTTTTTGAGGAATTAGTATTTGAGATTGTCTTGAAGAATGTTTAGAAGTTGGGCACAGGAAGGAAGAATGCTCTGGCGCCTGAGAATGACACAGCAAAGCTCTGACGCTGGTGGGCTTCATCCAGACGGTTCCAACATGGGGGAGAGGTTGGGGCAGGCTGAGGCTGATGAAGCAGGTCTAGGACACAACACTCTTGCTGACCTCCTGAGAAGTTCTCGTTCTGAAGGCTCCAGGGGGCCGTGGAGGCCCTGAAGTGCCTGGTCAGGGTTCATTTTAGAAAGCTCACGTGGGCACTTCGGGGACCAGCCCAGAGGCCCAGCGCCAAGCATGAGGCATTGCAGTGATTCATAGGCATCAAGAGACCTGCCCTGATTTCTCACACACACGTGGCGATGAGGCAGTGAATTTTGAAAAACTGAAACATTTTCAAAGAATGATACTAAAATGCCTTAAATTCTCTGTGTGAATGGTGGGGGGACGATTCTCAAGATGGACCATCCCAAACCACCTGCCTTTGGCCCACGATGGGGGCTGCGGGCCTGCATTTGTGTGCAGAGGTTTGAGATGTTCTATGATGATGTGAGATGCCCTTTATGATGTTTGCAACTAATTAACAATGAGCCAAGTGACATCATTGCAAGGCTGACCAGTCTGTATCATTGTTGATTCCTCTTCTCAGCCCTGTTTGTCTGAATGCATGCAGAATGTTACTTCAGTCATGTCCAACCCTTTGTGACCCTATGGACTGTAACCCGCCAGGTTCCTCTATCCATGGGATTCTCCAGGCAAGAATACTGGAGTGGGTTGCCATGCCCTCCTCCAAGAGTTCTTCCCGAGCCAGGGATAGAACCCTCATCTCTTACATCTCCTGTGTTGGCAGGCGGGTTCTTTACCCCTGTTGCCACCTGGGAAGCCCAGATGTAAGTGAGGCTCAGAGGGCTTCTCAGCGTGCAGAGTAACCAGAAGGAGAATGTGTCTGCCAGAAGAGAGATTTCTGACAAACCTCATGGCGCAAATTACCCCTAGCTAAGGTCCGTCTAGTCAAGGCTATGGTTTTTCCAGTGGTCATGTATGGATGTGAGAGTTGGACTGTGAAGAAGGCTGAGCGCCGAAGAATTGATGCTTCTGAACTGTGGTGTTGGAGAAGACTCTTGAGGGTCCCTTGGACTGCAAGGAGATCCAACCAGTCCATTCTGAAGGAGATCAGCCCTGGGATTTCTTTGGAAGGAATGATGCTGAAGCTGAAACTCCAGTACTTTGGCCACCTCATGCGAAGAGTTGACTCATTGGAAAAGACTTTGATGCTGGACGGGTTCAGGGGCAGGAGGAGAAGGGGACGACAGAGAATGAGATGGCTGGATGGCATCACCGGCTCGATGGACGCGAATCTGAGTGAACTCCCGGGGTTGGTGATGGACAGGGAGGCCTGGCGTGCTGTGATTCATGGGGTCGCAAAGAGTCGGACACCACTGAGCGACTGAACTAAACTGAACTCCCATCCTGGGGTAGCCTCTGGAGGGCGCTGCTGAGACTGCTACATTTTAAGACTACAGTCCTTTGCGGGAGACGCCCTCCACCCACACACACTGCCCTCCTCCCCACTTTACCTTCACAAACATCCCCACTCCTAAGGTGAAGTCAAACTGTCTGTGGGGTAACGGGCTCTCTTTGCTACTGCTTGCAAAAAAGTTTATCTGTCTGTGGGGTAACGGGCTCTCTTTGCTACTGCTTGCAAAACAGTTTATTCTTTCTTAATGCTATTTAGGAAACAGTTCAGTTGGGATTACAGTGCGTGTGTGGCTGGAGTGAAGGAGGTTATGGAAGCTGGGGAAGGGGTAAGGACAGTGACTCCTCAAACACCCGAACTGCACCCAGTCCAAAGTCTTTGCTTTCTCTCTCCTTCAAGTTTTAAAAATTAATATAGAAGTATGCAAGTAATTCATACTGGATATATTTTGAATAAAATTAAAATGTTGCAGGTCAGTTTCTGGATTAGATTATTGCATCATTTTCGATTATAGTCCCTTCCCCCCACTCTTGAAACATAAATACTGTTGTCATTTCTGTGTTTGTCCTTCCAAATCTTTTTACCTTACATTCATTTATGTGGGTAGATCTGTGGGAAATATTCTTGCTTGTTTATTTTTCCATAAATGATATCACATTATACGTACTGCTCAGCAGCGTGCTTCTCTCACTCAACAATCCCTCTGCAGATCTGTAATCATGTGTTACTTACAAAACTGTCTCACTTTAGACCTGAGAGACACAGGTTTGATCCCTGATTTAGGAAGATCCCCTGGAGTAGGAAATGGCAACCTGCCCCAGTATTCTTGCCTGGAAAATCCCATGCACAGAGGAGCCTGCCAGGCTACAGTCCATGGGATTGCAGAATCAGATATTCCTGAGCGACTGAGCATGCACACACGGTATTCTTTAGATGATATACCACCACTAGGCAACTCTTCATTGTTGGAGGCTGACACTTTCCCATTTTTCACTGTTAAGGACAGTGTGGCAAGAGCCTCTTTGTGTGCACGCATGTATACTCCAGAGTAAAGACTGAGAAGTAGGGCATAGGTTTTATGCATTTTAAATGTTTAATAGATATTTCCAAAAAAGTAAAATTCTTGTAGGCGAAGATTAGAATCACATTATTGGTTCAGGTTTTACTTCTTTGGTTAATAGTTTGTGCATCATTTTAGTCGTATTCAGTTCTGTAAATTTCCTGTTTGGTTTTCTCCATTTTCCTACTGATAATCACTCTTTTTTATTGAAGTGCAAAGTTATTATATGTTCTGGATAAACAGTAATCTGTCACCTGTCTTGTGTGTGGCTAATATTTTTTTACAGTCTTGTCACTTTTCACTAATTTTTTGTAGGGTCTCAATTTTGAGGTGGTCTGATTTATCAATCTTTTCCTCTATGGATTTTTCTTTTCAGACTTAAGAGGATCTACCCTTTTACAAAAATCATAAATTTATATATCCTCCTGTATATTTTTCTGAAAGCTTTGTCGTTGTTGTTCAGTCTCTAAGTTGTGTCTGACTCTTCGTGACCCCATGGACTGCACCACGCCAGGCTTCCCTGTCCTTCACTATCTCCTGGAGTTTGCTCAAACTCATGTCCATTAAGTCGGTGATGCTATCCAATCATCGCATCCTCTGTCGCCCTCTTCTCCTGCCCTCAATCTTTCCCAGCATCAGAGTCTTTTCCAATGAGTCAGTTTTCGCATCAGGTGACGAAAATATTGGAGCTTGGGTTGCTAAATCATCTGGAATTTTTGTGAGTGAATAGTGTAAGGGAGAGAGCTACTTTCATTTCTTTCCAAATGGAAAGCCAGTTGTCCCAATGCCTTTAACTGAATAATCTGTTATTTTTCCACTGAACTGAGTGCTACTTTTATCATTTACGATAAATGTGTGTGTTTCTAATTATTCTGCTCTATTGATCTACTAGTCTTTTTATCTGTTTCTATGTCAATACCTAATCATTACAGTTGCCATAACTTTCTAATATGTTTTGATTTCTTATAAGATAAATTCTCCTTTCTTATTCTTCTTTTTCAAAAGAATCCTCAACATTCTTAATGTTGTGGTCTCTTGTGAATTTTTGAGTGTCTAGTTCCATGAGAAAGACAATATAATTTTATTAATATTATATTCAATTTATGCATAAATTTGGTGACAGTTGGCATCTTATGAGAGTAAATCTTTCCATCCATGCACATTCATCCATTTAACATGTATTTACTTAGCATGTCTGTGCCAGCCCTGTTCTTGGCACTGGAGATATAGCAATTAACAAATTACTTGCTCTCTTGGAGTTTACATTCTTGAGAAATATAGTATACCATTTTATTTAAGTCTACTTTTATAGTCTTCATTGAAGTGTTATTGTTTTACCCTCTTGTTAGGTTTATTCCTAAATGCCTTCTTTTTGAAAAATGTATATAAATTTGGTCATTGAGTTTCTGCACAGAACCTGTAAAATCTATAATAATAAATATTCTCTTTCCCTTAAAAGCTTTCAGTGTAAGTATTTTTAAAGAAAAGAATTTAGCCTACTTCTTTTGGTTTTCTTTAGACGGTAGATTCATAGAGTTGAAAAGCATTGAACATTTTTAACCCTCTATTCTAGAAAGGTTGCACTTTCTACTTAACAAGATTAAAAATTTTTAAAGAGTGAGCATTCAGACTTTTGTTAGTTTCAAATAATGACTTTCAAATTTGTTTAGGATAGTATGGTAAAAGTAAAGACGGGTTAAGTTACATGACTACATAAATATTTAATGGTTATTCAGTTAATTCTTTTTATACTTGTGATTTTTGGTGAGAGGGGGAGGGCAGAGGGCTGGGATGGGTGGTAAGCTTCCACGAGACAAAGTTCTACAAAATGACAGTAAAAATAAGAAGCACAAAATTCAAAGTAAAATAATTCAACCTCATCTTTATCAATCAGACAGACTAGTTAAATTTTAAAAGGATGGATAAAGCCAGTGCCAGACAATGTGTGAAAAAATAAGTGTAGATTGGCTCTGTGCCGTGGGATGGCAATTTGGCACTATCAGTCAACATCTAAACTGTACACTTGCTCTGACTCAACTTTTCTACTTTACTTTTCAGATGCATTCTTAGGAAAACAGAAAGATACCTGCACAAGAGTGTTCATTTCAGCCTCATTTGCAGCAACCAAAAAGACTATAAACGGGCCAAATGTCCTGAACAGATTTTTGCCATAGTGTGGCACATCTAGATAATAGTGTTTTATGCAGCCTTTAAGCCTAAGAAGGGAGGTCTATATGTAACGATAAAGCTACGTTGGGGCTTCCCTGGTGCTCCTGTGGTTGAGAATCCAGCTTGCAGCTCAGAGGATGGGGGTTTGATCCCTGGTCCGGAAACTAAGGTCCCACTTGCCTCGAAGCAACGCAGCACCTGCTGTGCCTGCTGAAGGCCTTGAGGTCTGGAGCCCAGAGCACAACTAGAGACTCTGTGCACTGCAAGGAAAGATCCAGTTTGCTGCTGCTAAGACCCAACACAGTCAAATAAATAATTTTTTTTAAAAAAGATAGTTTAAAAAAGAAAAAGATGTTGCTGAAAGGAAAGAACTAATTATAAAACGTTGGTGGACTCGCTAAGTCGTGTCCGACTCTTGCAACCCCATGGACTGTAGCCCACCAGGCTCTTCTGTCCATGGGATTCTCCAGGCAAGAATCCTGGAATGGGTTGCCATTTCCTCCTCCAGGGGATCTTCCCAAACCAGAAATCAAGCCTGAGTCTCCTGCATTGTAGACAGGTTCTTTACCAACTGAGCTACAAGGGAAGCCCTGTAAAACATTATATACAGCATAATGCAATTTATACAAAGCACACACACTCACATGCCATGTATAAGCACATACATATTTTAAATATCTATAGAACATTCTAGAAGCAGACACAGAAGCCTATTAGCAGTGGCTACCTTTGGGGAATGAAACTGAAAAGGCTGAGACAGTGGAGGCTTTACTTTAAAGTCAATACCCCTCTGGGAGTTTTACCAGGAAAAATATAATTTTACCACAAAAGATTAATAATCTCTCCCTCCTCCTCAACCTCCCCTCAAAGTAGCAAACTAATCTGCAGTTTTGGATTACTTTTACTTTGATTTCTTAAAATAAAGTCAAATGTTATCAAAGATTGAAATGATAACCTTGGCACACACGGCATTTAGGATTAAAGGCCTCCCATGTGGGAGACTTCAGTATTGTAAATGATAATTTAAGTATAGCATTCAAGTCCAAATTTCTTTCTCTTCAATGCTTGGAAGATTTGTTATTATTGTTCAGTCAGTATGCTGTGCCCAACTCTTTGCAATCCCATGGACTGCAGTACACCAATACTTGGAAGATATTGCTCTATTATCTTTATGCATCTAATATTGCAGTCAAGTTCTCTGTCACAAGTAGACTTCCAGCTCCTGAAATTCTGCTAACCCTGATTTCAGACAAAGCAGAATTAATGTGGGTTACAGGATCTATCAGCCAAACTTGACCGTGGAGATATCATGGAAGTGAGACATGGAAGTGAAATTGTTGTAGAGCAAGAAAATAACAAGAGCTGTGGGAAACCCTCCAAAAAGGCAATGGCACCCCATTCCAGTACTCTTGCCTGGAAAATCCCATGGACGGAGGAGCCTGGTGGGGCTGCAGTCCATGGGGTCGCTAAGAGTTGGACACAACTGAGCGACTTCACTTTCACTTTTCACTTTCCTGCACTGGAGAAGGAAATGGCAACCCACTCCAGTGTTCTTGCCTGGAGAATCCCAGGGACGGGGGAGCCTGGTGGGCTGCCGTCTATGGGGTCGCACAGAGTTGGACGCGACTGAAGCGACTTAGCAGCAGCAGCAGCAGCAGCAGCGGTGGGAAACCCCCAGGGACTCAGAAGGATCCTGGAACCTGGTGGGGAAGGCAGAGAGCAGATAAGGCCAGGACCAGGCATCTCCAGCAGGGGGTGAGGCTAAGGAGAACTTTCTAGTTATGCCCTCCTCTCTGCAGGGACTGCAGCCAGGAAAAAGCCCCTTGCAAACAACAGAAGTGTGTGAGAGAGGGCGTTACACAGAGGTGCTGGATCCTGGTCACATTCAGAAACAAGAGGTCCTTTCCTCTGCCCTGAGGACCAGAGTTCCATGACCCAAGGGGAGGTTCTTACCTTAACAGAGAATGGAGACTCCCTAATGGGTAAAGACCCATGGCTGAGGGCAGGTAGGAAACGGAGAATGGATGAGCCCAGATGTTAACCCCAGAATCTCTCTTGCACGTGAGTCTCCCACCATCGCCACTTCTCTTTACCCAGTACACACTCCTCAATTCAGCATAAGGGGCGCAGCCTAGAGAGTAGGCTTTTGTCCTCCTCCCAGCTCATAACCATGTAGAATTTATCCCAGGAAAAGTAAAGTTGATTCAACACTCCAAAATCAATCAGTGAGATTCACCACAACTGGGGTGATGTCTCATTAGATGCCAAAAGAGCATCTGACAAAATCCAACATCCATTAGTGATTGTTCAAAAACAAAACTTCTCTGCAGATGTGAGAAAAGAGAACTGTCTTACACACTGCTGGGGAGTGGGAGGGAGGGCGAATGTAAGCTGGTGCCGCCACGATAGAAAACAGTATGGAGGTTCCTTGAGAAACTAAAATAAACAGGGAATTCCCTGGCCATCCAGCAGTTAGGACTGTCTGGCCTGGTTCAGTCCCTGGTCGGGAGCTGAGTCCAGCAAGCTGCACGGCCTGGCCGAAGGAAACCTAACATACAGTTACCATATGATCTTGTAATACCTAGGCACATATCCAGAGAAAACTGTAATTCAAAAAGATACATGCAGGACTTCCCTGGGGGTCCAGTGGTTAAAAATCTGCCTGCCAGTGGGGTCCACTCCCTGGCCCAGGAAGATTCCACAGTCAGGGATCAACTAAGTCCGTGCACCACAGTCACTGAAGCCCACCCTCTCTAGAGCCTGTGCTCCACAGCAAGAGACGCCACGGCAATGAGAAGCCTGTGCTCTAACATGAAGAGT
The DNA here is from genome assembly GCF_014754425.2 of Oryx dammah. Taxonomy (NCBI): domain Eukaryota; kingdom Metazoa; phylum Chordata; class Mammalia; order Artiodactyla; family Bovidae; genus Oryx; species Oryx dammah. The sequence continues at coordinate 52,840,927 of NW_024070192.1, read as the reverse complement.
AACCCCTTGCTGGCCACAACTAGAGAAAGCCCATGTGCAGCAACAAAGACCCAGCACAACCAAAAATACATACTTTTTAAAAAAGAAAAGTAGAATAATAACAAATTGGAAAAAATAAAATTAAAAAAAATTTTTTAAAGATATATGCACCCCAATGTTCATAGCAGCATTTTTTACAATAGTTAAGACAAAGAGACAACCTAAATGTCCATAGGCAAGTGAATGGATAAAGAAATGATATGTATACACAATGGAATATTATTCAGCCATTAAAAAAAATAATGAAATAATGCCATTTGCAGCAACCTGGGTAGACTTAGAGATTATTATGCTAAGCTTGAAGTAAGTCAGACAGAGACAGACAAATATATATCACTTACACGTAGAATGCAAAATGTGATACAAATGAGTTTATTTGCAAAACAGAAACAGACTCACAGACATAGAAAACAAACTCATGGTTACCAGAGGGGAAATCTGAGGAGGGAAAAATTAGGAGTTTGGGATTAGCAAATGCAAGCTACTATATGTAAAATAGATAAACAACAAGCTCTTACTGTACAGTACAGGGAACTGTATTCAATATCTTCTAACAAGCCATTATGGAAAAGAACTTGAAAAAGAATATATATTTAAAAATAAAAATAAATTAAGACTGATTCTCTTAATTTTTAATTAATTAATTTTTTGAAGTATAGTTGGTTTACAATGCTGTGTTAGTTTCTGGTGTACAGCAAAGTGATTCAGTTATATATCTTTTTTTCAGATTATCTTCCCTTATAGGTTATTACAAAATATTGGGTGTAGTTTCCTTTGCTATACAGTAGGTCATTATTGGTTATCTATTTCATATGTAATAGTATGTATATGTTAATCCCAAACTCTTACTTTATGCCTCCCCTTGGGCTTCCCTCATATCTCAGTTCATAAAGAATCTGCCTGCAATGCAGAAGACCCAGGTTCGATCCCTGGGTCGGGAAGATCCCCTGAAGAAGGAAATGACTACTCACTCTGGTATTCTTGCCCAGAGAATCCCATGGACAGAGGAGCCTCACAGGCTAAAGTCCATGGGGTCTCAAGAGTCAGACACAACTTAGTGACCAAACCACCACCACCAACTTCCTCTTTGGTGACCATAAATTTTTTTTTCTGTTTGTGTCTGTTTCTATTTTGTAGGTAAGTTCATTTGTATCATTTTTTAAATTCCATATATAAGTGATTTAATATGTATTTGCCTTTTCCTGGCTGGCCTACTTCACTTACTATGATAATCTCTAGGTCCTGTTGCAGCAATCTATGTTGCTGCAAATGGTATTATTTCATTCTTTTTTATGGCTGAATAATATTCCATTGTGTGTGTGTGTGTGTACCACATTTTCTTTATACTTTTCTCTGTCGATAGGCATTTAGGATGCTTCTATGTCTTGGATGTTGTAAATATCAAATGAAGGTGTGATACTTCATTGCAGGTGTGATTTACACCTGCTAAAATTAACATTGGGGTGCATGTATCTTTTTGAATTATGGTTTTCTTTGGATCGATGCCCCAGGAGTGGGATTGCAGAATTATACAGTAACTCTATTCTAGCTTTTTAAATTAATTTGCTTATTTATTTTTGTGGATGCACATTGTTGCACTGGGGCTTTATTTACGGCGAGTGGGTCTACTTTTTGTTGTGGTGTGTGGCATCTCACTTCAGTGGCTTTCCTTGCGGTGGGGCCTGAGCTCTGGAGCATGCAGGCTTCAGGAGTTGTGGTGCATAGGCTTATTTACTCCATGTCGTGTGAAATCTTCCAGGGCCGAGGATCAAATCCATGTCCCCTGCACTGGCAGGCGGATTCTTAACCACTGGACCACCAGGGTAGTCCCATTTTTAGTTTTTTAAGGAACCTCTTCCATACTGTTCTCCATAGTGACTGCTCCAGTTTACATTCCCGCCGACAATGTAGGAGATTCCTTTTTCTCCATACCCTCTCCAGCATTGATCATTTGTAGATTTTTTGATGATGGCCATTCTGATGGGTGTGGGGTGATACTTCATTGCAGGTGTGATTTAATGTAGATTCTCTTTAAAATGAAACAAAAAACACTTCTCTGCAAATGAGGGATGACGAGAACTTCCTCAAACCAAACAAAGGGCATCTACCAAAAAACCCTATCGCTAACATCATAATGGTAACAGACTTTCTCTGTAAGACCAGAAACAAAGCAAGTGTGTCCTTTTCCTGTATTTCTATTAAGCATTGGACTGGAAGTTCTATCGGTGCAGTGAGGCAAGCAAAAGAAATTAAATGCGTCAAAATTTGAAAGGGAGACGTGAAACTGTCTTTGTTTATATACAGTATGATCACATGTGTGCTGCTGCTGCTAAGTCAGAGGATTCAAAGGAATCTATAAAACAACTGCTAGAACTAATAAGTGGGTTTAGTAAGGTTGCAACATGCAAGCCCAAAACACAAAAACCACTTGTGTTTCTGTTTTCTAACAACAAAGCATCAGAAACTGGAATATAAAGTAATAGTACCATTTATAATTGTATTAAAAGTATCAAATAATCAAGGATAAATCTGACAAAGATGTACACACTCTATACTGAAAACTACAAAACATGGCTAAGAGACATTAACAGAGAGAAAGGCTTTGCTCATAGGTTCACATAATTCAAATGTCAGTTCTTCCCAAATTGATCTGTGTGTTGTCTTGTCTCCTTGCCTTAGTAGTTGAGAGTCCCTGTAAAACACCTGGGTGGGTGCTGTTGCTGACTTGGAGGGTTTCAGTGAGAGAGGGAGGTGGGAACACTGTGCTCACATTGGTGGCGTCTTCCCTGGGCAATGACGCTTCTGCTTCCTGCCAGGATTCTGCCAGCCATTTACCATCTGGTCTCTGGTCCAAGCTGCCACTCTCACTGTTTTCATTAAAGGCAGCCATCCTCACCATTGCCCCTTGGCCCATGGAGAGGAGAATGTGCAGCCATCGGCCTGGAGGCTCCCCACGTGGACTCCCAACTAATCATGCCATCATGGCCCCTGAGGTCCTTCTGCTGTTGGTGCCTCCTCTAGGCGCAGAGCTGTACAGAAGTCTCCTGAGCTCTGCTTTGAGGTTTCTAAATGTGATTTCTCATCTGTTTTCTTTTTTTCTTGTAAGACTGAGTGATTGAGTTAGCTGTGCCCAGTCTTAGTTGTGGTATGCGGGATCTTGTTCTCTGACCAGGGATCAAAGCCAGGCCCCCTGCATTGGGAGCTTGGAGTCTTAGCCACTGGACAACCAGGGAAGTCTTCCCATCTATTTTCTGTGTTTTCTGAAATCCTGCTGTTTCTCATCTAGTGGGAGTCCCCCTTCTTCAAATGGAGCTATGTATGCTGTTCATTTGGGTGTTTGGCTGGTTTTTATTACCTCTATTATTCCTATGAATTTGGTCCAGGAGAACCAAGATTGTGGCATGTATTCAGTTCAGTCCACCACCTTGAAACTGGTGCCTTTTCTCCTCCTGTCTCCGCATCCCCTTCCCAGGTCTCTTTCTTCCTCCAGGATCCTGACCCAACTCTCAACACCTGACCCGGTGATCAGGAAGTCAGAAAGCCCCCAAACCTTCTTGAGAAAACAATTCCAGAGCTGCTTGATCTTCTTGGTGTTCTTAGTTTTACCCCTGGTCACCCTCAGATGTTAACTTCTGGATTCTAAAGTGGAGTCCAAAGCCCACCATAAGCCACCCCTCAGGGGTCCTTCATCCCAGGTAGAGCCCAGCATGGGTTTTGTGAAAATAGACTTTATTATAATAAAATGTCTTTTTAAACAAATGCCCCCACCATTCCACACCCCTGGAGACCAAGGTGGGGGTGGGAGTTCAAACAATCTCCCACCACAGCAACGGAAACATGCAGAGACACTCACTCACCCAGCCAGAGTGTGAGGCAAAGGGTGCTAAGGGGAGGAGGGGGACAAACCGCCACCCCACTCTGAACAGCGAATGTATGAAAATAGTTGCATAAATCTGTCCTCCCCACCAGCCCCCAGACTCCAACAGGGACCAGAGACACTCACCCAGCCAGAGTGTGAGGCAAAGGGTGCTAAGGGGAGGAGGGCGACAAACCACCACCCCACTCTGAACAGGGAATGTATGAAAATAGTTGCATGAATCTGTCCTCCCCACCAGCCCCCAGACTCCAACAGGGACCAGAGGAAAACGATGCAAAAGAGAAGTTGAATCCGATGAGCAAAATAAGGCAAACCCAACTCCTGCTTTCTGCTCACAGGCCCCGGGTCTTGGGTCTCAGGTCTTGCAGGGGGGTGTGGAGGGGTGCTGTGCGGCGGGGTCAGGCCCGCTTTGGCTTGGCCTTTCTCCATCCCGGGCCTGTGCGGTGGAAGCGAGAGGGAGGAAGCTGGGCTGAGGCACTGAGTATGTACATCTATATACACAGCTCCGCCCCCGGGGTGGGGGGCTCGGCAGAATCCAGTGCAAACTTTCCTTCAGAGAGGGAAGACTTGAAGAGGACGGCCAGCGCCGTCGGAGGGAACAGGATCTCCCCGAGTCAGGTGTGTGGAGGCCGAGAAGGGACTAGCATAGCGCAGCGGACAGCAGGCGCAGACAGGTGAACCAGGAGTGACAAGTCCGTGTCCCCGGCCAGCTCCGGGACCAGGTGCTCAGCCCCTGGACTCACTCCTGTGCCGGGGCTCAGGGTCCCCGCCTGTAAGAAGACGACGCCCATCCGGAGGACCAGCCGCTCCTCTAGCTCTGATCTTCACTGGGTCAGAGTCCTGTCCCAGCACCACGGCGCTCACTTGGGAGAACCAGAGTCCAGGGTCTTCCCCACGCGGCTGGGGCCTCAGTCAGGCCACAGCATCACTCCTTCCCCGAGCCCAGTTTCCTGAGGAGCTGCTTCCCCTTGGAGATGAGACCCCACACCTTCCTGCTTGGGCCCTGTGGCAACCCCGGTTCAACCTTGGGGAAGCGGTGAGGGCCAGGAGCACAGGGCCAGCCTGGGGGCGCTGGGGGCCCCTGGGTTGAGCTGACCCAGTCCTAGAAAGTAAGAGAAAAGGGGCAAGGTCAAGGCCTGACCCCCACCCCACCTTGCCTCCTTTACCCCACGACCTCAGGAGCCCGCAGCCCCCAGGTCATCACAGAAGCACAGGCGTGAACCAGAACCCACGTCCAGCCGCCGCCCCATGCAGAGCACCAAGAGGGCACGATGATGGGAGAGCACGGAGCTGGCTGTCAGAAGGGATAGATGAGGAGGCTCAGTTCTGCTTCGGTTCTCTTGGAGGGGGCGAGCCCCTCCCCTCCTCTGGGTCTCTCTGCAGGATGCTGGGCTGATGGAGTTCAAGAGCCCTTGGACTTGACCCTTGGGATGGGTGCTCCAACACCACCCCCCCACCCCATCATCCCTTCCTAGCCAAAGGGAGAGCAAGGACAGGGATGCTGGAAGGAGCCAGACACTCCAAGGGAAGGTGGCTCCTGCACCACCGCACAGACGAGCGGGCCCACACGGTGTCCGAGGGCCTTCAGGGAGGGGAGGAGTGCCCACTCCAAGGGGAGACTCTTCCTTGGATGGCCCCAGAGAGGGCTGCAGGGAGGCAGGGCCAGAGGCACTCACACTCACCATGAGCTCTCTCCAGAGAGAGCTGCTCCCCACCCGCCCCTCCCTGCCCTTAGCATGCCTCCTCTGCAGAAGCTCCTTGTTCTATGAGCCGCCATGAGTGACTCCCGCTGCCACACACCCACCCAGACTGTGCTGTAAGTGGCCTAAAAACAGGGACTGGACAAAGAAGAGAGCCACGAGGAAGCCTCCCCCCACCCGCTGAATTCCCACGCCCCCTCTGTGACCTGTGCCTGGTACGGCCTGTCAGGTCCTGCCAGCCTATGTGTTCTCCACGCCCGCCCCCTACTCCCTTCCTCAAACCCCGACTTCCACCAGGGCCTGGCAGTCTACTGGCAGAACCAATCACAGAGCCCAGGTGCCGGGTGCCCAGCCTGGGGCCCACCTCCACCTAAGGCCCTGGTGATCTGGCAGGGCTGCCCGCAAAGAGGTCTGCTGGCACCCAGAGGGGGTTTCCCAGGTGGCGCACGTGGTAAAGAACCCACCTGCCAACACAGGAGATATAAGAGACGTGGGCTCAACCCCTGGAGTCGGGAAGATCCCCTGGAGGAGGGTAGCACCCAGAGGTCAAAGAATCTCTTTCCAACTAGCCAGGGCTGATGGCTGGCCAGGGTTGGGAGGAGATCGGAGGCCCTTACCACTCCCACTGGGGAGACACACGGAGGGGCCCCAGAAATGAACGGTTTGAGGTTATCCATGGACTCCGACTGTTTAAACCTCCCCTTTTATACCCGCCCCACCTGCAAGAAAACGGAAAGTTGGACATAAAATCATGCCTCTGATGCCCCTAAGAGGTCATGATACAGAGGATGAGGGTGGGAAGATGGAGACTATTATTACTGGTGGCGTTAGTATCATTCTTCTGTCACCAATAATAATCACAATATTATAATACCATAGTCATATAGTATCATAATACACTGATGAGCCACAATGTGGATGTCACACAACATTCTATGAGCCTCACGTGCTATAGAACATGAAGAGTCAGCTAACGTGGGACAGTACATACTAGCATGACACGTGCTCCTAAGGCAGCTGCCACTGCCCTGAATAAGGTAAGGGGAGGGGCCGATATGAGTTCCAAAGTGGGCTCATGGCAAGAGCTCCCTCCCCTGTTCCTGGAAGCAGGTGGACAAGCCCGTGGGGCTCCTGTGTCTGAGACAAGGAGCACTATCTGATTGTGAGGGATGAGGAACAGGGTGACGTGGACCCAGGGGGTCAGTCCCCACTTACATGTCGCTCTCTCTACATATATCTATCTCCATCTAGCACTGGACTCTTCTCCTCCTCGTTCTCTGAAGAACAGGGAACAAAGAGAGGAGATGGGTTACTGGCAGACCACGAGCTCTCCAACCAGTCTCCGGCCACCCGGGCCACTAGGTCCTGCTTGCACAGCCCCTGACTCTGGAACTAGCGCAGATGGAGGCCCAGGGCTTTCCGGTCGGGGCCCGGCCCCCTCACCCTCTTCGTGCCCTGGGAGCCTGTAAGTATACTCCACCCACCCAGGAACTGGGGCCTTGCTGGGCGTCTGGCTTTAAAAAGCGCCTGGGAGCCGGGAAGCTGCAGCAGGGAATCAGGGAGGGTCCCTGATTGGGGCTGTGATGGCAAGAGGTGTGGGAGGCTCGCGGGTCCTTTTCCAGGGGGCCCTCCACTGCACTGGCTGGGACTGTGGACAGCCAGGTCAGATGAGATGGGCATCAAGGTCTCGGCCTCACCCCACCATGCAGAGGGGCACATGCTGGGGAGGGGAGGCGGGGGGAGCCACCTTGGCCGTGGGCACAACCCCCTCCTGGGCACCGTGGACACCTGGACCGCTGCACGCAGCTGCACCCCTCCCACGACGCAGCATAGAGACCCAAGTGCTGAGCCTGGAGCCCAGGTCTTCACTGACCTGGCCCTCGGATGGGGCTGCCCCAGGCTCCCTGTCTGAGCCGCCTGCCTCAGGCCCAGGGCCCTCCAGGAAGTTGGATGGAACCAGGCCCCGCTGTCCATTCAGCTCCCCCTGGGGAGGAGATGCGGGTGAGACAAGGCCAGGAGGGGCCTCAACAGCACCGCCTGAACCCTGAAGCTCTGGGGGGACAGCCTGGGGTCAATGTCCCCATAGTGGGAGGCGACTAGCCTGTCCCTCTGGGTTTCCATCAGGAACCTGGCTCCCCCCAAACCATGGCTCCAGGAGAGCCCCCTTGGGCACACCCCCACCCCCACGTCCTCACATAGTAGAAACCGTCATCGTCCATGGCCCCGAAAACAGTGATGACATCCCCTGCCCGGAAGGGCAGCTCTGCCTATGGAGAGACCATGAGGCAGGAGTCAGGCCGGGGCAGACCCGGTCAACCACCCGGCCTTGGCTGGGCTCTGAAGGGGCTCACCTCCACATCCATGTTGGGAGAGCTCTCCCGGGGGTTGTAGTCAAACGCGGCCACCATGGAATGGGGAGCTTTCAGGCTAGCAGAGGAGGCCAGCAAGGGGGGCCCTGGAGGGGGAGGAGAAGACGACTCGGGACTCTTTCTAGGCACTCCCACCCCTCTCCTGTCCTCGGCGCTGGAGACCTGCCGACTGGAGTCGCCGCCTCCGCCTCCGCAGCAGCTGTGGCTCCAGGGGAGGCTGGAGGTGCAAGGAAGCCCCTCACCTGCACGGGGCTGGGCGGGCCCTTCCCACTCAGCTGAGGAGAGAAGGGGCCTGTGAGCCCTGGCCCTCCGTCCCTCCCCTCTGGGGGCAGGGGAAGGCGGGGCGGGGCGGGGGTCTGGTGCGGGGCAAGCAGGATGCTCAGCCTCACACAGGGAGAGATGCAGGAGAAGGACCACCAGCCCGAAAGCAGACCCGCCCTGCGGTCTTCACAGTGAACTAAGGGCCAGACAGGGTCAGTGACTTGCTCCAGGTTGCACAGAATGTATAGCCAGGTGCTTTCTGGAACGGGGCTTCCCAGGCAGCACTAGGGGTTAAAAGCCCGCTTGCCAATGCAGGAGACAGAAGAGACAAGGACGCTTTCTAGAACAGAGGTTCCAGCAAACCACTTCCCAACCCCATTAGAATGAAGCTCCCCATGGGACGCATGGCTGTGGGTGAAGGTGGGGCCGGTTCCCTCCACCTGTTCAAGACAGACCTTGTATGTGTTTCCCGAGAGCCAGGCAGTGCCCCTGCCCCCTCCCTCCTCATCCTCAGGGGCCCTGGAGAAGACAAGGATCACACCCACCTTTCTTGGAGCGGCGGGGCTTGGGAGGAGGCCCAGCAGTACGGGCTGTGGAATAGACAAACAGGCCGTTCCCTGCTCCAGACAGGCAAGCGGATGTCAGAGGGAAACCGAGGTGAGGGAGCGAGACGGACAGTGACTCTGGTCTCCTCTCAGGGCTGTGCTGGGGTTCCTGTGCTCAAGCCTCTAAGGCCACTCTTCCCTTCCCATCCCGACCTCCAGGATCCAAAATACACGGCCAGTCCCCCTGCAGCGGCCCCCATTCCACATGGCAAGCTCACTACTGCAGCCACGCGGGCCCGAGTCTCTGAGGGCCCCAGTGACTCTGCCAGTCTCTGGATCAACCAGATACCCTGGCCGCTCCCGACGTCCAAATTACTTGGGGCTGGGGGGTGTTGAGTCGGCACTGGGGTGGGGAGCGGTGGGCGAGGGGCAGGAGCAGGTCATACCTGAGCCCTCAGCGAGAACCTCTGGGGACAGATGGGCCCGCTGGAGCAGCTGCTGTGTCCCCGCAGGGCTGTCCACGGCCACCTCAGCCACCATGTTGCAGGGAATGTAGCCCCACCGGCCCCCACCCTCACCCCGGTAGAAGCCATCTGCGTCCTTGTCTCCAAACACCTGGAAGCAGAAGAGACCAGCTGTGTCAGCAGGCCAGTTCCGCGTGCTCCCTGCACCCCGAGCCCACAGCACCCCCCACTCGGGACTGCAGAAAAATGCTCTACCTTTCATGGAACCGGAAATAGGGGGAAATAGCCAAGAAGAAGGATCAGAGGAATGACAGAAAACAGCTCTATCCATATGATCAGGACTCACTATCTGCACGTCCATTCCCCCAGTCCACCCAGACTGGATCTCCCTGACCTCAGAGTTTTAGCCCAAAGCCTTCAGGAAATCCTTGCAGGCTCAGAAGAGGTCGTCATGCTAACAGCAGCAGTAGCACGCCGTGCCATGTACCAGGCAGTTTCAGCGCTCTGTGGGTACTGAATCCTCTAATCCTCAAACAAGCCTGTGAGGCAGACACTCACATGATCCTCACTTTACCCATGAGGCCCGAAGGAAAGAATCTACTCTGGGTTTCATAGCTCGAAGTGGCACTGTCGCAACCCCACTCCACATCACCTGGCTCTAGAAGCTGCATTCCCACCCGGGTATGGCTACGATCCCTCGGGACAAGGCAGGAAAGAAGGGAGGAAGCAGGCAGACAGCGAGTCAGTTACCTTCAGGATCTGGCCCTCCCGGAACGGGAGCTCCTCTTCCCCAGCATCAGGGTTGGGTGACATTGACACGGGGTCGTAGTCAAACAGAGCCACAAAGACCCTGACAGGGAGGTCCCGGAGGGCCAGGGATGTTTCTGGAGGGCTCCTCGGGGAAGCTGCGCAGGAGAAACAGCAATCAAATCTGGCCAAGGAGGCGGGAGAGGCCCCCTTGGCCTGGCCCAGCCCCCGCAGAGGCTCACCCAGCTCTGTGGAGCCTGGCCTGGGGGCCCAGCCCCTTCTCCGCTGGGAGCCGCTCTGCCCTGGGCTGTCCAGCCCTCTGGGCTCCCCAGACTCTGCTGCCTGCAAAGAGAGGGCAACAGACAGCAGGAGTGATGCACCACCCCTCTGATGGGCCTCATTAGGGGCAGGACCCCAGGAGCACTCCCCCCAGCTCTGCCCCATCGGCGGAAGCAGCACAGCAGAGCAGGGACACACATTCCTCTCCTGGAGCCGTGGCCCAAGCTCACTGGAGCCATCGGACACCCCCACGGGGGGAGGAAGGGCAGGAGGGGAGGCCCCAGCTCCGGCCACCTTAGCAGATGAGTGCAGTAGAGGGACTAAGGTTTAGATCTGAGAGCTGGCCGAGGAGCGTGTGAGAGGAGGGCCTCTTCTCGGTGTCAGGGTTGGGCGATGCTGGACATCGCAGGCTGGGTCCTGAAGCTGTCACTAGCTAAGCAGAGGAAAGGGTCACCTGCGCCAAAGGCAGGGGGCCTGCTGGCAGCAATGGGCGACTTATGGCCACAGAGCATCCGCGCATCCCAGTTCCGATCAGTCGGCAGAAGCAGCAAAGCAGTGGAATGTGGGTGGGAGGAGGCAGGTGAGGGAGCCCCGAGGCCCCACCCCACCTCTGCTGATGGAGGCGGCAGCGTGGAATGGGAGCGGCCGGTGGGCAGCAAGCAGGGCCACCGGGCGGCGGTAGGCAGGGGGCTGCCCGGGCAGGGAGAGGGCACGGACCCTGGGGGGCGGCTCCTTGGCTCTGCCGGTCGCACTGCGGCCTCTCCGCTCCGGCTCCCCCTTCTCCCAGGCCGGGGAGTACGGGGAGGAGTGGGGGCCTGAACTGGCCTTCGGAGGTGCCCTGGGCCTTCCCACAGGGGCTGCACCCCAGGCCTCCCCATCTCCGAGACAGCCGGAGCTGGTGATGCTCATGTCCCCGCCGCCTGTCTCTTGCTCATCCTCAGAGTCATATTCGATGCTGATTTCCAAGCACTTGGGGGAGAGGCAGCTGGCCAGGCCCGGTTCCGGTTCCGGTTCCGGGGCCCGGCCCCGGGGGCACTTCCTCGAGGGGGCAGGCCGCGCCCTCCCGCCGGCATCCGGCGGAGCCCTGGCGCCCTCGGCCGCAGCGGGGCCGCCCCTCTCGCGCGTAGGGCCCGGTGCTCGGCCGGGGGCCTGGGACCCGCCGCCGCCGTTGCTGAGAAGCCGACTGCAGTGTTCCCGGGGATCCGGGGACCGCCTGCGGCCAGGGGGCTTTTCGGGGGAGCCACTTCCTTTTCTCCAGCTGCCGCCACTGACCAGTCCCAGCGGGTCCTCCAGGCGGTCCCCAGCCCTGCAGGGCTGGGGGGACGAAGCGCAGAGGCCGGGGCCGCGGGGCCGCGCACAGTCGCAGCCCGGCCCCAGAGGCAGGGGTGCAGGCGGGCCGGGGTCTCTGGACGCAGAGCCTGCCCCTGGCTCCTTCTCCTCCTGGGCGGCCTCTCTGGCCTCCTCCGCCGCCTCCGCCTCCTCCTCCTCCTCCTCTTCGGGGATGCTAAACAGCTTCTTGCTGCGAAAGTGCTGGAGAGGCAGCTCCAGGATCTGTTCCAATACCTCCTCGTCGCTGTCGGTCTCACAGAAGGGGTCGGGCTGGGGCTGGGGCTGGGACTGGGGGTCGGGGGGTGGGGCAGGCGCAGGGAAGAGAGGTCCGTGGGGAAAGGACAGAGCTGTGACCTTTGCCCTCAAAGGAGGGCAGGGGTTTCAGGTAACCCAAAGCTCCCCCCCACCCCGCCCCCTGCACCACGCAACCCCGGTCGCCTCCCTCCAAGAAGGAAGACCAGAGAGAGAGTCTGGCCCAGAGCCACACAGCGTGTCCAAGGCAGGGCCATGGGGAGCACTAAGGCGCCCTCCCAAGAATGGGGTGCACAGAGGGGTTGAGTGTCGGGAACAGGCCAGGCCTAGATGGTGCGGGGCCTCCCAGCCCCTCCTTGGAAGCTCCCAGCACCGAGAGGCTCTCAGAGGGCGCTGCATCGAGCAGGCTTGAGTGGGAAAAGTTACAGAACGGGGCGCCTCGGTCCCCCTTCCTTTTCAGGAGGGTCGAGGCCGGGCCTGAGCTACTTCCTAGCTGCCACGCAGCAGAGGGCCCAGGCCGCACACCGAGAATGCTGCTGGCACACGGGAGCAGCCGCTGACTCTGGGGGCGGAGGCCACGGGAACCTGAGGGGCCCCCCAGCCCCTCCTCACCCCAATACCTTGGCCCCCTGCCCCCCGATGCTGTGGCCAGCCACCTGCTTCGGGAAGGAGCAGGTCCTGACACCCAGCTCTTCTTCCTCCTCCTCCTCCTCCTCTTCTTGAATGTCTGACAGATCCGAGTTGCGGCCCTGGTCCACAAGGGAGTTCCCCGGATGGACCCCCAGCTCGGCCGCATCCTCCTACAAGAGGCCAGACGTGGGAGGACAGCGGGGAGGTGAGCAAGGGCACGTGGGGACCTTCTGACAGGGTCAGCCCCAGCCAGGATGAATGGGGGGTCCCCCTGCAGAAGGAGAGAGGAGCATGCCCCCAAATTGGAGCACAGTCACCGCGCGGGGTGGGGAAAGAAACCTAGAAGACAAAGTGGCAAACACAAACAGCCAGACACACAGCGCAGGGCAGAACGAGAGCGGGGCAGAGCAGGCAGAGTGGGCAACCAGCTCTGGGCTGGCAGAGGCGGGGAGGAGGCCCTCGACTCCTCGCAGTGGCCCAAGGTGCCCCAGCCCCATACCTCAGCCCTGGGCCTCAGCCCGGACCCTGCGTCTCCTCCACGGCAGGCCTGGGCACAGGGCAGCCTCTGGGCCAGCGTTCCTTGGGTGGTGCCGGGTGCCAGGCGGGCCTCTCCTACGGTCTGCTCAGCGTCCTCCTTGGCCATGGAGGAGGTGGCAGGGCCAGGAACACAGTCTCCCAAGGCGGGCTCGGTGGCCTTCCCGTCCCCAGGGGCACCCAGCACAGCCGCCCCAGCCTGCTCCTGGAATGGCAGGCACTGAAGAAGGGCCCCCCACCCCAGGCCCAGACCCTCCTCCCAGCCTCTGCCAGCCACCCTCCTCCCCGGCCAAGTACCTGCGAGACAGGCGCTGGGGGCTCCTCTGAGGATCCTCCTGCCATCTCTCTGACAGGGCTGGCTGGGGGGGCGCCTGGGGGCTCTTGAGCTCCACGGGGGTTGGGGCACCCGAGAGGAGAGCTGGGATCCCCCAGCCCCGGGGAGGCTGGAGCAAGGGGCGGTCTGGCCTCCAGGCCCGGTCGTGGGCAGGCGCAGGGGACCCTGGCCGTCCAGGAGGCCTCAGACAGGGCGGGGGCAATAGGAGCTGGGAGGGAGTCCGCCGACTCGCCGTGGGGCGACATGGTGCGCACGGCCACTGCGCGGCATGCCTGCAGCAGCTGCAGCTGCGCCAGCTCCACCAGCACGCTGCCCGCCGTGGGCGAGGCCACCTCCATGATCTGCGGGGGTGGGGGGAACAGCACGGGAAAGGGGGGCTGCAGTGACGTCCCCACTGGCTGCTGGTGCTGTGCTGGGAGCCGCACCCTCGGGTGCCTGGTCTCTTCTGAGCCTCCTGGCCATGGGGCCTCAGGGCTAGAGTCCTAGTCCGTAGGCAACCAAAGCCCACGCTCTTAACCAATCTGCTACCCAGTGCCCAGATGCCTGGGACGGGCAGCTCCATGCCAGGTCAGGGAGACGAGGCCTCTCAGCATGGAGAGGGCAGAGAACCACGCCCTGCTCCCGGGGTATGGGAGACGGCAGAGACACACGGCCCGCTCCCGGGGTACGGGAAAGGGCAGAGACCCACGCCCCGCTCCCAGGATACAGGTGGGTACCCCCGGGCCGTACCTTCTGCCCATCAGCATAAACAGCGTAGCCTGTGACCCGGACGCCGTTGGAGGTGCCAGCTGCATCTATCGTCACTGGGAGCCAGCTGATGATCAGGATCCCAGGGGAGGGCCCCGGCTCGACCTGCACATCCAGGGGGGCGTCAGGTGGGCCTAGGGGAGGGGGCACAAGACCCAGGATTGGAGCACTCCCGCCAGAGAGGACAGCCCACTCTGCCTCTTCCCTAAAGATGCAAGTAGTAGCCAGTGTCCCCCTGGGGCCACCCTCCCGGGCCTGACCTCCCCGGGGCTTACACATACCGGGCGCCCGCGCCCACCTACCTGCTGGCAGCGTGGTGAACTGCAGGGTGGCAGCCCGCGGCTCTGGCCTCTCCCCACCTGGTTCCCAGGACCCTCGAGGGGGGAGCTGAGCCTCCACTCGGGCCTGATAGAGGGTACCAGGCCGCAGGTGGCAGAAGGTGGCCCAGTAGGTGCTGGGGCGGGCAGGGGGGCATTCTTCCCCGTTGAGGTAGACGGCGTGGGCCAAGCTGCTGTTGCTGGGCACCCAGGCGATCTCGGCAGACGTGGCAGTCAGCCGATGGACCCGCAGCTGGCTAGGAGCCACGCCAGCCTGGGCCCCCAGCAGCAAGCAGCAGCGCAGCGGGTCGGAGCCACCCCGGCTGGTCAGGGCCTGCACAGAGACCCACAGGGGCCCCGCCTGCAGGTCCAAGTTCTCCAGCACAGCCGTGGGGGGCGCCCCGGACCCCAGGGCCTGCCGCAGCTCCCCATTCACACAGACGTGGTAGCCACTTAGCTCCACACGCTCAGGAGGCGGCTCCCAGGCCAGCACCACGCAGTGGGCCAGCTGCTTCAGGACGGCCAGGCGGCGGGGGTAAGGCACGGCAGGGGGCTCCCCCAGGCCCTCGGGCGGGGGGCTCGGGCTGGGTGCCTCGCCAGCCGCCTCGTCCTCCGGTCGGGGCTGGCTGCGTCCCCCGCTGCTCTGGCCCCCACTACTGCTGCCGCCTCCACCGCCGCTCAGAAAACTGAGCTCGGGGCCTGAGCTGTGGGACAAGTCAGCCAGCTCTGGAGGCAGGGAGGCCAGCAGGTCGTCGTCAGACACTCGCTCAACAAAATTGGAAGGGACCAGGCCCCGCCGGCCATCCATGAGCTCCCCTGGGGAGGGGAAGACAAGAGAGGAGGTGGAGAAAAACACAGCCCGATCAATGCATTGTAGCAAGGCTTGGTGAGTGATCAGAAGCATGTGATTCACCTGTTGGCACTTTTAAAAGAGCAGTCAAGATGTGGACTGGGAAATTATTGTTAATTTTCACTGGTGTGATAACAGTACTGTAGTTCGATAGGACAGGCGTCTTTTAAATTTTAATGTGCCTGGGTCTAGGAGCATGACCGGCAGTCAAGTCTTTTAACATTTATCTGTCTGCGTCGGTCTTAGTTACAGCAGGCAGGGTATTTGTGTCACACAGACTCCCTAGCTATAGTGTGCAGGCTTAGTTGATCCCAAGCATGTGGGATCTTTAGTTCCCCAACCAGGGATCAAACCCGCATCCGCTGCACTGCAAGGCAGATTCTTAACCACTGGACCACCAGGGAGGTGCCTGTCAGTCAGTTCTGACAGTGCTTGCAGGAAATGGACCAGCTCTCCTGAACACTTGGTAACAGAGCATTATAAAACATTTCTTACTGTTTGTTTGTGGGATGTCAAAGATCAGAGAACCTGGACAAACGGCCTATCATATCACAGCTAATTTGGGAAAAAGAAAAAGAGTGCCAGAGCCAGAGGAGCTGGCGGCTGCTGGGCCTTCTTGGGAAGAAAGGGGAACAAGGGCCAGGTTTAGGGCCAGGGGTGAGTGAAGGCGGTCCTGAGCGGCAGGAGGATGTGGAAGCTTCCCCAACATCATCTCTCTCTACTTAGGCTAGGAGTGGGGGGGTGGGGGGAGTAAGAAAATGAAGAGAAACAAGAGACTTTCAGTAAGTTAGGTAACAGAGTGTAAGTAGTGGGTTGAAAGGTGGCCTTCCCAAAATATGTCCACATCCTAAACCCTGAACCCTATAAATACAGCAAAAGTGTCTTCGCAGACGCAATTTTAAGGAGCTTGAGATAAAGACCGTCCTGGATTATCTGGGTGGGCCCTAAACCCAATGACAAGTGTCCTTATAAGAGGACACACAGGGAGAGGTGCTGAAATGCAGATGCAGGGACCAGAGTGATGTGGCCACAAGCAGGGAACAACTGGACCCCCCAGAAACTGCACGGGACAAGGAGCAGAATCTCCTCTGGGGCCTCCAGGGGCACGGTGGCCCTGCCAACACCTTGCTTTCAGGCTTCTGGCCTCCAGCACTGTGAAAGGACACATTTCTGTTGGTTTAAGCCACCACCAAGTTGGTGGAAACTTTTTACGGCAGCACTAAGAAATTCCTCCAGGCACTAACAGCGCAACTGTGGGATCAGATACAGATGAAGCCACCAAAGGAAGATGAGGAATAGGGTGTCTGACACCCACTTGCCTGCATGCCTTTCCAGCTATCCTAGATTGCATAGTTGTAGTAACTTGTGGTTAGTTAATATTTATGTTCCCGCTGGTGGTGATGGTGGTGGTTTAGTGGCTAAGTCGTGTTCGACTCTTACGACCCCACGGACTGTTTTCTGCCATGCCCCTCTGTCCATGGGATTGGACAGAGTTGGTGTTTAGGTTTGTTTTTTTTTTCTCATTAAAAAAGCCATTTTTCTGGGAGCTATTTAATCCTTCTCTCCATCGTCCATCCCTAGAGAGAGTTTAGTTGTTTTCCATCATTCCCAGCACCTGCTCAGATAACAGGCTTGGGGCCCCAAGAGGATAGGCTGAGCGGCCCCCACAAACCCAAAGCTTTGGGTGATACAGACCCAGACCAGAGCCCTTTGCTGAATCCCCACAGGCCACTGCAACTCTCGCCTGCCCTGTCCACCCCTCATCCTGGTCTCCACACCACGCTGTCCTCCATGCTGCGAAAGGTCACAGCCTGGCGCCCAGCCAGGGCACCCGGCAGAGTCTGCCAGGCCCTGCCCGACTGCCCACTCAGTAACACAGTGTCTGCCTCGGTGACCTGATCAGACGGGCACCACAGAACTGCCCTGGGCACTGTAGAACCGCCCTGGAGCGCAGCCCTGCCTGGGCCCTGGCAACTGCCGACCACTTGCCGACACCCTCTCCCGGGCCCTGGACCCCGACCCCTCCTCCCCACACTCACTGGGCTCAGCATCAGACCCGACCTCGAGGTCACTAGTGCTCAGTGCTGCCGTGCCCTGTCTGCTAGCAGAAAAGCGAATTTAGCTGAAATTCCCTGTGATGCTGTGTCCGCCCTCTGGACTGTGCTGGGCCCTCTCCTGTCCTGCACGGGGCAGACGTGGAGTAAGACCGGCTGCCCGCAGAGCCCTTTCTCCACAGGCCACCGGGTCTCTCTGTGCCTTTCTGCCGAGTCTGAGGAGTGACAGTGGGCTCAGAGGGTGCAGATGGGTGGAGGGCTTTGGGAAGAGGAGCTTCAAAGCAAACACAAGGATGGGACAGTCCCCGCTACCTCCTACCTTCAAAGAAGCCATCCTCGTCCATGCTGCCGTAGATGTAGATGTACTCGCCGGCGGTCAGCGGCAGCTCAGCCTCTGGGTTCTCGTTGGGGCCCTCGAAGGGGTTGTAGCTGCGGGGAGGCCCAGAGGAGGAGGGGGATGGTGACCAACATCCTGTCTCCTCCCTCCCCCCACCGCCCGTCGCTTGGCCTTGGGGACACTTTGTTGTCCACCGTTAACCACAGGGAGCGCCCACTGCACCCACCCCAGCCCAAGGAGGCGAAGATGACTTCTCCCACCATGACCCCCGCCACACCCTCTCCGTCTCATTCCCCCCATGCACCCCAAATGCCGGAGGGCCAGGGCGCAGGGGTCAGGGCCCACCTGTAGCGAGCTAGGAAGACCTGGACCCTGGCTCCGCTCCGGTCACCCTCTGCCACTGCCGGGAGCAGCGAGATGCTGTCCGCCTCCAGCTCCTCCACCTCACTGGCTGTGTCCACCTGGGGGCAAACAGAAAAGGGCCAGTCCTCTCCAGGACCCAAGGGCCAACTGCAAACCCAGCAGGGGAGGCCCCGCTGTCCTGAGACGAGAAACAGAGCAGATGCTGGACGAGGCCAACGGCAGGGAGCTCCACTGACACTTTCTAAACCAGAACATGAGCCCTCGGGTACTGGTGGAGCCCAGAGGCCCAGGGTCAAGGGAGAGGGGTCAATGGTGACCCCTCCCTGAGCCCCAGCCTCTGCTGCACCAGCTCAGTAAATGAAACCACCGTGCCCAGCGGAGAGGGGGCAGCCACTCTGGCGGTGGGGGACAAAGGGGCGCCCAATGACAGTCTGTGTCTTTAAGGTTTAAAAAACTGCAATAAAGCGCTCTAGCTGGAAGCAAAGGGGCAGAAGGGGCTGAGAAGTCTCTGGGACAGAGGTACTGCCAGGGTAAGCGGGGGCACCCAAAGCCAGCACCTCCACTCGTGCCCACAAGGGGACGGTAGAGGCCGCAGCTGGGCTCCACCGCTTCCCGCACCCGAGGCTGCAGGGCTGCTCCAGACGCCCCCATCCCGCCCCCCCTGCACTTTCTCGGGTTTGTGAGGGAGAGAGAGAGAGGGCTGCGGTTGTGAGTGATACCAAAGAACTTGGCAGTAATACCAGCATGTTAAGCATCTACTGCGCGCCCCACACAGTGGGAGGTTCCGTCCTTGTTTTCTTTTCACATCATCCTCCCCACAACCTCACCGGGCAGGCTTGTTAGTTCAAAACTCAGACGACAGCGAAACCCAAGCCCAGAGAGGGTCAGCGACCTGCCTGAGACACAGCTGGGACCTCAATCCCAGAACCGGTGCCCCTTCTCACAGCGCCACCAGCTTCTGCCACAGACACGCTCACCACCAACCTCGTTGTGTGGGTCCTGGCCCCAAAGGGTCCCCCTCCCTGCAGCCCAAGACTCTAGGGCCTCACTGGGCCCCAGAGGGGCGGGCTGGGCAGCCCCTGAGTAAGGACAGCAGGCACAACCAGCAGGCAGGGCAGGCCCCATCGGAGCTCCCTGCCTGCCGGGAGGAATCCATGGGCCCCTCTCCTCCGGGGTCTGGCCTGACCCCCAACACGGGCCAGCAGCCCCCCAGCTCCTGGGCCACCCCCTCCCTCCACCTGCCCCCGCCAAGGCAGAGCTAGAGTCCAGGCCCCTCCCCAGCACTGACCTCAGGGGTCGGGCAGGACTTGGGGCTGTTGTGGATGGACTCAGAGCGAGAGGAGTTGGACAGAGACTCTGCCCTCTTGGCCGGCGTCCTTCGGGAGACCCCAGCAAGGGTGGCAGAGGGAGGCTCGGAAGACTTCGGGGTACAGCGCCCCGGGGAGGCTGGTGGGAGGTCGAGGTCTACAGGAAAGATGACACGTGGCCTTGGGGGTTGGTGTCCCGAGGAGTGACCAGTGACCACGCGTCCTCTTGGAGCTAGCGATCAGGCCCTCTGTGACCAAGTTCCCTTACAAGAAAGGAAATCCTGGGGGAGCTTACTGAGTGGAGGTGGAGGTGACTTACACGTATTATTTCACAGCATCCTCAGAGCAACTCAATGAGGTGTAGTGGACACCCCTGTCTCAGCGCCTAGGACACACGGCCCACAGAGCTTTAACAGCATCACTGAGTGAGTGGAGCCGGGACCACCCGATCTGACCGATGCCCACCTGGCTCTTCGCCAGCCCACATTGCCTGACTCCTGGTGCCCACCTCCCAGCCAGGATCACAGAGGAGGGAGAGGAGCAGCTACCTGAGATTCTCTAGTGGGCTCAGCTGTTCCCCTCTGCCCCGCCCTCCACCCAGAGCCTGGGTCAAGCTAGAACGGGCTCTAACTTGCTGTGTGACTTTGGGTGAGCTGCTAGCCTTCTCTGACCCTGAACTCCACTTAGGACAAAAGCACCAGGCTGACGGCACTGGGGGTCTTCCTCACCTTTGGGGCCGGATCCGTGGCAGGGCTGCGGGGTGGAGCAGCAACAGGGGGGTGGCGGGCGGTCCCCTGGGGCACTGCAGCCCAGGGCGGAGGTGAGCAGGTCCAGGGGGCCAGGGTGCAGGCGGAAGGCCTGGAGCTCCCGCGCCAGCAGGCTGAAGCGCTCGGTCTGGCTGCGGCACTGCTCCTCCAGCTCCCGGACCCGGACCTGGGCCGAGACGCAGGATGAGCTGCCGGGCCGTGGAGCTGCCTGGGCCAGCCCGTGCCATCTCCACACAGCCCCGCTTCAGATCACACCCGCCCAGGCCCCGGGGCTGGGCACAAACCCTCAGCCTGGCCGCCCGGCTGCCCCAACATAGGGTGGCTGAGGGTCGAGACTGGGCACCGTGGGACATCGTCACTTCCAACCCCACCTCCAGCTGAGCTTCATGCCCCAGACAGTGGCATTTTCTGGGCCAAAAGGGGTCGCCCCACCCCATCACCACCACGGTATCACTTCAGGGGTTCTCTCTGCTCCGTGGCTCGTCACCCTCCCACAGCCAGTGACCCACATCCCGGCCCTCAGAGATGTCCCCAAAGACCCCAGAGCTCGAGATATCGTTGGGACAGGAGTGAGCCAACTCCCAGGAGTTTTTCTCAAGGATCAGGAGAGTCCCCATCAAGGGGGTCATGGGTCAGACTGGCTGGCTTTGGAACCTCCTCCTGGTCTCAGGGGCTGGGTTTCAGAGATGGGCAGGGCCTGTATGTGCCAGGCACAGTGGCAGGTCTGGGGCCGGGGCAGTGAGAATCCCAGCCCATCTACGGAGTCTCAGCCTGCGACCAGTCACACCCCTGTCGTTGGACAGGAGGGCTGGAACCGCTTGAGCCTGAGGGAGGAGACTCAGCTCAGCCAGCCTGGAGAGGTGCTGGGGAGAGCCCCCCACCCCCACTCCCCAGGGAGGTGGGGGATCAGGAGGCTGTACCTGCATGGAATCCAGGGTAGACTGTGGCGGGAAAGGAAAGCCCAGAGGAGAGGTTAGAACTCTTACCCAGGGGCATTACCCAGAGAGGGAGAGAGGGGCCCAAGTGGACGCATCTCAGTCAGCTCCCTGGACCAACTAAGCAAGTGCTAACTGGAAAGATATTTCAGGGCCAAAGGTGGAGGGGATCGCCCCAGCCCCCAGAGCATTTAGGAGCCCTTCCTGCAAGCCCACACCTCCACCCACACCCTGGCAACCCCCTGCAACACTCTCTGAACCGCCCCAGCCTTCCCCCTAGCTGGAAGCACGGCAGCCACCTCCAGGGACCCTACCTCCAGCAGCTGCACAGCGCCTTCATGCTCCCTCTGGGCTTCCGCCTGGGCCTACAAGTGAAAGTGAAAGTGAAGTCGCTTAGTCGTGTCCGACTCTTTGCGACCCCATGGACTGCAGCCTACCAGGCTTCTCCATCCATGGGATTCTCCAGGCAAGAATACTGGAGTGGACTGCCATTTCCTTCTCCAGGGATCCTCCCGACCCAGGGATCGAACCCAGGTCTCCCACATTGCAGGCAGATGCTTTAACCTCTGAGCCACCAGGGAAGACCTGGGTCTACAAGTGGGAGGAGGCAAAGGCTGGAGGAGAGGGGTGAGGACTGGGGTGGGATCGAAGGAGGTGGGCAGGCAGGACAAAGGAGGAGAGAGGAGAAGGATGGGGGCTGGGAAGGGGCTGTGGGTGCCTCCCTCCGGTTCCCACTCTGAACCGCACCTCAAGTCCGAAGGCGAAGGGGCCGAGAAGAGGGGCCTGGGACTGCTTCCTGCTTCCCAGACCCTCCGCCTTGGGGTTTTTTCTCCTCCTGTCTCTCTTGATGCTCTCTGCCTGCTAGTCTTTTGCCCCCTCTGAGTGTCAGGGCCCCACAGGGCACAGTGCTGGGCCCGCAGTCACTCTCTCTAGACTCCCATCTAGTCGCAGGACCAGATGCACTGAAGACTCCGAAACCTGTCTCCAAGACCAGCTTCCCCAGGACCCAAGACTCACAAGCCCAGCTGTCTATGGGGCTCTCCACTCGAGTGGTTAACACACAGCCCAAACTTGGTCAAAACGGAACTCAGAACTCAGGATGCCCAACCTCGCAAACCTGCTGCCCGTCATCCCTCACTCCTGGCGGGTGAAAGGCCCAACCATCCATGTACTCAGCACTTGAGTGAAGGCACAGGGCACTCAATCGGAAGCCTGCAGTGAGTCCTGTCGATTCTCTGTCCACAACATACTTCGTATCTGCCCACTTGTTCCTCGCCATGGATTATACTCTCACCCAGGCAGACATCATCTCCCACCTGGACCCCTGTGTCCACCCAACACCCGAATGCCTTGCTTCTTCGCCCACGCCCCTGTCCATCATCTGGAGTGCTGCCGAAGTGACCCTCTAAATGACGGATCAGACCATGCCACTCCCCTGCTTGGGACCTTTGAATGGCTTCAAACGACTCAGAAAGCAGAATACCCAAACTTCTCCCCTGACTTTGAAGGTCTGATGCGATCTGGTTCTTGCCTACTCCTGCCATTCCGTCCATCCTACCACATGCTAGCCACACTGGTCTGTACCCCTCAAGCTTCTCCCCACCACAGGGCATCGGCATGAGTATACCCCCTCCCCAGAGTGCTCATCAGCTGGCTCCTTCTGACCCTCGAGGTATTAGAGGCCTCCCTTGCCAAGCTCGCTGAAGAGGCCCCTCACCCCATCCCCGCCACCCTGTGTTGCATCACCCCGGTAACTTTCCCCACTGTACTTGTCAACGCCTGCGACCAGCTCATGCATGAACCTGTTTAAGTTCTGCTCGGTCGGGGACCTGGCCTTTGCCCCTCACAGTCCCTCCAGGGCCTGGCACAGTGCCTGGCACACAGTGTGTCAGTTAGACAGTGTTAGTTGCCCAGTCGCGTCCGACTCTTTGTGATTCCACCGACTGCAGCCCCCTAGGCTCTTCTGCCCATGGGATTCTCCAGGCAAGGATACTGGAGAGGGTTGCCATGCCCTCCTCCAGGGGATCTTCCCCACCCAGGGATGGAATCTGGGTCTCTGCATTGCAGGCAGATTCTTGACCGTCCGAGTCACCAGGGGTTCTCCATAAATACCCACATTGGATGAGGGTCCAGAAGCTACAGCTGAGGTCTGGCAGCCCCCCGCCCTTCTGCCGCCCTGGACGCTGCCCCTACCTGCTGCAGCCTCCGGACCTCCTCCCGCTTCTCCTGCAGGCTGAGCCGAGCCTGCTCATGTTCCACCTCCAGCTGCTGCCGCCGCTGGGCCACCTCCCGCATGTGCTGAAACGCAAGAGCCTGCGTCAAGGCCCGAGCCCTGCTCTACTGTCTACGGAAGATCTAAGATGAGGGCGCCTCAGACACCATGTGTTCCAGACACTCTGTTAAAAAGGAAACTGCGGCTAGAGAAGGAAAGGGCCATGGGCGCCAGGACTCAGCCTACACCCCCGCATCCCACGCAGGGCACATGCTTCGCCAGCCCTCTTTCGCCCCGTGCCGCCCGGTGTCCTCACCTTCAGCACCTGCTCCAGGCTCTCCAGCTTGCTCTGCAGACCTTGGCTCTTGAGAAGGGCCGAGTCCCTCTCCTGTGTCACCCCCAGGAGCTGGCCCCTCAGCTCTGCATTCTCCCACTCCACCTGGACGGGGTTGGGGGGAGTGGGGGTGCAGGGAGTTGAGAGCGTGAGCCTTGCCCCCCAGCACCCCCGCCCCCAGGGGCCACAGGGTGCTCCATGCTCTCGGCTCCCCAACTGGGGAGCTGGCAGAGGCAGCGCCTTGCCTGGGGATGGGGCCCTGGCAGGACCTGGGCAGAGCCGCTACCTGCTCCTTCTCCGTGGCTCTCCCACTGAGCCGAGAGTTCTCCTCCACGAGGCGGGCATTCTCGTTCTGGGCTGCCCTGAGCTGCAGTTCCTGCGAGACCAGAGGGGAGCTCCAGGGAGGCTCCCAGCACCCACCTCCTCCTCTCCCAACACAGGCACACGTGGGACCCTGCCGGCCCCCTCCTGGGACCTGCGTCAGCCAGGAAAGGGAAGCCCCGCCAAGCAGGAGGGAAAGCATGCTTTCAGGGCAGGAGAGAAGGAACTGGCATTCTGGGGGGGTCCTCCACCTGGTGGGCCTGATGGACCCAAGGAGCTGGCCTTCCAAGGCCCCACAGAGCTCACCAGCTCCTCACATCGCCTCTGCTTTTTCCGGGCTTCCTGCTCCAGGCTCTCACATTTCTTCCTCTTCTTGCTGAGCTCCGATTCCTGTGGGATCAGAAAGGAGCTCCTCACACAGGATGGCAGATACACCTGTAAAGGGTCTCCTCCAGCGCCTTAACCCGGCTCTTACCAGTTGCTGCACCCGCTGCTGTTTCTCTGGCTCCCCTAGGACCACAGCTGGGTTTTCCACATCCTCCTGAGGTGTGGCCTGAAAATGACCAGGGGCAGTGGGCTGGCACCTGAGGGCAAGGCCTCAGGGCAGCCTGCCCCCGGCCCAGCCTGTCCGAGGGGGGTTCCCACCCCACCTCACAGTCAGCAAAGAGATCCCTGCTCAGGAAGGAGAAGGGGTGCTGTCTGCCCCCTCCCCCCCCATCTCCAGTTGATCCTGTGTGTTTTGAGATCCAGCGACCCATGATTGCCCTGGGAGATGGGTCCTCTATCCAGGCCAAAGCTTTCCCTTTTTAGCTTGCAGCCCTGCTCTGCACTCAATAACTGTCCTGGGTGTCCTTCAGTGACTGGCAGGGAACTAGGAGGCTGCCTGAGCCCCCAGGGAGGTGGTGTCCCCAGACCTAGGGTTTATGGATCCATAGTCTTGGCCTAGCGCCTACAGACCTGTTCAGACCCTCCTCCCAGCTTCCCCAAACCCACCCTACGGGCACACCCCGGTTATCCATCCATGCAAACTCTGGAGGACAGGTCTTGATGAGAGATGCTACCTCCCTGGACCAGGCAGAGGGGCCAAATCCCTTCTCCCTACCCTCTTCCCGGAAGGAGGGGGACCCAGGTGCCGCCCAGGACAGAGGATGGAGAGGAGCCAGACCTCTAAGTTACGGAGGTCCGGAGCGGGGTCCCCAGCTTTTGGGCCAGGGGACGCCTAAGCCCAACGCCCGGTGAGGGTCGCCCGTACCTGGAGCCAGGGAGGACACCTCGCCGCCCCGGGGAAGCCGGGCCGGGTCTGACGGACCGGGCAGGCGCTGAAGGGGGCGTCCCCGCGCTGCGGCTGCGGCGGGAGGCAGCGGCGCGGGCTGGGCCCCAGGCGGCTGCCAGGGCAACCGGGGATTTGCGGCCGGGCCATACCACTGGCGGCGCGGCAGGGGCGGCAGGGCGGGCCGCCGGCCTCAGGCCTGCGGAGAGGGGGGGCCCGAGCCCCCGGGGACACGCGCGGCGCAGGTACGAGCCCTGGGAGGCCGGGCCAAGGACCCGGCCCGGGCCATGCGCGCGCCGCCACCTCCTCGTCGGGGCTCTGAGCACGGTGCGCGGGGATGGGGGAGATCCCGGAGCCGCTCCCACCCCATTCTCCGCACACCTACACACCTGCCCTGGCGTCGGCGCTCACCTCTCCCGGGGCCCCCGGGGCGGGCGCCCCTGCTCTGGCCGGGACAGAGGGGCCCGGGGGCCGGGGCGGCGAGGGCGGCTCCCGCTGGTTGCGCAGGGCGATCTGCCTCTGCAGCCGCAGCACCTCCCGCTGGGACTCGCGCAGCAGCCGGTCGAAGTCCCGCACGTGAAGCCACTGGGGGCCCTCCTGGAGTCGGGGGACCGGGAGCCGAGTCGAGCCTAACCCCGACCCGCCCCGCGCCGTCCCCAGCTGAGCCCGCCCTCCGCCGGACTGCAGGGGCCCTCGGGCTCGGGCAGGTGCGCACCTTTCCCATGCATCTATGCCTGGTCGCAGATGCATGCCTACACAGCCCCATGCTTCCGCTCGCCCGTGTGCAAACACTCCCGGGAGCTCGTTTACTGGACATTCGCGGTGTCCTCGGCACTGTGCTCAATGCCTTGCGAACATCTCTGCACCCCAGTGTGAGGTTATGCGTGAGTTCATTCAGCCAAGCCCACTGGCTTGCAGCCCAAAACCTGGAGCCCAGAAATTCCCAGGTCTGGGACTCACGGCTCCACCCCCTTCGGTTCAGGCGCCCGGTCCCCGCTCCCACCTGGGCCGTTGCCAGGGGAACCTACTCCCAGCAGCCTCCACCTGCTCGCTTTATTTGCATCTCATTACCATCTCAGTCTGCGTCCCACACCGCCAGGCCGGCAGCCCTAGGTAGGGCTGAGCCGGAAGGGGTGACCAGGGCCTCCTCGCACCTTGCCCGCCAGGCTGAGCCTGGCCTGGAGCTCCCTGCACTCCCGCTGCAAGGCAGCAATCTGCTTGTCCTTGGCCAACAGGGCGCTGGCTGTCTCACTGAGGTCCCGGGCTCGTTGGCGCGCCAGGGCCTTCCGGCACAACTCCAAGCTGGCCCCTGGACTG
Organism: Oryx dammah; assembly: GCF_014754425.2. Taxonomy (NCBI): domain Eukaryota; kingdom Metazoa; phylum Chordata; class Mammalia; order Artiodactyla; family Bovidae; genus Oryx; species Oryx dammah. The sequence goes on along the minus strand of NW_024070192.1, from coordinate 52,814,436 downwards.
GGCATGGGAGCACTCACCTGGCCGGGGGAGGGGTAAGGCCAATGGTCATCTGAGGGCTGGGGCATTTCTCCCACTTCTCAGCTCCTCCCAAAGGAGGGGTTAGGAGGAACACCTTTGAAATGTGGCCTTCACCTGCTTCCACCCTGAGTGAGGATCTACCCTGGGCCGACTCTCAGCCTCGCTTGACCCCTTCCCAAGCAATCCTCAAGCGGGGGTGAAAGGGTTAACTCCACCTTCTAGCTTAGGCCCAGAGGATGCTGCTAATTGAGGGCTGCCAGTGTGATAGGTCTTGTCCCTGCCCCCACCAGCTCTGCACCCAGAGATGAGCGCAGCAGGAGGCAGCCGCTAGCGCCAGCACTGGCAATCCAGAATTCTGCTCTCCCTGTCCGGGACCCCCCCTTCCCCCAGCCCTTCTCTCCCTCCTGTGGTTCCAGAAGCCCCCAGCCCCATAGCCTGGCTGGCATTGGCCCTTCCTACACCTCAGCCGCTGGGCTCCTGCGTCCCTGGGTACTAAGAGTCCACGATGCCCAAGCCCCACTGCTCTGGCACCCCTCTGCCCTGGTTGCCCATCCAGTGGCCTCCCATCCTCACCACCCTCAGGTTAGTCTCCTGCAGCTTTCGGGCCCTCTCCTCCAGGCGCTTGGCAATGACCGCCAGCTCGGCATTCTTCCGCTTCAGCCTCCGCACCTTCTCCTCCGTCTCTGGGAAGCTGCTCTTCCTCTGACAAGGGGTCAGCCAGAATTGGGGCATGTGGGGAGAAGCCCGGACCCCACCCCAGACCCAATCGTAACAGCCTGGGCCTTGGGCTAGACTCTTGGGCTCCCAGGGGGGCTCCTTGGCAACTCTAGGTAGGGGTTCACCCTCTCTGGGTCTTGGGGTCATGTCAGCTCCATGTAGCTCCTGCTTGGAGGGATGTTCATGGGATGAGAAGGATGCTGAAGCAGAGAGCTGGGGTGTCTGAGTCTGCCTCCCCCCCGGGACCCAGGACTTGCTTTCCAAGCCTCACCAGCATCTGGTTCTCCTCCTTAAGGATGGCACAGCGCTGCTGCAGCTCCCCCACGGCCCTCAGCAGCTCCAGATTGGGCCTGTCCCCGAAGCCCATTTTCAGCTTGCCCTGGCATGGGAAAGGATGGGGCGCAGCCCCTCAGGAATCACCCTACCTATGGAAATCAGAGCCCTCTGTATGGACGCATTCCCCTTCCACAGTCCAAGGAGATATGGAGACAAGAAGGTTCTCCCCCATGCCCCAGGCCTTCAGAGTGGAGTACAGGAGGGGCTGCTTAGTACACTAGCATCTCCCAACCCTGGGACCCTCTCTGCTAGTCCCCAGTTCTCCCCACCTCTGCCCAGCGTCCCCTTTCGGGAAAGACCAGCCTCAACTCCCACCCCCACTCCTCCAGGCTCCCCCAGGTCCTGAGTTCCCCAAAGTCCAGGTCCCTCCGTCGTCTACAGAAGATGGCTCACACCCACCCCAAGCCTCATCCTCCCTGGCTTGGCCCAGCACTGAGCCCCCCTCCACTGAGTCGCTTCCTCCAGACTCTGATTCCATCACACACACACCCCCACAGTCCCCCAGTATCCCCCAGCCCCCAAAGACAGAGAGGTGCTGAGAAGAGAGACAGACACAGACAGACTGTCAGAGAGAGACTCACAGAAGGAGGGGGAAGGGGAGGGTTCAAGGCAGACAGACAGGCCGAGTCAGAAGGACAGACAGATGGGGAAAAACGGAACCACTGAAATTTCTGCCCAAAGAGGGAGGACAGACGGTCACTGAGATGGACTCCCAGACAGAGATAGGCCCAGAGAAGACAGAGGGCAGTGAAGTCCCCGACCATGCCCAGGCCGGCAGGCAGGGAGAGAGCCCCAGCCTCGCAGACCCCGGCCAACCTCAGCTCCCTTACCTTAGAGAAAGCCTCTGCCTCCGGGTCCTCCAGCCTCTGACAGCCGGGTCCGGAGCTCAGGGCTCCCCGCGCAGGGCTGGGCAGCCCAGTTCCTGTTCTTCCAGGCTCCATGCCCCCCACAGGCCCCAGGCTTCCGGCTCCCTCAGGCTCGGAACTCTCCTCAGGCTTCAGTTCTCCAACACGCAGATCTATGGGGGTATCAGCCATGCTTGGTGATGCGCCTCCAGCATCACCCCCCCGGCCTGGAGTCCAGCTCTGCCAAGCAGGCAGTGCCCACGGCTCCATGTTTCCGGGGTCCCCCAGCGATGGAAGAGATGTCAGTTGCTCCATGGTTCTGCCAAGGGTCCCTAGGACCCAGGCCGGGGGACATCACCCAGCCAGCTGGAGGGGCCGATGAGGGTCATGCCAGGCCAGACCCTCTCCTCTCTGAGCTCTTGGCTTCACTGAAATTCCATCCAAGGTTAGCCGAGTGCTTCCTGCCCCACAAAGGAGGCTGTGGGAGCCGGGGCTGCCGGAAGAGCTGGAGCCAGGGGTGTGCGAGCTGTGTTTGCTCGTGGCTGTGTGCACGAGCCTGGAGGAGCAAGGGTGTCCCTGCAGGGGTGGGGAGAGTGTGCTGAGGCCACCGACAGCAGCTCCGGCTGAGGGTGTGCGCGCGTCTGCAGGTCGGCCTGTGCCGGTCAGCACGGCTCTGTGTGTGTGTGTGTGTGTGTGTGTGTGTGTGTGTGTAGGATGGGTGCTCCTACTTGTGTGTGCTGGGGGCTGTGGTTTTGTGTGCCACTGCCTAAGCCTGTCTCAGAGTTGCCAGTTGTTTCTGCGTGTGGGTGTCTACTGCAGGGCTGTGGCGGTGTGTGATGCTGCCACTGGTTGTATCTGAGCGTCTCAGTGCTGTGCTGCTGTGTGCATGGCTGTCATTGTGTGTCTGTTTCGGCATCTGTGAGTCTGACCATCCATCACGATCCCTTAACCCGGCTAGGGTCCACAGGAGCTGCTGGGGGTGATCCCCAAAGGTCCGCTGGAGTCCTTTATCTCGCGCTCCTCTCTCCGCCGCTGCTGGCCAGCTTGCTGGGCAGTTGGGCTGGTCCTAAGGAGGCCTGGGTCGGTGGGCTGCTTGCCTCATAGTCTCTCTCCCTGCTGGCCTCAGCTCTGGGGACTGAAGGGGTTCCCTGTAGTCCCAGAGCCCCGAGATGGTGGGCGCGGAGGAGGGCCGAGCCTCAGAACCAGGGGGGTGAGCGAGGGAGAGCCAGCCCTTCCCTCCCCCTCCCCCTCCCTTCCCGCCCACCAATAGGAACTCGGCTGCTGGTTTCCATGGGGATGGCGCTGGACTGGTGGGCTGGACCAGCAGGCAGGGTTAGGACAGAGGGAAGAACAGGTTCCTTAGGATGTCGACCCAGTGCCCCCCATGTGAGCACCCACCCTTCCCACACACACACCCACGTCTTCCAGGGTACAGAGACAGGGGGGCTGCAGACAGGGCTGCTGTCTCCATAGCTGTCCCAGTCCAAGCCGGTTAGAGACTGAGACAGGGGGTTGGAACGACAGAAATCCAGCCACGGAGAATGGCAGGAATAGAAAAGATGGAATTTAAGATGAAACAAAGAGAGACAGGGAAATCAAGATAATGAAAACAAGAAGAGAGAAACAAGGAGACAGAGGTGGAAATAGGCTGAGATAATTGCTTTTGCTTCCTCCTGGCTGCTGCATTTTGGGGGCAACCTGGCCATCTCGGGCCAGCAGGGAAGGCCACGTGGCTTGTTAGGCTGGCTTAGCCCCAAACTGTCAGGAAGCTCACCTTCTGTCTCGTCCTAAGCCTTTTTGTTATGGTAAAATGGCATTTTGGGGACAAGGATGTGGAGCTCCTCCACCCTTAAACCAGCCTCTATGTGGCGGCAGAGACCTAGATGGAGTCCCCAGGGACACGGATGTTGGGAAGAACCTCAGAGAGGCCTCTGGACCGGAGACTCAGTCCCTCCAAACCTGAGGCTCAAGCCAGTCTCTCCTAAGGGAGGGGGCCCCCGTGTGGCAGCCCCAGGGGACAGCACCAGCAGTGCTAAGCCACAGAGTCCCTGAGAGTGGGCTCGACCTAGGCCAGAGCTGACGGAACTGTTGGTGGTGGGAGAGCATGGAGAAGACGTGTCACCCTCACTTCCCTAAATCAGTATACAGATCCATACGTGCAGGGTGTATGCACATGCCATTATGTGCGCACCTATGTGTAGTGCATATATAGAGGACACAAATTTGTCTCTGTATGTGGGCAGACATTGTGTTACTTCATATACATATGCACACGCATATATGTACGCATGCGTGTACGCTGTTGCGTGCCCGTGGGCCTCCCTGGGTATACAAGCATGCATGTTTCCATGTATGTGCCGTTGCATATATACTTGTCACATCATCCACATGCTGTGATGTGTATGTGAGGCTATGTTGTGCGAGCATATAAATTACAACATGTAAGTCATCTTAAATGTATATGGATGACATTACACAATATAGCACACTCTCATACAGTCACGGATCTGTAATGACATACGACACGGTTTTATTGATATCTATATATGTATATGTATACATCATCATGTCTCTCTTGTATATTCATTGTGTATGAACGTGTCACTATGTGTGTATGTGAATGTCACCATATGTGTATTTGTATGCTCTTCTGTGACACATATTATATATATTTGTATCATTGCATGTGTGTATACTATTGAATATGTTTGTGTCCTGAGTGTGGGTATATCCCTGTGTGTCATTGTGTGACATGCTGCCATGTATATGTGCCATTTCAATTTTTTTTTTCCTTTTGGCTGCACCATACAACTTGTAGGATCTTGGTTTCCCAACCAGGGATCAAACCCTGCCCCACCCCCACAGTGGAAGCTCAGAGTCCTAACCACCAGGGAAATCCCTATACAGTTTGTACTGACAGCTTATGTATGTGGGGCCCTGTGTGTGATTGCACTCATGTGCTGGTGTGTGCTTTGTATATTAGCATCTGTGCCCTTCTCTTACGTATAAGATGCTTTTTGTGTGTGAGCCACAGTGAGTTTGTTCCCAATTCTTAGACTACCAAGGAGCCCCTAGACTTTCTGAGATTACAGCTTAAAGTAGGCAGCCTTCGTCTGTGGGTGTGAAAAGCAGGTGGAGGGCAGCAAAAGGCGGGGGAGCTCGGGTGAAGGGCAGGAGGTCCTCAGAGCCCTGCCCTTGATGTCCTGCCCACTTTCCTCCTTTGCAGGGAGGTCTGCCCCCAGGGATGGCCCTCCGCAGGCCACCAGCCGCCCAGGCCCAGAGCCTCCTTCTGGTCTCTTAGGCAGAGCCAAACCCATTTCTCTCAGGAGAGAGTGACTTTCCCTCCGGCCCTTCTGCGCATCCATGTGCCTGCTAAGCCCATTCGCCCCACCGCACCCAGCAAGAGAGTCTCAGACAAGAGAGAAGAGGAGTCCACTCTTTATTAGTGTCGGGGTCCCGGGCACCGCTCCCGCCTCCATGCCGTCTCCTCCCCTTTCCCGCCTCTTGCTCCTCCGGCATCCGCGACGGCCGGGCCGCTGCGGGGGCGCCTCTCCGGCTGCATTGGGTCCAGACGTCCACCTGCCGGCCCTCGGGGCAGCCGAGGAGCCCAGGCGGGCCACGGCGGGCAGGGGCGGCCGTTCGGGGGTCCGGGCGGCGTGCGGGGGGCGCCCGCGGGGCTCACCTGTCCCACGCGGTCCCGACGGCGGGGGATTCGGCGGCGGCGGCGGCGTGGTCTCCGAAGCCCACAGTACACTCATCCATAAAGTAGGAAACACTACACCCTCCAGTGCTGTTAGTAGTGCTTTCTACTTTATGGGTGACTGCACTGTCTGTCTGTCCGTCTGCAGTGCTCTTCAGGCCGCCGGCTCTTCCTCCAGGCTGCGGCCCGACGGCCCCGGCCCTCCCCCTGCGCCCCAGGCCCCGGCCCCCTGCGCCCCAGGCCCCTGCCCCTGCCCTCCGGCCCCAGCCCGGCCCCCTGCCCGCCCCGGCCCCAGCACCCTGGCCGCCCGGGCCCTGTGGGCGGTGACTCAGCATGGCGCCAGACGCGGCCTCCCTCCCCCACTTCCTCTTTGGTTCCCTCTTCCCTTCCCCCCCACCCGGCTCCACCCCGTCGCCCCCACGTTTGGGGCACTCAGGTGGAGACCGTGGCCACTCAGGAGGCCTCACCCTAGTCCCCGGTTCTGCCCCCTGGCGTGATGCCCTCCAGAGCCACACCAGAGGCCTGGGACCCCAGCCTCCTCTCCAGCCCAAGGCCAGAGTCCCTCACCACCCACCGCTGTGGCTCCCACGTAGGAGCCCAAGGCCGTCTTGACAGAGATGGTGGCCATGTTGGGTGGAGAGAGACCCTGAGCACCTCTCCGCGATACCAAGTCCCCCCTTCCAGCCTCTCCTCACCCTCTGCCATCCCCACCCTGTTCTCCCAGCCTCATCCCTTGAAGCCTTGGACCCCTCTTTCTTCACAGGGCCAGAAGCCATTTTCACTCCCTTGTCTAGAGAGAAGTCAAGGATTTTGAGGTGCTGGCCTACCACGGAAGCTGTAGACCTGAGGGGTCTTGCTTCTCTTGGCCCAGCGCTTGGCTTGGAAGCCTTGGCACCAGAGCCTCCCAAGCCCCTCCCCAGCACCTCCACCCAAGGCCTGCGGCCCAAGCCCCTCATCGCCCCTGGAGGCCTAAAGTCCAGGACCCCCAGTGGGGGCTGCAGTGAAGGTTCAGATCCTTACCTAATGCTGCAGGGCTGAAGGGCGCAAGCCCTGTGCTCCAGGCTCCCAAGTGGGGTTCCCTTCAGGGCGGGCAGGGCTTATAACCCCGAGGCCACGTGGGTCAGATCTCAGGGCGCCCAACGGTCTTGGAGCCCGCCCCCACACTGCGGTGCCGATTAGCTGCCCCTCCCCTCCCTGGGGAGGACAGACTGACAGGAAACCAGAGACAAGCCTGGGTATTGGCGGGAGGGGGCTGAAGAGACCATGGCACACACCCTGGCAGGTGGCTTCCGGGACCCCAGGCCTGCCCTTCCCCCCAGACACCAGCCTCGGGGGCTAGTTCAGAAGTCCAGGGGCTGCCATGGGAGTGACCCCAGGACGTAAGGGCTGCCTCTCAGGGCCTAAATTCTAGCACAAGAGAAGAACCTTTTCTCTGAGCTCCACCCCCACCGACCCCAGCCCAGAAAACTCCCATCCCTTTGGGACGGCAGTGGCTCTCAGACCGGGCCATGGCTCCCGTACTTGCTGCCCAAGGAGGCCACCGAGGAACAGGTGTCTGACGGGGGTCTAGGGCAGCACGTCACGATACCCTCCAGGTTGCCCCCAGCACCCCACAAAGCACCCCTCCCCCTGCACAGCCTGCGGGAGACCAGACCCCCTCAGCACGCTGTGGGGGTTGCACCGGGCCTGTTGGCCCTAGACTTGGTGTTCCCACGCCCCGCAGGGCCTGTCAGGATAAGAGGGCAGGGCAGGGAAGGGCGGTGATGAGGTCTGGGGTCTCAGGCAGGTCCTGGGAGTCACTGGGTTTGGAGGGCTAGAGGGAGAGAGGCTTGGAGAACAGAGGTTCTAAGCTGCTACCGGATGTGGGCACGGGGCCCGCCCACCTGCATGCCACCCCCGCTTTCCCCATGGGGAAGGCAGGAAGCTGCCCATCCCAGGGCCCCTGGCTGGGGGTGCGGGGAGCGGGAAACGGGGTGTGGGGCTGGGTGGGGGGCTAGGGTGAGTGATTCTCCAAGCCTTTCAGTGGGCTTGGCTCTGGCATCAAGAGGGGTGGATTGGGCCAGGGCCAAGGAGGTGAGGGAGCAGGTAGGATGGATGACAATCACCCAGGGTCTCCTTCCCATGGGCATCTTCTCTGGGTCCCCCATTCCGGGTCAGGCATGCACAGACTGCGGGAACTCTTGGATTCAAAGGCCCAGAAGAGGACTGGCCTGCCAGCGAGGCAGCAGGGGAGAAAACTGTCTTGCATCTTTTCCTTCAGGCTTGGCAACCCTCAACCTGGAAAATCGTTACCCGTCTCCAGGCCCATAAATAGGACAGAGAAGGGCAAACACGGTCCTTCACCTGCAGGCCTGAAGGGACAGTGGTGAGGAGGATGAGCTGGCCAGAAATGGGACAGTGCTCCTTTAACAGACCACCGCAGCAGACCCTGGGTGGAGGGGAAGTGGCTGCCCCAGGCGATAAGAGGATAAGAATATCAGAGTCGTGCAGTAACCTGGGTTCCTGGACTCCCACCCTTCAGGGTTCCTCCTCCATGAGCATCTTGCCGCCCCCCTTCTACAGTCATCGCTAGAGTCATCGCCTTGGAGGTGTTTCGTCCTAGCAAACGAGTCACAGGCTGGAGGCCAGGGGGCCTGGCTTCGGGGCCAAGCTCTGCCGCAGGCTCCTTCAGCGTATGACCTGTGGCAAGTCAGACCTGAGCTTCCTTCTGAGGGACACGCTTGTCCCTCAACAGTCCCCAGCCCCAGCCTGGCCTCTCTCCTGACCAGAGCTGGGTGGGGGGCACCCCTGATGCCTGCCCCTCTGTGACAACAGCGGCTGTTTTCCCGGTCTGTCCTCAAGGCTCTAGGCCAAGGACCACTGATTTTTTTTTTTAAGCAAAGAGCTGGAGGCTCAGCCTCTCCAATCACAGAGCTTCTAGGGCTTGGGCGGTTTCTGGACGGGTTGGGCCTTTCCCTAATTCCATCCTGAGGCTGGGGTTGAGGACGCATGGAACTGGTGCGGGGGTGGTCAGGACCTCCATACCCTGGACTTCTCCCCCAGCCCTGCTGGGCCTCAAAGGAAGAGAACGTGGACACCAGAGACAAAGTCAAAGACATAGAAGGGTCAGGGTCTGAGATAAGGACACTGAGACAGTAAGAACCACCCAGGTGAGTCGAACAGGAGTGCTGGGCTGGGAGCCCTGCTCCGTGCTGCACAGCCCATAGGTGTGGCCTGAGTGAATGACTGAGCAACAAAAGCCTCAGCGCAGGCCTGCACACACGCACGTACACACATGCACATGTACACACACGGATAGACACAACCAGAGCTCCCTGGGATGAGAGAAAACAACCTTGCTGATGGCCAGTGGCTGACTGAGGATGTGGCTGCAACAGGAGGCCTCTCTTTGTGAAGGAGAGAGGAGTTTGAGTCGATTCTTCCAACTCCACCCAGTGGTGGCTGGCAGGTCTGGGTTCAGTCAGGCACTCAGTGGGCAGCCTGGGCTTACTGAGACTCTGCTAGAGAGTGTCCTCCATGGTCCTCCCCAGTTCTGACACTCCTAGAACTCACTCAGAGGCAGCAAGAGGGGAAAAGGAGTCAGGACCAAGCTAAGAAGGAGTAGGGATGGGGCTGCTGACATCAGAAACAAAGTGGGACCAACCTTTCCACCAGGGCAGGGCCCTGAGGCTGTTGGGTCTGGGACCGGCTTCCTGGAGGGCACCAGGCTCACAATCTCCAGCCCCACCTGACCTCGCTGACCTTGGGGACAGCCTGTATTGTGTGCCAGGCTGAGGCTGCGGGCAGGTAAATGTGACCCCAAGGCGAAAAGGACACAGCCCTGTCTTCAGGACTCCCCAGTCTGAGCCAGGACACACACATGCAGGGTGTGGGAGCTTCACATGTCAGTGTGAGCGAGTGGCTTGTGCCTAAAACAGGCGTAAGGCTTCAGGCCTAATGGGGACACAGGACTCTTGCTTGAGCAGGCGCTGAATCTGCGGAGTGAGAGGGGACATACCACGTGCCTTCACATACGCCGACATCTTATAAAACAGTAGCAACAAGGCCATGTCAGTTCTGAGTGGGGCTGAGGGGCCCATGGGGCTGGACTGACAGATGCTTAAGTGGCCGGGGCCCGTCAGAGAAGGCTTCCTGGAGGAAGCGAGCACGGATGAAAGAGGATTGGAAGGGGAGGAGATAGAGAAGGGAGCAGTTGACTGGGCAAGGAGAAACAGGGAGCAAACGGCCTTTTGAAGGAGTAACACCTGCAAGGGAAAATGGACCCCCAAGGGTGGGAGAAATTCAAGGGTCTTGTCTGCACAGGAAAGTAGAGAAGAAAACCAAGCCTCCCCTCCAGCTGCACGGGCCCAGGGCCCTCACTCAGCAGGCAGGCAAAGATGGCAGCCTAGATAACCTGCCTGGTGCGGAGACAACAAAAGAGAAGCCACGGGCCGCTGCACAAACAGGAAGTCAGGGGAGAGCGGCCCATCCTCCCTCCGGCGAGGCTGGGGGACGGGCCTGGCCACAAAGAGGGAGATTGAGCCCCTGGCGCGGCACAGTGGGGCTAAGGGCGATTGGAGTCGGTAGCCCCAAATGTTAGGATGTCATGCTCCCTGAGGCGGGGGGGCTGCCAAGGGAAGCAGGGGCTGAAAGAAGAAAGCCCTTCAACAGGCCGGGTCCCCAAGGAAGCTGCAGCACCTAAGAAGCCTGGTGTCTCAGCCCAGAGCCTGGGGGGACAGGGGAAGGGGCATCAGGAGTGCTGAGTGGCCTCCAGACAAGGAGGGTGGGCACCCTCTGCCCTTGGCCTTGCCTGCACAGCCCAGACATCCTCCAAGTTAAACCTCATGCTCTCCTGTGCTGTTCTGTGAGAGGCAGCTGTGGGAACCTTGGGAAGCCAGCTCCGGTGAGGTCAGGATCAGGCAGCAAACTGACCTGAGTGAGGACATGGAGCTGCCAGACCAGAGACAGGCCAAAGGCAGCCTGAGGTCACAAAGCAACATAGGGCCAGGTTCAGGGTTTTGTCCGCATCATCCAGGAAGAGGCAGAGTGGGCTGGGTAGGAAAGGGGTGTGGGTGTGAGAAAGAAGACCACCTTGACCACTGCTGTGGGAGTGCCCATGGAGCCAGACACATCCTCCACCGGGATCCCCTAGGGACCCAGGAAGGACAGGGGAGAAAACACCTTCCCGGCTCCCTCTACGCAAAGGTACGAAGGTGCCTGGTTTCACTGCAGATTTGCACCTGCTCCAGTTTTAACTGCTACAAATAAACTCTGTGTGTGGGGGGTTGTTTGTGTGTGTGTGTCCCAAGAGTGGAGCTGGTCAGCTCATCCCTGCCTGGAACCCACTATGGTCTCTCATCAGGCTAACTGCCTACCCCCAGCATCAGGACCACGAAAGTGAGGGTAACCCTAGGAGGTGGGAGACCAGGAGTCCGGTCCCCACCCTGGGGCTATTTACAGTGCAACTTTAGACCTGTCCCTGAATCTGGCCCCCAACCCCCAGCCTTTGTTTCTTCATCTATAAATTGAAGAAGAGGTTGACTCAAGGACCTGTGGGTACTCTAGGAAGTCCCCAAGAGCAAGGGGCCCCAAAGCCCTTGAAGGAAGAAACAGCGGGCCTGTGTTCCAGGACCTGCCCATGGATTTCCCCACTGAGTTCACAGGCAGACATCTCATAGCTCAGAGACGGCCATGGCTGGGAAGGGAGCTCGAGCGAGCTGAATCCACTCCTCCTAGTGGCTGAGAACAGGGGCAGGGGGCTGAGGGTCTCCTCCGCCTATTTGTTCCCTCCTGCGTGCATCCTGCCCTCTGCAGCCGACCTCACATCCCAGGGGCAGCTGGAGAAGCAAAAGGTGAGGGGGTGGAAAGAGCAGAGAGCTTTGTGAGGACTGCTCTGTGAACTACTCTGGGCTGTTTCTTCATTCACCTCCACGGTGTGCACACTGAGCGGTGTGCACACTGAGCTGTGGGGCAGGGGGCGGGGGGTGGGGGTGGGAAGGACAGCAGCCAAGAACTTTATAAAACCTCATTTGATCATCATGCTGACCCAATGATGTAAATGATAGTATCCTCATCTCAAAGATGAGGAACCGGAAACAGCGAGGTTAAGTTTCACCTTCCTGAAAATCAGCCAACAGCCGGCAACCCATTTCTGTTTCCCTAAGGAACTCCGTTCAAGTGTCGCCCGGGGGACCAGGAGGACGTCAGCGTGGACACTCAACAGGACAGTGAGAGGCAGCCTGCCTCCCTCCTCACCAGCCCAGTCGGAGAAGAGGGTTGGAAAAAAAGCAGGGAGAGGAACCCAGGGCAGACTTCCCGGGCCCCAGGCTCGGGAGTGGGAGGAACAGAGGGGTCTAAGTGGGTCCCCAAGTGGTCAACAGTGAGGGGACACCTCGGCTTCTTCCCTCGGAACCCGTTAAAGTAGTCGGGTGGGGGGCGGTGGCCACCAGGGCTGGGAGCTGCTTCTGCAGCCACCGCCGCGGCAGCTCATGGCCCTGGAGCCGTTAAAAAAGTGACTCAACCAGAAAGTGCGTTTGAAGCGAGGCCCGCCAGGGCCCCAGAGCCAAACCTCAAAAAGACGAAGTGAGAGAGACGGCCGGCGGGGGCTGGGCTGGGGGTGGAGGCCGCCTGGAGCAGCCTGGCCAAATAAGGGCAAATGCTCCCAGGCTGGCCAATGGGGCGCAGGCCGCTGTGTCCTGGGGTTGCGGCTGCAGGGAGGGGGAAGGGGTGCTGCGGAGAGTCCTGGGGCCAAACGGGGAGTGGGGACAGGGCTGGGGGCCCAGGCCCTCCAGGAGGGGTCCACGGGCCAGAGAGCCCGGGAGTGAAGCAGACACCTCGTCCCCAAACACCTTGGTGCTGCAGTCGGCAGACCCGCACCTGCAGATTGGGACTCAAGGGGGCAAAAGGAAGAACTAGCCCTCACCCCTACCCCAGTTTTGTGCCCGGGTCCCCATCTGCCACGGAGGAACCGAAGAGACGCCATAAGGACAGCTGGGCTGAAAACCAGCCCCCTGTACAGCCTTGCCTGGCCGCGGACCTTGGGCGAGCCTTGTTCCCTGAAACTCAGTTTTCTCATTTGTGAAAGGGAGATAATGCCCCACGGGATCATACTGAGGAGCAAATGCGATCATGCAGGTGGCCAAGTTTTTGAACCAAGTAATTGTCATCCTGACAGAACAAATTATGACTGTGGAAGCTCTAGCCTGAGGGCCGCTTCTCCCTTCTACTCTGCCTCCCAGTGGCTGTGAAGATCCCTGGGCTAGAGCACCACGTGGTCCCCAGTTCTGGCCTCTGGTAGGGGGAGGAGAGGTGCGGAGGCCGGGGCGGGCAGGGTGGGGTGAGCATAGGCCTCCCTGCTGCAGGGTGGGGGGGTCTTCCAGTCTGAGCTTAGGCCCCCTGTTGCAGGGTGGGGGGGGTCTTCCAGTCTGAGCTTAGGCCCCCTGCTGCAGGATGGGGGGGTCTTCCAGTCTGAGCTTAGGCCCCCTGCTGCAGACGCAGTAGGCGCTCTCCCAGGTTGTCAGCAGGCGTGTCAGTGCCCACCTGGACCCCCTCCAGCTCCTCGCCGCCTGCCTGGCTCTAGGAGCTCCAGACCCCAACCCTCTCCCCCTGCTCCCCCGGGGTGCAGGGCTGAGGAAGTGAGTCTACTCAGATGCCCAGAGAAAGTGCCTGTCCAGGGTGGGCGGAGGCAGCTGCTGGCTTCTCCAGGGCCTGTGATCAGGCCTCAGGCCCTGCAGGGGGACCACAAGCCCAGGAGGAAGGCTGGGCCTCAGCAGCCAGCCTCAACCTCCCTGTGGACTTCTTCTCTCTCCCAAGCATAGATTTGCATTTTTCCCTCTGCCCTCTGCCACTCAAGCCCCCCAGGGACCAGGTGACAGTTAAACCCCCTCTTCCGGCTAGTGGCCCAGAGCACCCACTTCCTTTCAGGTATTTTCTGGGCTCGGGGGCGGGGTTGAAAGGGCGGCAGCAGCTGGGTTTGGGGAAGAAGGGATGGGGACTCCATTTTGGAGAGGAGCTGGGGTCTCTCCACCCCGGTGTCAAAAGCTGTTCTTTATCTCCCCCTGACCCAGTTCTCTCTGGAGCACTAGACTCAGTGCGGAGGAGGGAGAGGAAGCAAGTCGGGAAGCCGCACAAGGGCTCCAAGCGGCCTTCTAGCTCCCTGACTTCTAACAGGCCCCCTTCTGCTATGGGACGACCCCCCAGGGAAAGCCTGGGCTTCAAGTCCTGTGTCCACGCCCCTGTAAGTCCTGCCCTCCACTCAGGGGTGCTGAGACTAGGAACGCCCAGGTCTACAGGGGAGATGGTTTCTATCATATGCTCAGAGGTTCTGGCATCGAGGGGCCAGCAGCCCAGGGCAGCGTTTTCTCTGCACTCAGTTCCTGCTTCCTGAAATCTTAAAGCAAAGAAAAACATCAGTATCTACAGGGAAAGGTGCTGAATCGGGCAGTGGAGGACACATAAAGTTACAGTGACCCCTCTTGAGGGCAGGCTGACCCCTGACGCCGGGGCTCAGTCTCTGTGCCCATACAGTGAGGCCTCTCCCAGCCCACGCATTCTCTGCACGGCCTGCCTTCACTCTTTCCCCTGCCCCAGCGCCCTGGACCTCCACCTCCCAGTGGTGAAGGCCTCTGAGCCCCAAGGGCCACGTGCTTTCTTCCTCAGTCCAAGTCTTACTGGCTCACACAGCAGCAATTTTTATCAGCGAGGCTATCTGTTCTCCTAGTTCAAACAAGACTGCGGACTTCCCGAGTGATCCGGTGGTTAAGAATCCACCTCCAATGCAGGAGACATGGGTTCAATCCCTGGTCCAGGAGGATCCTACATGCCCTGGAGCAACTAAGCCCAAGCACCACAAGTACTGAGCCCGTGCTGTAGAGCCCTTGCTCCAGAAAAGAAGCCACCCACAATGAGAAGCCTGCGCCCCTCAGCCAAGAGGAGCCTCTGCTCGCTGCAACTAGACAAAGCCCGCACACAGCAATGAAGTTCCAGAGCAGCCAATAAATAAATAATAATTTAAAAAAAAAAAACTGAAGGGGCCAGCCACTCATGAGCAGCAAAAGTTACATCTGACAGGCTGACATGAATCCAAGAGGTAGAAAACTAATTAGTCCCAGAATCATTTCACCACATGATACAAAAATGGAGGTCTTATAACAAATGATCAAAGCCACGTAGAGGTTAAATGACATTCACAATCTCAGAGCCAAATAGAAAGGAAGCACGTATTTTAAAAAAATACAAAGTAGGTCATAAAAATTGAAAGAACAAAGAGATTAAGATAAAAAGCCATGGTACTTGAAGGAAAATGTTGCAGTTTTGATATATTTGTGAATGATAGATACACTTGAAGATCTACTGCCCCAGAAGGTTAGAGTGATGACTTTCTTACTTAGAACTTATCTAGAGGGGGACGACTTTACATGGAAGTCCCATGTACAGGCTTAGTAGTTCACAGCTCTCAAATTGCTCTTACTTGAATGCTTATATTTGATTCTCAAAACTATCCTAAGAATTGCCGATTCATCTTTCAGTATTTCGATTATAACTTACAAACAGAAAAGTGAACACATGGTGAGTGCATAACTCGGGAAATTTCCAGAAAGCGAATCGACCTGTGTAACTAGCATCTAGATCAAAACACAGACCACAACCAGCACCTCAGGGGCCCCTGTGCCCTCCTCCAACCCCGCCTTTCACAAGGAACCACTGTCCTGTCACCTAACACCAGGATTTTGTCAACTGTGTTTTATAAAGAGGAAACTTACTTTTGGAGAAGTCAAGTGACTGAGAAAGGTCAAGGCTGGTGGGCGGTGGAGGCAGCAGGGCTGGGAGGCAGCGACATCGCCCCTGGTTCCAGTGGAGGGTGAAGCTGCCATAACCCAGCGCAGATGGAGGGTGGCAGCCAGCAGAAAAAAAGGCAGGGGAGGCTGGAGAGAGTCTGGCAAAGGGCAGCAGATACCTGAGAGCTGATGGACAGAACAGATGATTCGGCCAGGCGGGAGCTGAAGGCCTGGACCAGTTTCCCAATGCTCCACACGGGGATCCTTCTGTAAACCCCAGGCATCTCCTCCCCTGGCCATTCTCCCCATCCTTCCTCCCCATCCCTGGCCAATTTTAGACTTGAAGACTAGAGATGTAGGTAGTGAGAGTAGGGTGGTTGTGGCGGCTCCACGTGCAGGGACATGTAACTTGCTGGTTCTGTGGAAAAATCACAAAGGGAGCAAAGCTGCTGTGTTTGGGGAGAACCGTGTCAGAACGCAGCCCTAAACTGGGTGTAGGCAGTGCATTTCCTGAGCTAAGGCTCCACCGCTTAATCGTGGCCCAGTCAATTTACTTCTTAGAGCCTCAGTCTCTTCATCATTCCCTCAGGATGTTAACCATGACACGGGGGTTTGTCGGGGATTAAATAAGATAATGGATGTGAAAGCCCTTTTGTCAACTTGTAAAATGCCATTTTTTTGTTTTGGAGGGTATTTTGGGAGGACCGGGTTTTTTTGTTTTTTTGGCTGTTCTTGGTCTTCGTTGCTGTGTGCAAGCTTTCTCTAGCGGTGGTGAGTGGGGGCTACTCTTTGTTGAGGCCCTCAGACTTCTCACTGTGGTGTCTTCTCTCGTTGCTCTAGGTGCACGGCCTCAGCAGTCGTGGTACACATGCTTAGTTGCCCCAAGGCCGGTGGGATTTTCTTGGACCAGGGATCAAACCCATGTGCCCTGCATTGGCAGGTGAATTCTTAAGCAGGGAAGTCCCTAAAAGGCTGTTTAAATGAAAGACTTTACTGATTCTAAATATGAACCAGAGTGCCAGACAGTGTGAGATGTTAAGCTGTTCTTAAACATTTTCTACCTGACTCTTTTACACACATGCACACACAAACCAGGTGTCATGGAAGGGACTTGAGGGCCGAATGGCAGGTCACAGACAGGCTGGGAATATGAAGGTAATGACCAGGCCAGAGGAATGAGGCCTCGGTGCTCAAACCTGAAGAGAACGGTTTGAATTTAGGCCCTCACCAGTCCACCCCACTACTCTTAGGGTAACTGCTCCCTCCAAGACCAGAGTCTTCTGACTCTTGTTCTATTAGCTACCTATCCCTGCTTTGGGCTGGAAGCTGCATGCACCGTCAGTCAACCCCTCCATTTTGGGGAGACCCACTCTTTGCTACCCCATGAACTGTAGCCCGCCAGGCCCCTCTGTCCATGGAATTCTCCAAACAAGAATACTGGAGTGGGTAGCCATTCCCTTCTCCAGGGGATCTTCCCAATCCAGAGATCAAACCCAGGTCTCCTGCACTGCAGGCGGAGTCTTTACCGTCTGAGCCCGCAGGGAAGCCTAAATCGCCCACAGTGCAGGAGACCCAGATTCCATCCCTGGGTCAGGATTCCAGCTTTGTTAGGTTCCTGACAGGGGATGGGCCTCTAGCACCTTCTCGCCTGTCTGGGCTGCTGAGTGGGTTCCAGGACCAGAGAAAGCCAGAAGGTGGATTCAGAGGCAGCTCCCAGGAAGAGGCTGCCAGCACCCCAGTCTGTGAAATCCGGTCACCGTGACGGGCCGGCCCTCCCCCACAACTGCCAGCGCCTGTGTCTCTGGCTTCCTGCGGAGCTGACAGTTAGGGCCCCTCTGGTGTGGGGCTGAGGCAGCGTGAGTGCGGTTATTTGTGCACAGCTCCCCTCACCGCCCCCCCCAACAACTGTTTCCATTCTCACAGAGCAGCTACGTCCGGGTCAGACACGCAGGACGACGGCCGGGGGATTTCCAAGGGACTTTCTGAGAACGCCAGTGAAAGTGGGGCGTTGGCTGCACGGCCCGGGCACTCTTGGTAAAACCCACTTCTTCCCTGCAGGACGTGTCAGCTCTGGCCTGGTGGGGCTCCTTCCCAAAGCCCCTTTCAGACTGAAACTGAAGAACAGAAACCACTACCTCGGAGCTCGGTCAGCTTGCTGGGCTGGGGAAGTCCATGAAAATCTCAGTTGGGATTGGAGTCAAACGGAACACTCCCTGAGCTCAAAGGCATGAGAAAATGGTTCCAGTTTGAAGAGGACCTGGGAGGGATGACGTGAGCAGCCAGGACGCACCCAGCTTCCTTCCCTGGGCCTGTGAGAGCGCAAGGGATGCGGAGGGTCTCTGGCAAGGCAGCATCTCCCCGTCTTCCCACACACTCCAGGTCACAGGTAAGACACTGACTCACTAGCAACACCAGGTGGCTAAGAGACACACAGCCCCAGTGCAGGCCCCTCAGCTCCTGAGTCAGAGCTCTGCCTGCGTGCCAGTCCTCCCGCAGCACTTCCCCACTATTTTGGTTGACTGTATACAGCTCAGACGGTCAAGAATCCGCCTGCAATGCAGACCTGGGTTCGAAAGATCCCCTGGAGAAGGGAAAGGCTACCCATTCCAGTATTCTTGCCCAGAGAATTCCGTGGACATAGGATCCTGGCAGGTTGCAGAGTTGACACAACTGAGTGACTCACACATGTTGTATATATATTTAAGAGTGGCTATAAAAGACTGAATATTTTACCTTCTATAAAACTGAAGTTACAGAATTTTCACATCACTTTATTTTCAGAATCACAAAAATCCTGAAGTAAATGAAATGTAATCACTTTCGTTCTGAACAGATGGGGAGCAAGAAACTTAGGGAAATAAAAATGAGGACCCTGGGACTTCCCTGGTGGTCCTGTGGCTACTTCATGCTCTCAATGCAGCGGGCCTGGGTTCAAACCCAGGTCAGGGAACTAGATCCCACACGTCACAACTAAGACCTGGAGAAGCTAAATAAATGACAACAGTAACAACAAAAATCGGGACACTAACAGGCTTTATTACAGAAATTTAAATAGAAGAGAATTTATGATAAATATTTAATTCTAAAACAAATAATTCACCTTGGCCAGTAGCATGAAGTGACTCAAGAACCCCTACTAGGCCAGAGACAAAGGAGAGGCCCACTTCCTGAGGAGGCCCGAACTAACCAGAGCAGGACCCAACAGTAACCTGAGGGTCTCCAGTTAGGGGGACGTAGGGAAGGTGGGTCGGGGGAGGTCAAGGGTGCCACTGGTGGGCCTGAAGTATAGGAAGAACTGAACCAAGAGAAAAAAGGTATTACACGTGGTCAAGGGCAAATACTACTTGCACAAGTATTATTTGCCCTCAGGATTTTAAGGGATATCTGCTGTGCCAGGTCTAGAGGGCAGAAGGCGGCAACCACAGACACCAGGACTACGAGGCTGAGAAGGTTGCCTAGACTCAGGACGGCAGACCTTCCGAGACCCAAGGAAGCACATTCGAAAGGCTAAAACCCTGGAGGCTCAGAGATAGATCACGAAGAGCAGAAGGGCTCTGCTGCTCTGGGAAGATACCTACTGGGCAGTGTGTTCTTATTGTACCCAGCTGAGGGAAAGAGGGAGGGAAGGCTTCTGCTGTGGGCTTAAGAACATTTCTAGGGGTTCATGTTAATTGCCAGCTGACCCAGAGTCCTGCCTATGAGCAAGGGCGCAGCCCTGGGCTGTAGGTAGGAAAACTAGCATCCTACTCCCCACTGAATTCAGTCTCTACCCGCCCCCCACAGTAGTCCAAAGAGGGTAAAAATGGCCCAAGGACACATTGGGCTGATCAGTTGACAGTCGGCTGAGTCTTAGTATCGGAGGGCGGGATGTGTTTGAAGTTCTGCCCATTTAGCTCCATGACAGAAAACAAGCAGCAGCAGAGACGAGGAGGCAAGATGCTGGCAGCCGTGCGCCTTCCTAGGTCTTTATGGCTGTGTCTCTGGACTTGTAGGCCACGCCTCGACTCTTCAGCTCCCGTACGATTCCTGCAGTGGGAAGAGAAACAGCTCTGTGAGGGGAGAAGAGTCAGAAGACAAGAAGGGTCCCCTGGCTCCCACGTGGTGAGGGGAGGGGGTGGTATGCTCTAGGCAAACTGGAATTTCTGGACTGCTCATCAGAACTGCGTGGCTGGAGTGTCACCCCCTTGAGGACCCAGGCACGTGCTTGTCAATGACTTAGTAAGAACAGGAAGACAACAGCAGGAGACACACTGTAGCTGTCAAAAGCAAGGGTTCTGGAGCCAGGATGCCTGGGTGGAAATTCTGGCTCCTTACTAACTGTGTGACCTTGGACAAGTTATTTAACCTCTCTGAAGCTCTGGTTCCCTCACAGAGTCGTCCTGAGCACCGGCATTAATTTACATGAGAAACTTTCATAGAGCCTGGCACAATAAACGAACAAGGGCTGTTACTATAATTATTATTACCTTGGGGCAGGCGACCAGTGACGGACACTGCATACACGCCTGGCTTAAAGTTACCTGAAACAGAAGAAAAGAGACTGCGGTTAAGAGTGAGTTACGACAAAAGACCACACACAACCTTAAGCTAAAAATGAAAGAAATGCTGCAACTCTAAGAGAAGAGCAATTGCTTCTTTTGGCTACAAGTTTTAAGTGACAGGGCACAGGACACTTTTCATGGCTTCCCTCTGACCTCATCTTTCTCACTCTGGGGCCACTTACCCGTTGACTGAAGACTCCACCCACCCAGCCCAGACAATACATCTAGGCCAGGATAAAGACAAAGGGAGACACTTACTGACTCGCTGCCACTTGGAGACCCAGCTGTCCTCTGGACTCATCATCGCGATGATTCTAGGAAAGGGAAAGAAACAGAGTCAGCCTGAGCCACCTCCACTGGAGAAAGCGAGATTGAGGGCACTGCCCAGCCTACCCCGGGCCCCACGCCCACCTACACCCTGTTCCCAGCTAGCACAGCAGTTCTGGGAGATGAAACCTCAGAAAAGACAAGAACTGAGCTTCTACTAGGAGGCAAGGAAAGCTCTGCACAGAGTTCTAGTGCTCGGAAGGGACTGACTCAGAGCTAGTACTGAGAGTCCTTGGGCTTAAGTCCCTGGCCCCACTCGCCCTCCAAAGACTGATGCCCCAGGGAGTGGGACAGCTTTCGAGGTAGATGGCTGATTACAACCAGCACGACCACTGAAGGCTGGAGCCCAGGGCAAAGGGGAGGTTGAGTCTAAACAGTGGGTCCCCTTAGTAGAAACAAGTTAGATTTAATCAAGCTCTGCCTCTAATGAGCTGTCCAGCCTGACTCGCATATGAAGAGCTCCCTCAGAACTTAAGATGAAATTAAAAGGGTGAGCTAATACATGAAAGAGCCCTAGCACAGAGTAGATGCTAAACAAACATTAGCTCTCCTTACTATCCTAATCATTCCTCCCAGGGTAGCTGTAAACCCGGAGCACAGGCCACAGAAAGGGCCAGAAGCCTGCTACTGAGCATGACAGGTAAGCTTCAGGTGCTTTCAGAAGCTACAGAAGTCATTTCTGTCACCCCCGCCCCATTCAATCAGATATTTACTGACCACCTCCTGTGACAGACCTGCACTCATGTTTGTTGACTGCCTCCTCAGTATCCACTCCTCCTCCTCTTGCTAACAATCTTGGATTCTTACTTAGGAAGCCTCCCGCCCCATCCAAATCCTATATTCACAGTCATATGCTTCGAGTGGAACTGACGAGTAGGGTAAGGCCCACTCTGGCCTGGCAGACCAATCTGGGGTAGGCATGTACACAAGCTGTTCTCATGACCAAATGTGTATTTTCCTCTGTCCTTCTGTCCTTCAAAATCTATCCTTCCAGCCTCACAGTGCCTGTTAATCTAATCTGATGATTTAATCTAATCAGAATCCCCACCACTCTTCAAACATACCCTGCTTTACCCACTCCATTCTTTTGTTCAAATCAATCCCTTTGTTTACAATGTTTTTTATTCCTTTTTCTCATCTTGGCCTCCTCAAAAATCCTATACTTCTTTCCTTTATTAAGAGCCTGATTCATATGCTATCTCCTCCACTTCTGGCTGACTTCATCAAGCCCTCCTCTAATCTTCTTTAGCCTTGGATATACTTACTCTTCAAATCTTAATATGCACCAAAATACACAAATAACTCCTATAACTCAATAACAAAAGACCAAAACCCTGATACAAAAATGGGCAAAAAACGTGAAGAGACATTTTACCAAAGAAGATATACAAATGGTCAATAAAGATATGAAAAGATGCTCAACCTCACCAATCATTAAGGAAATGCAAATCAAAGCCACAATAAGATAACCACATCACACCCAACAGGATACTGATTGCCAAAAACAAAACAAAAAACAAAGCAACAAGTGCTAACAAAGATGTGGAGAAACTGGAACCCTTGTACTCTGCTGGTGGCGATGTAAAACCGTGCTGTTACAGAAAACAGCAGGGCAGCTTCTCAAAATGTTAAACATGGAATAATCCAGCAATTCTACTTCTGGCTATAGATCCCCAAAGAAGTGGAAGGAAGCAGGGACTCAAACAGGTATTTGTAAACCCATATTCATGGCAGCATTATTCCTAACAGCCAAAAGGTAGAAGCAATCTAGGTGTCCATCAATAGATGCACAGATAATTAAAATTTGGTATATACATAAAAAGGGATAGCATTACACTTAAAAAGGAAATTCTGACACATGCTACGGCATGGATAAACCTTGAAGACATCATGCTATGTAAAACAAGCGAATCACAAAAGGACAAATGTTGTATGATTCCACTTACATGAGGTACCTAGAGTAATCAAATTCACAGGAAAGTTAAATGGTGGTTGCCAGGGGCTGGGAGGAGGAGAAATGAGAAGATGTGCTAGCAAACGAACGAAAGAGCTGCAGTATCTGAGCGTGTACATACATGTCTACACACGTACAAAGTAAAGGTTCCATGAAACAACTTTTCTGCCCAATCCTTTACTCTCCCTTAAAGGAAAACAAAAAAGAATGAAGTGGGCCCACCTTGAAGTAGTTTTAGCAAGCACTGGTTTGGGCCCAGTTCATGTATAAACCAGCCTAGAAACTTAACAGTACCTCCTTAACCCCCAAACAATACTGCCTCTTGGCTCCTCCCTTGGGGAAAGAAAACTAAGACCCATCCAAGTTTAAGTTTCTCCCATTCCCCTGCCCCCACTGGATAATCTCACTAAGTGAAAACTTTTCTCATAGATCCTCTTAGACATATCTAGTATCAGCTTTGGGGCTGAAATTTACCCTTCAAAAAAGATCCTCCTGCATTTAATAAACATGTATTAAGGCCCTATGCCAGGTTGACGGTGCATAAGACCAATACAATCCCTACCAGATATTCCCTAATAGTCTAGTGAAGAACTGTCCAGTGGAAATATAATGAAAAGCACACAATTTGTTTTTAAAGTTTCTATAGCCATGTTAAAGGAGTAACGACAAAAAGTAAATTAACTTCAGTAATGCTGCTGCTGCTGCTAAGTCACTTCAGTTGTGTCCAACTCTGTGTGACCCCATAGACGGCATCCCACTAGGCTCCCCCGTCCCTGGAATTCTCCATGCATTTCCTTCTCCAATGCATGAAAGTGAAAAGTGAAAGTGAAGTCGCTCAGTCGTGTCCGACCCTCAGCGACCCCATGGACTGCAGCCTTCCAGGCTCCTCCGTCCATGGGATTTTCCAGGCAAGAGTACTGGAGAGGGGTGCCATTGACTTCAGTAATATAGTTCCTTTAACCCAGTATGTTCAAATGTACTGGACAGCACAGCACTAGTATGTCTCAAAATAACTGAGACCAACTCATATTGAGAGTCTCAACAGTCTGTCCAATTTACTTTGTGGGGTGGGGGTAATATAAAGAATGAGTGTAGCAATCCAAGGGGCTTACCCATCAAAAGAAGAGCTGGTGCAGTCATATACCATCTCTCGGTTACCCTTCATCTGAAGGTATGCATCACAATTGTCACAGCCATCATATTCAAACTGGTCTATAGTCTTGGGAGAGGAAAAAAAAAAGGAGAAAGCTGAGCCAAAAGAAAAAACACTTTTCCATACTTCTGCCTGCTGAAGCACAAAACTCCCTATGTCGGCCGTCTCATCATGCTCCCCACCCACCATTCTTACAGCCCCGTGCCTAAGTTCCACTCTCACACCCCTTTTCTTGTTATAGTTATGCCTCTGCTGAAAGGTGAAGTTGCAAAGGCATGTAAGAGGCCCCTGCCCACAGCTGCACAACCTAGCAGTGTCCCTGCTGAAGTAAACGATGGCCTCCTGCTCCTTCCCACACTCTGCCACCCACCCAGATCCTGGATCCGACTTTCTTTTTCACTGTTCCCCCACATCTATTCCGGCCTCTTTCCCCCAGCTTGGTCTCCCGTCAGCCCGTACAACCAGGTCCCCGACAGACACCTTGACCAGCGAACACAGCAGACACGCCCGCAGATGCCGCAGATCCTTCGGCACCGTCTCCAGAGCCATCCTCTCGCAACGAAGATCAGCGAAGGAATGAGCCACAATAACCTCCCTGCGGATAAATAGTAAAAATTACCCAGAATGCCTGCACTTCCTCTGCCTCAGACTTCCCCTTCCGGCGCGGCGGCCCCGCCCCGCCCCCCGCCTTTGATATGGTTTCTCCCGCCAGGAGGCGGGGCCGGCCGAGAGGCACCTGGGCCGGCGCGGGGGCGAGACTGCGCAGCCATCTAGCGTGTGGGCGGGGCCCGAGGGGCGGTGCGGTGCGGTGCGGTTGGCGCCTGCGCGGGAGCAAGCCGCGGTCTGGAAGTTCTGACCTGGAACTCTGGTTCCCTGGAGCGTCCTGGCTGACAGCAGAGGGTTTTTTTGTCTTCCTGTCTTAAGAGTGGAGGGCCAGAGAGTCCACTGTCTCCCTCTGGATTATCTCATCGGAGATGAGAAATCCAGGGACCGCCCCCCTCCTTCCTACCAGCGAGAGCGTGATTGGGTTTCCTACCGGCGAGTGATTGGGTTTTCTAAAGGCCAGAGCGTGATTGGGTTTCGTACCTGCGAGTGATCGAGTTTCCTAACAGCAAGTGATCAGGTTTCCTGCCAGCGAGTGATTGGGTTTCCCTTTGCGTCCACAGGAATGCTGGTTTGTGAGCCGACTTCCGAAAAAAAAAATGCGTATTTAGTTATTTCTAAGAACTCTTTATGTAAGTTTCCTCGTTCCAACTGATAATTTACGCTTCCAGTTCTTCTACTTCAGATCGTGTCCTTTTTATTTTGGACCCTATAGGAAGATTTACAAATGCCTTGCTGTCTGGTTCAAAACTGGCACCAGACAATCCCCACCTCTACCAAACCTTTCCCGAAGAAGCACGCTTTTTGTGAGAAGAGGATAAGCCCCTGCAGGCTCTATGGAATTCTCCATACCCACGTAGCACCAGCTCCCTTGAGCTTCGCGGTAGTCCCACGAGTAGGCAGAGGACGTTCGTCTGTGTTTATCTAGACTGGAACTGTGGGATATAGATGGTTTCAGGCCCCGCTGTTGTATCTTCCCAACCAGGCCTCCTGAATTGAAACGGAGCTTCAAGGCCGGTCTGTGCTTGGGGCCCGTCCCGTGTTGTGTTCAGATGGGCGCTGGGACTGGGGTTAGGATGTTCTTTATCACTGCATACTCTCTAGTTTGAAACACACTTCACCCTGTTTGTCCCAGGGGAGCTCTCCAACAACTCTGTGAAGTGGGCCCATTTCATGGGTGGAAAAATGAGGGTCACAAAGAAAGTCCGTGAAGCATTATAGAGTGTGAAGTAAACATACAGTAATAGTACAAATGACACACTGAACCACAAGGAGAATCCAGTCACACTTTCTCTCTCCCTGATCTCTAAATAATGCTTTTAGAGGCTTACCAGCCAATTCTTGTTGCCGAGCCCACCACGCTACTCTGTCCTTTCATAAATTAGAGTCTAGCCTCTGATATTAGGAATATTTTTGCCCATGTAGAAGATGAAGTTGTTACCCCGAGTGACAGTCACGACAGAAGAAAACCATGAGACCAGATCAAGTTTATGGATAAATATATTAGCAAATAAATACATTTCTCATCATAGTGCCTGATTCAAGCGTCTTTCTGCCTGTTCAGATATAAATACCCACCCCCGTGGGTGCCTAGGTGCTAGTTCCCCACTGACTCTGAGGGAAGAGGATCCCCAGGTGGGTGCTGTGCCCACTCTGTTCCCGCATTCACATTCCAAATGGGATAACGCCTGAGGGGGCCAGCGATGGTCCAGCTGCCCTAGGGCGAACGTCACCCCGAGGAGGCCCCACAGCTCTTGCCCACTTGGGACCAGCTGCCCCAGGCCAGACTTCCTTCTCTGACCCGACTCCGCACTGTGTGTATCTGACCTGCGTGGCTTATACTGGGAAGCTGGGCCCCTGGGCCATCTAATCTCAAGGGCCCCAAACTGCTTCTCCTTTGTTCTCCCGTTCCCTCTCCCTGCTCCGAGAGGAAGCGCCCAGAGAAAAATTCCTTGTTCAGCTCTAATTCAGCCTTTTCTACCTTCCTCCCTTCCTCCCTCTTCCTAAATAAAGTCCAGCAGAAATCCTCTTCTTCCACGTCCTTTGGGATTTTTCAGCTAAGCGATCTCCAAGGAAGAGTGAGCCCCTTCCCACCACCCCCACTAGTCTCCCCCAGAGGGACTGGGGCTGCTGGAATGACAAGGGAGCCTGAAGATCAGAGGCTTCAACCCAGGTTCTTCAGGGCGCTGCAGCACCTCAGGGATTGCACACCCTGGCTTCTCCTCTGAATACAGAGGAGCTGACAAGTATGGACAAGGAGGGAAAACTCCTTCTTGTGCACCAGGGCAGGCCCTGCCTGGTGAAGCTGCAAAGCCCATCATCTTTTTGCAAAGAAGGAAAACGATAAGAACCAGGGTTGCCGTTGCAGCAGCCTTACTGAGGGGAAGCCAAAGCTGGTGTGCAAGACTGTCTTCAGGAAGGAGGTGAGCAGGGTTCATTCATTCAGCTGAACCCATTTGCTGGTATGAACATGAGGCCTGGGATGAAGTGCTCAGGCTGGGGAAGGAGCACCACCTTTATCACACCTGTCTACCCATGCCTAGCTTCCTGCTCTCAGAAAAGCGCAACCTGCAAGGAAGCCCACCCACACCAGTGGTAGCTGGTTGCCTGGCTGGACACAGATGGTTCTGCCAAGAAGGTCTGGAGCTGGGAGCAGGAGAGGACACCTGCCACCCACCATCACCACCCTCTGCCAGTGGCTCCAGGAATATGGCCCCAAAAGGGGGGGGGGGCTGTTTTCTGAAGTCCTTTCTTTTCTGAGGAGCAGGACTCTGTGCCAGGTAGGGCACCAAGTCATCCAGCAAGCTCTCTTGGTTGGAGCCAGGACTGAACATCTCACACGGCCTGTTCACACAGCTCCTCCAGCTCCTCTTCTGTGCCTGCATTTAGAGAGAGGAGGAGAGAGGTCACTGAGGGTCAGGCCAGCCTCTTGCTTGTTCTACCTGTAAGAGAGAGGCAAGAGCAGGGAACAGGTCCAGAAGGGGTGATTAGATTGAAAGCTGAGAGGGACTCCCGTTGGGACACAGGGGAGAGAAAAACAAATCCAGAATAAGATACATATATAGCAACCAGTATGTTACCAACACTTACTATTCATTCATTCATCTAATGAATATGTATTAATCACTAGTGGATCTGGCCTGCAACCTTGTGCCAAATAGAAGACAAAAAGACTAAGCAGGGCCCTGGCAACCTTGTAGGAGAGGTGTGCATTTAGTAAGCTGCAATTATGCCAGTGGGGCCAGACTGGGCTTATAAGAGATGAATCAAGGGAGGAGAGAGACCATGTCAAGTGGAGCATCAGGAAGGGCTTCCTGAAAGTGGAGATACATGAGCTGGTCCTGCAGGAGTAGGGAAGAATTCCATCTATGGGAATAGGAAGGCAGCAGAATATTCTGGGCTGCAGAAACTGCAGGAAGTGTTTACCTAGTTTGGCTAAAGCTTGGAGCAGGGGAAGGAAGGGTGAAGAGTGGAAAATAAGGTTGGGAAGGCAGATGGGGGCTAGGTGGTACTAGAGCCTTGAAGGTCAAACCAGGTTGGATTTTTCTTTACCCTGAGCAAAACAGAGCACTTGAAGATTTCTGGACAGTTTATTTGAGGAGGACGCTGGTCGCAGAAGGGAGGGGAGATGAGCAGGGTCACTGTACTGCATGGCTCGACAGGACAGAACACTGATGCTCCGTGGCTGTTCTCCATGGCCCTGTGAGAGGGAAGGAAGGACCCAGGAGGTTCCCACCTCCATCTTTAGGCTGCACCTAAGACATGGGCAGGGACCAGCAGTACTGGAAAAGAATATGGTAAAGCTGGCAGAGACATTGGATCTGAAGGGCAGGGGAAAGAGAGGCCCTGAAACCAGTTATGAGTTTGGGAAAGAGAGGAGGTGGTGGGTCTGGCGGTGGCAGCAACGAAAGTCTACGTGTGACAGGATCCACATTGAAGCCATCGAACACATGGTCAAAGTCTACGTCACATGGCCCTATGGGAACAACTCTTTTCTATATGATAACAGTTTGCATGCCCATCTCTCCACAGACCTGGGTCTCCTGGTCGACAAGTCCCACGTCCTGAGAGTCTGGATCTAGCTCACAGCACACGTATAATGCAGAAGGAAAAATGGGGGGAAGAAATGAAAGAACGGATGACAGCAGCTCCCGGGTCCTGCCTGTGGAATTCCTAGGCCCTGAGGTCTTACAGTTCAGGACTTTCGGGGCCCCTTTAGGGGCGGAGGCATCCTCCTAGCAATGGCAAAGAATACTGTCATCCACACAATAGGAAATGATGGAGAAGAACTGGAGTCGGGGACCAGGAAGAGGGAGGGGAGGGCTTGAGCAAATAAACACCAAGTTAAAGTTGAGGATCTACATTCTCACCATTGGCTACAGTACCGTAACAGGGATGCATGGAGTCCCCGAGAGAATAATGTTGGTCTTATCAACAAAGGTACACAGAAGGGAAGCCCTAGTTCCTTTAGTTCCTTTAACCCAGGGGAAAGGAAAAAAATCACAGGACTGTTGAGAACCACCTGTGATCTCTCTCCACTTTCCCCCCCCCAATCATTCACATAACTCTGCTCATATAGCCCAGAAATATGGGTGGTGGGGGGGTGTGTGTTAGTCACTCAGTCGTGTCTGACTCTTTGCAACCCCATGGACTAGCCCACCAGCCTCCTCTGTCTATGGAATTCTCCAGGCAAGAGTACTGGAGTGGGTTGTCCTTCCCTTCTCCAGGGGATCTTCCCAACCCAGGGATCGTATCCAGGCCTCCCATAATGCAGGCAGATTCTTTACCATCTGAGCCACCAGGGAAGCCCAGAAATATGGTTATCTCTAGTTATGTCTCCTATAAGATCTCATATGGCCTGGAATTATGTTTTTCAGTAACTATTTGTCCAGACTCTTCTTGGCTTCCTTTGTATTTACAACTAATACTGAGCTGTATGCATTGCTATAGCTGTACCAATTTTTAAAATATTGAAACACTTGTGTTTGGATTTCCCTCGTGGACTAGTGGTTTAGAACACGGGTTCGGTCCCTGGTCTGGGAATATCCCACATGCCACGGGGCAGCTAAACCGGTGCTCCACAATGAGAGCAGCTTGCACGGCAATGAAGAGCAGCCCCTGCTTGCAGCAAGTCGAGAGAGCCCACATGCAGCAACGGAGTCCCAGGGCAGCCAAAATAGATAAATTATTAAAACAAACGAGCAAAAAGAAACACTTGTGTTTGAGTTGCTGCCGCAAACCACCCCAAGGGCTTTCTGGTGTCTCAGCCACACTCGGACCTCACCTAGACCTCCCTACAATCTGGCAACTGAAGGATTAACACCTGGCAGAGCCAGACCATTCAAGCCAGCATCCCACCCGATGCCAGTATTTGTCCAATATCTGAAACGTCACCCCATGGGGCCCTTCTCAGCTTCCATCAGCCCCTTGGATAACTCCATATCCAACTCTAGTCTCCTCTCCCCACCAGACCCACTTCCCCTGAGAACTCACCAGGCTGGGCTGGTAGCACCTGGCAGTGTGGATAAGGGCATGGCCTGCCCTCCAGGGTGCCAGAACTCCATGCGGAAGGCCCCTCCCCAGATGGGTGCGGTCCAAGGGGCTGGCGTGGAGTCAGACACAACCACACTGGCTCGGAACTCGGGTATGTAGGGCCTGGGGCTTCTGGTAGCAGCCTCCTCTCCAGGCCTGGATGTCCGAAGATCAGTGGGTGGGCCTCTGGGGACCAAGGGTGTGCCAGGCTTGGGCCATAATGGGGAAAAATCTGGCAAGTTGGGTGGGCAGTCAAGTCCTGGGATCGAGGGGCTGGGGTGGGCTCCAGGGGTCCCCCTCGCCGTCTCCTCTGTGGGTGTCGGACAGAGAGGCTGGATTTCTGCAAGTGGAAGAGGCTGCTGGCTGCCGGGCTGGGGCTGGAGGGGTCGGGTGGCCCGGGGGCTGGCTCCGTGAGGGCCCGGGGCCGCTGTGGGGCAGGGGGCTGCCCTGAAAGGGCTGCTGGGCTGCACCTGGTCGCGTGCAGATCGGCGGAAGGCAGCTCTGGCTGGAGCTGTGTCCGAGGAGCGGCAGGCCTGGGTGGGGGGACTCCAGTTTCGGGGTCAGCCTTCCTGCCGTGCCACTGGAAGCGTCTTCTGTAGTGGTGGTGCCGGTGGCGGTGGTAGTGGACGTGGCTGGAAACCTGCGTTTCCCCTGCGGGCACCACTGAGTCCAGAGACCGCGGCCGGGAGGCCATGCCAGGCTGAGCCGCCTTCCCCGGGGGCTCCCCTTCGGGGCTGCAGTAGACCAGGGGGTCGAAGTCACTGCTCAGGGAGCTGCGAAAGGTGGAGCTGCTGCCGTGGATGCCCTGCAGGCTGACGTCCGTGCAGTTGACCACTGAGTCGCTCGAAGAGCCGTGACAGGGCCCCGAACTGGAGTCGCTGGCTGGCCCATCCGCCAGGTAGCCGCTGCGTTCTGTGCGGTAGCTCTCTCCAGACCCGCTGCTGTCGTGGGGCCTGGTCCGGCGAGGGGGCGCGGGGCAGGTGGCAGGGTGCTGGGAGGTGCAGCGGAGGTGGCCCAGTCCCCAGCCCGGCGCGTAGGGGCGCGGGGCCACTGCCAAGCGCTGGGGCTCGCCCGGAGCCCGGGGGTGTACGGTTCTGGGTTGGCGGTGGTACCGAGCGCCCACGACTGGCTCCTGGGAGGGGAGGAAGGGGCCGGGCTGGCTGGGCCGAGCCACCGCGCCCCGGGAAGGGCCCAACAGGTAGGCTGCGGGCAAGTGGTAGTGCGCGTGGCCGGGGTGCTGGCGAATGAGGTGGAGCCTCCGGCCCGGTTCCTGGTAGGCTCGAGGGGGTCCCAGGGACTGCGAAAGCGAATCTCCCTCTGGAAGAAAGAACCAAGAGCATAAGTGTTTGACTCCACCGGCTGGAGGAGGGTGCGTTCAGGCAAGTGGGGCTATTGCACATCTTCGGCTTGCAGTCGCCCACAAGCTCCGCCAGGGTCTGCAGCACCCAGGATGCTCCTAACCTGCCTGCGCCCCGGACGCCCTTGCCCCTTCCCATCAGCTGTGCCCTGGGGGATTCCGCTGAGCATGGCTCCTCCCATCAGTGGTCCTTTCGGGACTTTCACCCAGGGCTACCGCAAGCCCACATTGCACTTTTGGGTGAATTAGAAAAAGGCTCTCTTTCCTCCAGATACTTCCCTTTCATCTTTTAGAATATGGTCATAATATCCTGGTTTTGTTAGAATAGGATACTTTATTGCCCGAGAAGTGGAGTAGTAAATATACCCACCGGCCTGATTTAGAATCAACAAAGCTGTCATGAAAATACACAGAAAAGCCCAGCTCAGGGGAGGTACCCTCAACCAGTGCACAACTTCTATTTTTTAAAATTTTATTAACTGCTGTTGTTCTTTTGGCTGCACTGCATCTTCATTGCAGTGCTTCGGTTTATGTTTCTTAGTTGCCCTGAAGTGTGTAGGACCGTAGTTCCCTGACCAGGGATCAAACCCACATCCCCTGCATTACAAGGTAGATTTTTAACTACTGGACCACGATGGAAGTCCCAAGGGCACAGCTTAGAGAATGACTAAGGCAGTCCTGCCTTCTGCTCCACTTCAAGGCAAAACATTTGCCCAGAGGGAAGCCCCTTCTCTACCCATCTGCCTGCACACAGGGAAGCCCTTGGCCCACCTCCTACCTACGATGTTGAACATGCAGAGGGGGCAAGTGCGATGCTGATGCAGCCAGGGGTCCACACAGGTACGATGGAACTCATGGAGGCAGGAAATGACCCGGAGCTCCTGGAGAAAACAAAGGGTCAAAGCCAAAGTTGACGGCAGCTACAGCAGTGGCTAGGAAGCAGGGCACCCCTGACTCCCTCGGCCCTCCCCTTTTTAAAATTCATTTGTTTATTTTGGGCTGCACTAGGTCTTCGTTGCTGCTTTTGGGCTTTCTCTAGTCGTGGTGAGCAGGGGCTACTCCCCTGTGGCGGTGCACGGGCTTCTTGCAGTGGCTTCTCTTGTTGCAGAGCATGGGCCCTTAGGGCACACAAGCTTTAGAAGCTGTGGAGTGGGCTTAGTTGAACCGATAGCATGTGGAATCTTCCCAGA
This sequence comes from Oryx dammah, assembly GCF_014754425.2. Taxonomy (NCBI): domain Eukaryota; kingdom Metazoa; phylum Chordata; class Mammalia; order Artiodactyla; family Bovidae; genus Oryx; species Oryx dammah. The sequence goes on along the minus strand of NW_024070192.1, from coordinate 52,782,408 downwards.
CTAGGGACTGAACCCATGTCCCCTGCATTGGCAGGAGGTTTCTTAACCACTGGACCACCAGAGAAGTTCTTGGCCTCTCCTTTATTGCTAACACCTGCTTTCAAAGACCTCCTAGCACAACAGAAAAAGTATGGGCTTTGGTATCAAGAGAATCTAGACTTTTGCCACTGCATATGATCTTGGGCAAGTTTCTGAACAGTTTTCTGCTGTAAAATGAGGCTAAAAAACTAATCCACCCCCACCCCTCACTGTCAAGAGGGTGACAGCTGCCTCTAGAGCACCCACTGCAGAGCTTGGCATGTGGTACACACTCAACAAACAGAAGTTCTCTTTCCCTGGAAAACCAGGAAAATGACTAAACCTCAGGGTTGTCCATGAAGGATACACAGGACACAGATGCAGACCGGACGCCCACACCAACTTCACCCACCTCCCTCTCCAGCCTGGCCTCACCTGGCCCTCGGAGAACTCCTCCAGGCAGATGGCACACACCGGGGCGGAGCTGCAGCTGCTCCCAGAGTCTGGCCACTCATTCCGGGCGCCCCGGCAGCCAGCCCGGTAACTCCTGGTGGCCAGCTGGCTGATGGCCCAGGCTGTTCGCTGCTGAAGGGGGTCCTGGGGAGAACGGTGGGCCAGGATGGGGCCAAGCCTCCTCCCCCCGCACCCCTGGACCCTGGCCTGTGCTCAGGTCCCCGTCACGCAGTTAGATCACACGACCACCAGACCACCTGGGGAGTTTGTACCCTCGGATCCTTCCACGACCCTGTAAGCATTTCATCCCGTCCCCATGCATGCTATTACCTTTCCTCCCCTTGATGACCCAGGAGAGGAGCTTTTCTCCCAACTGCCCCGCCTTGACATGGCATCTTGAATATCTAATAGGCATATCCAACTTCACAAACCCCACACTCCTAATCCCATGAATCACCTCAACCACACACTTGTCTTTCCCCGGTCCTCCTCCCCTCAGTAAATGGCAATCCTGTTCTTTTAATCACTCAGGCCAAAAATATCAGTGTCATTCTTAACTATTCTTAACTGATCCCTCCATGATCAATCCATTAGAAGACCTGTTGGCCCTGAGGTTCTATAGAAGTGATGGTTCCAGGAGTTAACCTTTTCTCCTAATAATATTTTGCCCATTTAGAACTTTACTGTTAGAGTGGAAGAAAATCCCTATGGAGGAAGATCCATTCATATCGTGGAGTAAGGATGCTTTGGGCATGAGTAATAGCTGGTGGTAAGGCTGTGATGGTTTTGATCACTTAAGGAATGCTAACGGGGATCTGGATTAATTGGAATGCTGCCATCTGATGGGCACTTGGGATCTTGTGTTTTTGAAGAGTAACTGTGGGTGTGGTGGACCCGTTTTATGGAAATCTATAGAAGGGAAGGCTATGTTGTACAATGTTATGATCCATTAGGGTGGGTGGAGTCTTCCTAATACTGGCACCAAATACACTGAGTTAATCTTTTTATCAAATAGATTCATTAACTACAGTAAGAGTCTCCAATTCTTGAATGGGTTATCAGTTCAGTTCAGTTCAGTCGCTCAGTCGTGTCCGACTCTTTGCAGCCCCATGAATAGCAGCACGCTAGGCCTCCCTGTCCATCACCAACTCCCAGAGTTTACCCAAACTCATGTCCATTGAGTCAGTGATGCCATCCAGCCATCTCATCCTCTGTCGTCCCCTTCTGCTCCTGCCCCCAACCCCTCCCAGCATCAGGGTCTTTTCCAATGAGTCAACTCTGCATGAGGTGGCCAAAGTATTGCTGTTTCAGCTTCAGTACCAGTCCTTCCAGTGAACACCCAGGACTGATCTCCTTTAGGATGGACTGGCTGCATCTCCTTGCAGTCCAAGCGACTCTCAAGAGTCTTCTCCAACACCACAGTTCAAAAGCATCAATTCTTTTGCCCTCAGCTTTCTTCACAGTCCAACTCTCACATCCATACATGACCACTGGAAAAACCATAGCCTTGTCTAGACGGACCTTTGTTGGCAAAGTAATGCCTCTGCTTTTTAATGTGCTATCTAGGTTGGTCATAACTTTCCTTCCAAGGTTATAGGTTTTGCATTTTCCCTTTTAGTTTACTAAAGTAGTACTACTAATTCTCTTATTTCAAAGAAAGAAAGAAAAAGAAAACCTGTTGGCTTTGCCTTCAAAGTATAGGGAAAATCTAATTCTCACCACTTTGACTCCTCCTGAGCCAAGCTACGATTACTGTCTCCTGGAATCTGGTAATAGCCTCTGTGCTGGTTGCTCTGTCTCCAGCCTTGCTGCCCTGTAATCTGGTCTCACCTCGGTGGCATCAGTGATCGTGTTAAAAGTTAAGTCAGATCATGGCTCTAGTTCTGCTCAAAACCATCCCATGGTTCCCATTTCATCCAGAGTGGGGAAAAAAAAAACCCTCCTAACAGCCTAGACAGTCCAACGCCACTGGGCCCCCATGAACTCTCCTCCTGCTCTGCCGTCTTACCCACTGGATTCCACCGCATGCCTTCGTGCTGATCCTCAGACATACCAGGCACACTTCTGCCTCAAGGGCTTGCAGTGTCCTGATTTCTCACCTCAATCACTTTCTCTCCAGGCATCTGCACGCATCACCTCCTCACCCACTGAGGGTCTTTCCTGTAATGTCATCCTCTCAATGAAGCCTTCCTTGGCCTTGCTTTTAAAAATTAACCCTGCTCCCTTTGCATTCCTTCCCCCCCCCTTTTTTTTTCTCCCTGGACTTACCACCATCTAAACTATTCTATATTTTACTTATTTTGTTGTCTATTTCCACTAGAATGAAAGTTCCCCGAATGGAGAGAGCTTGTCTTTTGCTCACTGCACGAGCTCCAACACCTGGAACGTGCCTGACACATAACAGGCGCTCTCTATTTATTGAATGTTTTGTTGAATGAATGAACAACTGAGGACACCTGTGCAGAGAGGCCGCTGGAAATTAATGAAGTTATGTGCAAACAGAGAGTGGGGGAGGGGACAGAAGAGGGGTTGGTGTAAACTGTTTAATGGGCATAAGGGCACCTTCTTTCCTTACTTTTCCCTTCCTGCTCCCCACCCTGGAGAAGGCAAAGGCACCCCACTCCGGTACTCTTGCCTGGAAAATCCATGGACGGAGGAGCCTGGTGGGCTGCAGTCCATGGGGTCGCTAAGAGTCGGACATGACTGAGTGACTTCACTTTCACTTTTCACTTTCATGCATTGGAGAAGGAAATGGCACTCCACTCCAGTGTTCTTGCCTGGAGAATCCCAGGGACAGGGGAGCCTGGTGGGCTGCCGTCTATGGGGCTGCACAGAGTCGGACACGACTGAAGCGACTTAGCAGCAGCAACTCCCCACCCTCCCCAACACATGCGCTCACCCACCTCCACCAGGAAGCCCACCCTGCTCACCGGCCTGCTGTGGCGGGGGCGGCACCGGATACGCAGCACCAAGGCCAGGATGACCACAAAGATGATGCCCACCACCGTCAGGAGGATCCATACATCGTAATCTGGCTGGGGGAGCGAGCAGAGAGAGAAAGGGTCACACCTGTGGAAGCAGCGAGGCCAACTCGGGAGAAACACAGGAGACACACGGAGAACAGGGGGGCCCTTGAGTCTCCAAGAGGGGGTGAGGTTGCAGGTGGGCTTAGGTGGTCCCTTTCTGCCCACAGACACTGGGGAGGCTCCTCCAGACACCAGTTTTGAGAGGTACAATCTCAAGGTAAAAGGGAACAGTGACCCCTCTGCAAGGTAGGAGCTTCCCAGTGGGTGGAGAAATACCAGCCAGGTGTCATGGGGCCCAGGGCCCAGGGGTTCATTCTGGCTCTGCTACTGTGTTCCATGAAACCAAGATGCTGAAGAACTCAGCTGGCCCAATCTGTTCATCCTGCAGATGCGGCCCAGAGTGGGGAAGAAACTTGCCCAGAGGAGCGCAGCTGGGGGACAGAGTTGGCCTGGGAGCTTCTAAGGTCTCTTGCACTCCAGGAGTCTGAGGGCTTTCGGTGACAGTCGCACAGGGAAAGGTGGGGGTGACTGCAGGTGCCTGGGCCGGGGCTGGAGACTTGGCCCGCTTACCCACGTCGGGGGCTCCTTCAGCTCAATCCTCACGTGGGCCTTTCGGTTCTTATACACAAACTCCATCAGCTTCTCGGCATCGTGACCCCAGATCAACACCACGGGCCACGTCAGCCCCAAGGGCTGCTGCAGCTGCAGGAGAGAAGTGCCCATGAGGGCGGCTGTGTCCTGACTTCTGCTCCCGCAGCACCTCTCTCTTCCTCCCTCCAGCCCCCTCCTCAAGCACCCCTCATCCAGGGTACCTGCTCAGCAGCAGCGCGGTCCTCCGTGATGTCAAAGAGGACGGCGCTGGCGCCCCGCTCCCCCGCCATCCGGGCCTGCAGAGACACACAGCAGAGGTCCGGCGGGGGTCAGACACAGCCCGTCCACACCCCAGCCTCACCCCCTCACACATCCACCCCTGCCTAAGGCGCACCCCACACCTCTGCATGCTCACACCTCTAACACATGCAAGAGGTCAGTGGGGTTAGGGTCACCCTGCCCCGCCCTGAGCTCACCCAGGGCCACTGCCTTCAAGGACCACATTCAGTCCTTCCTTTTGTAACGGAGCAAACCCTTAACAAGGTTCAGTAGGTGCCAGGGGGTGGACTAGGCTCCAGGCCTGGGGACAAGTAAGATGGCCCTGCCATGGAGGTACCTCTGGTCCGCCTTCACTAGGAAGGGTGAGAACGGAGAGCAGGGAGTGACCACAGTCCCCCAATCTGGGGCGTTGGAGAGTGAACTGTCCCCTGTTCCGAAAGGCGGAGAGCTCCTTCAGAACAGAACTGGGCTTTCCAGGGTCCAGCCTTGCCCGAGAAGAGGAGGGTGCAGGGCATCCCCTCGCCTCCGCCGCCTCCGCCGGCCGATCCAGGAGCCCGGGACGCTGCTCTCCCCCGGCATCAAGGACAGCCCCGGGCTCAGCCCATCTCTGTCTCCCCGCGCTGTCCAGTTGGCCAGCTCCTCCTCGGCTCCAGTTCAGGGCCTTACTGGGGGCCCCCGGCCGGTGCTTTCTGCCCTTCACCCCTCCCTGAGGGGGGCGACAGAGCCTGGGCTGGGGAGGCACCCAAGGGGCTGTTCCCACAAGGACGCTGCACGCGCGCCAAGCTCCCAGAGTCGAGCCAAGCGGGCGAGCAGACGGCAGAGCCAGAGAGAGAACCAGAAGCGGGAGTCGAAGGGCTCTGGGGGTGCGGGAAGACGCGGGAGCTGAGAGCTGAGGGTGCGGTGGGGGCGCGCGGGCAGAGGACGGGCAGACGGAGCGCTCCGCGGCCTCCCTCGGGCGCACACGCCCTCCAGGCGGCCGGCCCGGGGCCTCGGGGGCCCGGGGCCTGCTGGGGGCCTGCTGGGGGCCTGCTGGGGGCCTGGGGCCTTCCTGCAGGCGCTGAAGGGGTTAACCGCTCCGCACGCGGCGAGGCAGGAAGAGGAGCCCGCGCAGGGCTTACTCACTCGCTCACACCCCCAGCGCTTTGATCTCGGCTTCCCTTCCCGGGAGAGCCTGTCGGGGCAGGTCTCCGAGCAGGTCTCCCGCCGGACCGGCCGCGGGGCGCGGCTGCTGCTCCCGCCTCCCTGCTCCCCACTCCCCGGGCGGCCGCAGGGGCCCCTCCGAACAGGCAGGGGCGCCCCGGGAGGCTGGTGGAGACACTCAAGCGGGGCTTTTTCGGTCAGGAGGGCAGCTTCCCCTCCCCTTCCTCCGGCCCTGTGGAGCTGAGCCGGGCCCTCCACCAGCGCCCAGGCCCAGGCTCGCCAGGCTGTCCCTGTGCGACTGCTGAAGAGGCGGAGAGCTCACAGCTTGCATCCTCCTCTAGCCTGCTTATGCGCTGCAAGTGTCCCCTAGGAGACCGCCTAGGCCATCTAAGTGACCCCAGGGGAAAAAAAAAAGAAGTGGTCCAGGGACTTCCCTTGTGGTCCAGTGGTTAAGACTCCGCTCTTTTAATGCAAGGGGCATGGATTCCATCCCTGGTCAAGGGACTAAGATCCCACATGCTGTGAAGGTGGCCAACCAAATTAAAAAAAATAAAAGTTGTTGTCCAATCTTCAGAGGCCTCCAAACCAGAGCATGGGAGCTACCCCCAGGGGAATAGGAGGATTCCTGCTCATCTCCTAGTCCATAAACTGGCCAAGAGGTGGGTTGGGGGCACCCTAGTAGTCACAGAACTGAGACTCCTGGATCCTCAGTGCCACCAAGGCCTTCTGCTTCTCATCCCCAGGGTGAGACCTTGAACCCAGCCCAGCCGGGAAGAGCAGGAGGGAAGGGCACAGACTTCCTCCTCTGGAGATGTTCTGACTTCTCCACCCCTCTCTCTTTGAAGGGTTGGGGTAGGAACAGTGGAAAGTAATTACCCTGACGTTCAAACACCCTGCCGAATACAGCCCATAATTACAAAGTTGTAAAAGTGATCAAAGAGAGAGGGTTGGCCAACAGGGAAAACAAACAGGACTTTCAGGCAGTGGGTGTCCATGTCCAGAGTTCTAGGAATCAAAAAGCAAGATTTAGGGCCAGATGGCTGCCCCCTCGGGGGACTACCCATGCTGCCCTCCTGCACCTGAGCAAGAAGGAGGGAGGAAGAGAAGCACTTCTTCAGAAACGAGAACCTGGAAGAGAGAGGATGGGCAGGCCCTCCAGATAGAAAGATAATCTTTAGAAAGACATCCCAGAGGCCTCTCTGGAGCTGCAGAGGCAGCCAGCCTTCTAAGAGCCGCAAGCAGGCTGCCCACTGCCTAGAGCAGGGAGGCCAGTGTGTCCCAGGACTTGGGCACGTCTACACTCCGCACTGCCCTGCGCCTTAGATCTTCCTCTTCAGACACATCACGGTGGATCTCTCCCTTATCACTGACTGACTGAGCACCCACTGTGCCCAGGACACCAAGCCGGGGAAGGCCAAGCCCTCCAGAACAACTCATAATTTAGCTGTGGAGACAAGGCATATGTGTAAAATTATAATGCTGACAGCAACATTCTAGAGTACAAATAAATGAAACAGACCAGTCATTTCCAAACCTTTTTCACTGCAGAAAACCCTTTCCTCCATCTTCCCCCTCATCTCACACACACACACACACACGCGCGCGCGCACACATGCACGCACGCACACGCGCGCATGCACACGCACACATGCACGCACGCGCACACATGCATGCACGCGCACGCACACACGCACGCAGGCACACATGCATGCACGCACGCACACACTGACAAATCTTCAACACAAAAGAGAAGTGAGTTGAGGTTGAGGGTGGGACTGGGGGTAAGAAGGACGCTTGGCTTCCCCGCTCCCACCCCAGCCCCTGACAAGGCCCTTCATGAAGCCTGGTGTGTAAAGCATGCCCAGAGACCCTGCAGCACGCCTGGACGTAAGGGCTTCTGCCCTCAGTGGCCCAGCTGGGCTGGGTCAGCCAGGACAGATTCAGTAGAAGAGGTGGGCTTCATCTCGGCTTGAAAGTGAGGGTAGGAGGAGGTAGAAGGGATAACACCTTTATTGAGACCCACTCTGCTATTGAGACTGAATCTGCTATCAGTTATTAGCTGTGAAACTTTGGGCAAGTCATTTAACTGCTCTGTGCCACAGTTTTCCTTTCTATAAACTAGGGGTAATAATTGAACCTACTTCATAGGGTTGTTTTGAGGGCTATATAATTTAATCCATGTAAAGCCTTATAATAAGTGCCTGGCACAGAGTAAGTGTTCCGTAAGTGTTAGTTATTATCATATTAGCTATTATCATGTGCTTTGCGTGAGTGATTTCATTTGCTCCTCACAACAACTCTATAAGACAGTCATCAGCCCCACTTCTAAATTGAGGAAACTGAGGCATGGAGAGACAGAAAAACTTGTCCAGGGTCACACAGCTGATAAGCAGTGGAAGCAAAATTCCCACCCAGGATTTCAGCCTTCTGAGTACCTGGTTACCAGGGGGTGGTCTCTATGGTAAGAGAAGCAGGGCTTATATCCATCTTTTTGCCTCCAGAGCCAGCTCCTTCCACCAGGCAAAAGGCCACTGTTCCAGTCCAGGCACAGGGTGATAAGGGCCTGAGGAGTCACAAGGGTACTAATAGAGAAACAGAGACGGGGACTTCCCTCGTGGTCAGGTAGTTAAGACCCCACACTTCCAGTGCAGGGGGCTCCGAACTGATCCCTGGCTGGGGAACTAAGATCACACATGCTGTGAGTCATGGCCAAAAAAATATTAAATAATAATAAAAAAGAGACCAATCTGGGTGACCTGGCAGGAGGAGGAAGGTGGTGGTGCTGACAAGAATGAACGAGTCCGGAAGAACTAGTGAGGGTTTCAGAGATGGAGAGAGGACAGTGAGGGAGAAAGAGCACCCTTGTTAACTATGGAAGCACAGGATAAAGATGCCGACGACCAGGGACACGGTGACCGCTGCAATCATTTGTTGGGTGATCGCTGTGTGCTAGGCACAGGGCAAGAGCTTCCATCTGCATGGTCTCTTCCACCCCTCCTAACTACTACATGATGTCAGCCCCATCATTATTCCGCCTTTACAGACAGGGAAACGGAGGCTCCAAGAGTTGAAATGGTCAAGTCACACTGAGGGCAGTGGAGATGCTGGGCTCTGCACGGGGCTGCCTGGCTCCCGAGCCCCAGTTCTGGGGATCATGACGGCACCCCTGACACTAACTGATATGCCAGCACAGAGCTGATGGAGGTCAGTGGTTTTCAAATTTCCTCACCAAAGAGCCACCTTTCCTCTATTTCTCCCATGACCCTATTTTTAAATATGTTTACCCAAGCTACGGGAGAAGGCAATGGCAACCCTCTCCAGTACTCTTGCCTGGAAAATTCTGTGGATGGGGGAGCCTGGTAGGCTGCAGTCCATGGGGTCACTAAGAGTCGGGCACGACTGAGCGACTTCTCTTTCACTTTTCACTTTCATGCACTGGAGAAGGAAATGGCAACCCACTCCAGTGTTCTTGCCTGGAGAATCCCAGGGACAGAGGAGCCTGGTGGGCTGCCGTCTATGGGGTCGCACACTGCATTTCTTAGGCACAATTCATTTTCCTATGAGAAAACTTGTATTAACACATGGAACTGATAGAATTCCAACCAAAAGCAAAAAAAAAAGAAAAAAAAACCACACTGAAGAGTTTAGTTAAGCCTGTGGGATGTCTAAAATATTGGGAGGTCAAGGTGCTTCTCCCGTTGGTTTTGCGTTTGATTTAGCGTAGGCACTACTTAGCACTTGACAGACAGTATTTTCAACCTCACCTTGGTCACCGGGGTAGGAAATCAAAGTCCCATTTTATGGGAGTGGAAACAAAGGCCCAACCAGGTTACTTAAGTAGCTCAGAGAGCACTCACCGATGTTCCTCGTGACCCAGAGTCTCTGCACGTGGCTCACGTCTCCTACAGAAACCTATTCCTCTAGGGGCGACAAGAAGCCTCCTGTCTTACGTGGGCGCATCCTGACAGGTTGCTGAGCATCCACGTGCATGTGAAGTCACTCTCTGCTTCAGAGGGACAGCAGGGCTTCTCAGAACCCGAACTCCCCATCCGTCCATCCCCCGCCCCAACAACCCACTCACACTCCCCTACCTGACAGCAGGCAGTCATTTACCAAATGAACAATGAGTGACATTTGCCATACTTTGTCAAGCGATGGAAATGAAATAGCCAGAAGCAGGGCAGCTTCAGCCTAACAAAACGCTGCTGCCAGCAAGGCCCCGCACCATCCTGCAGACACACCACTCTCTCCAGCGCCTCCGGTGGGCCCTGGCCCCCATCTCCCCCTCCCTGGGAGCCCCTTCGGCATCAGCATAACCAGAGAATATCCTCACCCATCCGTGGGCACCACAGTCTGCCCACTGATTCCCCTGGGGAATCAGCGAAGAACCCAGGCTCTTCCCTTGAGACTCCTGGCCCAGGAAACAGCCCTCAGGAGGACCACGAAACCCCCGGGAGGGCTTAGGCCTGAGCACAGGAAGCAGGCCCACAGGCTGGGGCTGTCACCCCCTTCTCTCAGCCCTCCCCGGGAGCAGGACCCTCTCCCGAAGTCTGCCTGACCGAGCCCCCCACAACCTAGCTACACTCTGGCTCGTGTCAGCATGAGGATCACGCCACAGAGGTTCCGTTTTCCCATCCAGAACAGGAAGCCACAGGGCACAGGGATTAAAAGCTCGGGGCTGAGAACTGGACGAGGCTCGGTTCAAATCTCAGCTCTGCCCCTTGCTCACTGCGTCCTCTGGCAAGTTCTCAAGTTTTCTGACCCTCACTTGTCTTCTACGTCAAATAGAGGATAACAATGTCTAGTTTTCCTGATCGTTGTGGAACATAAATGAGAATTAATATGCAAGAAGTATCTACGCTGGGTCCCACCCTCATATCAGCACAAAGAAAACAGTAACTGATGTGAAAGCAGGGGTCGTGACTGCAGATGTGTGCGGGTCCGTGAGGTGGCAGGCCGGTGGGCAGCGTGCCAGCCAGAGAGCCCGTGACAGTGGACAGGTGGCAGTGGCTGCCAGCTCCAGCCAGGGCCGCCCCGTGGAAGTGCAGCCCACCACTCCGCAATCTCAGAGGAACAGTATTTTAAGGGGCACTGGCTTCTGTTTCTGCTCTCTTTGCATGGTGCTCAGTGAGTATATCTGAAAGATGGAAAAGCCCTCTGGCTGACCCCTTCTTTGCGCTGATGCGGGGCAGGGGGTGGGGTGTTGGAACGTCCACGTGCCAGGGAGGAGGCAGGATGGGGTCCAAACCCTAGGTGACACCAGGAAGTTCTGCTGCTACATGGTTGGTGGGGAAAGGATGGGGGCCTGCATTTCCATGTCTCTCAGACCCGTCATGGGCTATAAAAACCTCAACTGAGCACATCACTCTCGAGAAAAGAGTAGACAATGAGCACAGGACCTCTCACAGCCCAGAGCTGGGTGAAGGGTGTGTTGGAGTCAAGAGTGACTCTACCTTGCTGGCCAGTGACAGGCAGGGACGGGGGGCCCGTTGGGGACTCTCCAGCTTGACGATGCTGATGAACCCAGGCTCCAGATTGTCATCATCGCTGGCGTTGCACAGGTATAGGGGGTGAGACTGCAGAGAGAAAGAGAGACAGGTTAGGAGGCTCTAGGGAGCAGAAGGCGCAGCTGGGAGAGCCGGGCACTTCCTCACTGTTCTCACAGGGGCCTGGCAGGCCTCCTGGTGCCACAGTAGAGGAGGCTTCCTATCAGATGGTCTCATAGCAAGCTAGGAGCCCCCGGACCAAGGATGCATGGAGGTGGGGGCACACAGGAGTGAGGGCTGTCCAAAACGGGCACCTAAGTGAAGAGCCTGTTGCAAAGCCACTCCAGCAACCCTCAAGCCCTGCTTTTCCAAACTGGTCAGCTGCAAAGGGCTCTCCTGGCCCTAGCCTCTCCCACCTCCTAATTCTGCTCCAAGACCCCAGGTGCAGAGCCTCTCTCAGTGCACTCAGAATCTTGCCTTCCTCCCTTGCTCTCCAAGGGCAGTGCTGGGCACTGCTGGTGCCTCCTGTCCCCACGGCAGCTGTTGCCATGGCGATGCCCATCATTCCTGCGGCTTGGGTTTTCTCACTGGATGCTATCTTGTTCCCTTCAACATCCTCCTTCGCCTATCCTTAGAGTAAGCAGGTTACTGATAGGGAGGAGAACTGTTTGGGGATAAGGTTCGGCTAGAGTTAAGTCTCTTAGCCAAATTCCTAGGAGCACAATTCCTAGGAGCTCATCCTGTGCCCTGGAAGGGTGGATAGGAGGATGCAGCCTGCTCTGCCCACCTGTTCTGAGGGTATGGCAGGTCCAGCCAAGACCTGGGGCCTCCAGCCTGGCTGGTACGGAGCAGTGACTCAGGGGAAGCAGGCCAACAGGCTGAACAGAGACTGCAGGTCCCCACGCCAAAGGGATGAGACTGCCCTTCTGCACACTCTCTTCTTCTTCAGGGTGACTTTTTTTTTTTTGGCCACACCTCACGGCATGCAGGGCTTTTCCGGTGGCTCAGCCGCCTGCAATGCAGGAGACGCAGGAGATGGAGGTTCAGTCCCTGGGTTGGGAAGATTCCCTGGAGGAGGGCAGGGCAACCCACTCCAGTAGTCTTGCCTGGAGAATCTCACGGACAGAGGAACCTGGCGGGCTACAGTCCATGGGGGCGCAAAGAGTCGGAGACGACTGAAGCTCTTGAGCACACACATGGCATGCACGTTGGATCTTAGTTCCTCAGCCAGTGATTGAACCTGCTACCTCTGCCTTGGAAGCGTGAGTCTTAACCAAACTTCCCTGGGCTGCCAGGGAAGTCCCTCCTTCAGGGTGATTCTAATACCCACTCAAACCTAATTTTCCCAGAGTACTGTGAGAGCAAAGCATAATTCTATGGGCCAGGGATTCCCACATGGTAGAAACCCACCGTATGCTGTCAAGAATGGGCCTTCCTACTAGGGAGTTGCCCACGATTCCCTGGCTCCTGCTGTTGAAGTCTAAAGGACTTCCAGGAAGAACCAGAGAGAATTTGGTCACAGGAACCAGAGACAATTTTGAATTTCTGAAGATGTTTATGAGCATGATAATGCCAGTGCTGGATTTAAAAGCACAATCACTTTTTGAAAGCACTTTTGGGCTATTTTCTCATACTGTGTCACTGCGGCCTCTTGAACATAGCAGGTTCTCAGTAAGTATGCACTAGCTCACTTTGAATTATATCCCTGGGAATAAAAATCTCTGAGCAGGGGGTGTTGAGAGAGGAGTGAGTTCCATTCTTGCTGCTAGAAATTAAGGACTATCAGGCTGGTGGTGATCAAGATTTAGTGTGAGAGAAAGTTTCTATATATCCCCAAGCCCCCAGAAATGGTGTGGGGCATAAAGTTGGGGGGTGTGGTGAAGTTTTAGCCCCATCTCAACAAGCGCTACTAATCTGTCCATCTGCTCATTCATTTCTTCATTTTATCAACACCAAAGGCCCTCCTGGTGCCAGGCACTGTTCAATAAATGGAGGAGGAGTCAACAATGAATACGGTAGGCTCTTTGCCTCAAAGAAGCTCAGAATACAAGAGTACTGTGCTGTAGTGATGCAGGTTCCTTCAAGGGCCCCCTGGAGGGCCTGGGGATGGGGACCTACAATCCCACGGGGGAGGGCAGAGTGACTTGTGCTCCTCTGGGGACTTAAATGATGTGTGTTCACCCAGTGGACCCACAACAAGGGGGAGGGTGGCTTCGTGGCGGAGGAGCAGCCTGTGCTGAGGGTTGGAAGGGACTGCAAACTGAAGAAACCATGGACTGAGGAGCCTGGCAGGCTGCAGTCCATGGGGTCGAGAAGAGTTGGACACGACTGAAGCGACTGAGCAAGCACGCAGGGCATGCACATAGGATCTTACCTACTATGTAGGTGGCATGTATAGTCCAACTTTCTCAAGATAACTCCAAGATGCTTCTCCCTGACCAGAGGGTCAAGGCGGGCAGGAGAAAGTCACTTTGGGGAGGAGCAGTCTTTGGAGAAGGCTTTGTGAAAATGTAAGCACCACACTGCCCCCAGGTCTTCTTGCAGGGGTGGGAACCAACATGCCCTCGCCTATAGTGCTCACAACAGAAGGTGCTGAGATGGAGCCGAAATATGGTGCAGCGTCACCAGACTTCCCTGGTCCTGAACTAACAGCTACAGAAGAAGGAAATGGGGGAAATTAACCATTAGTAAACGCTGTTGGCTTGCCAGAGCCTGCAGATGTTATCTCACTACCAGGTAGGTGTGCTCACCCCCACTTAGAGGAAGAAGCTTGAAGCACAGAGAAATCAAGGTCACACAAAATTAGAACCCAGCTCTGCCTGACTCCACCCTCTGGAGTCACGTAACTCCAAATGAGACACGTAGTTGGACTTCTGGCTGGTCCAGGCATTAAGAATCCAGGGGACACGGCTTCTATCCCTAGTCCTGGAAGATTCCACGTGCCACAGGGCAACTAAGCCCATGTGCCACAACTCCTGCAACAAGAGAAGCCACTGCAATGAGAAGCCAGCGCACCAGAAGGCTGCTGCAGATAGGCCTGCTTGCCGCAACTAGAGAAAGCCGGCCCGCAGCAATGAAGACCCAGCAGAGCCGTAAACAAAGTAAAAAAAAAAAAAGAAAGGAAACACATAGTGACTCTGCCATTGTCCATCCAATGATGAGGATGAGGATGAGAGTCCACATGTATTGAGTAAGCACGGTGGACCAGTGTCCTAACCACTTTTGTGTATTCTTTTTATCCTCCTCCTGCTGCTGCTGCTGCTGAGTCGCTTCAGTCGTGTCCGACTCTGCGACCCCACAGACTACAGCCTACCAGGCTCCTCCACCCATGGGATTTTTCAGGCAAGATACTGGAGTGGGGTGCCACTGCCTTCTCCGTTTTATCCTCCTAACAACCCTAAAATCATCTCCATTTTAAAAATGAGGAAACAGAAGCACAGAACAGTTAAGGAACATGCCCAGGATTACACAGCCGAGAGCCGACCATTAGAGAGCTAGAAAGAAGTAAGATGAAGTTAAAAAAAAAAAAAAAGAAGAAGAATCTTCGTTTGACTTTGAAAACATGGTACCTTTCCCTAATTCATAACCAAGAAAATCTGCCTTCCTAATTATACATTCCTAAAGCATATGACCCAAACACAAGTCCTTGAAATACTGGTGGTGACTTCCAGGAATATTCCAGGCTCTCTTTTAGTGAAGAGTGCTCCATGGTGTCCCAGGGTGACCTCAGCCAAACCCTCGGCTTTGATTTCCACACTGAGGTGGTTAATTACGTAAGTACAGCCCAGACCTCTCTTGAGTTCCAGACCTTCACGAGGGGCCTGGACATTTCTGCCTGAAGAAATGAGACCCCTCAAACTCAGCATTTCACCATTAAACTAATAATTTTATGCCTCAAAACTACCCCTCCAGTGTTCCCTCTTTGGGGGACTGGAACCACCATCCACCTATTACTCAAGTTAGATGACTTCCTAGTCTCCTCTGAGCTCCTTCATCTCCCACCACCTCCAACAACTGATCAGCAAATTCTTTTCTTAATACTGACTCATTTGGCTGTGTCTGGACTTAGCTGCAGCGCATTGTCTCTTCACTGGGGCACATGGGCTCCAGAGCTGCTCTGAGGCATGCGGATCTTAGTTCCCGAACCAGGGACTGAAGCTGTGCCCTGCGTCGCAAGGCAGATTCTTAACCTCTGGACCACCAAGGAAGTCCCCAATCATCAAATTCTAGCAATTCTAGCTCCTAAACATTTCTATTCTTTGTCCTCTTTCTGCCATTCCCATACTAACTCTAACACAAGCCACCATCCAATTCACTGAAATAACCACTTAACTGGGGTCAACCCACCCCGCTCAGTTCCCTATACTGAAGCCAAAGTGGTCTAATGTGGGCATCTCTCTTCCTCTCTGGGCTTCCCTGACACCTCAGTTGGGAAGGAACCCACCTCCAATGCAGAAGACCCTGGTTTGATTCCTGGATCAGGAAGATTTGCTGGAGAAGGGATAGGCTACCCACTCCGGTATTCTTGGGCTTCCTTTGTGGCTGGTAAAGAATCTGCCCGCAATGCGGGAGACCTGGGTTCAATCCCTGGGTTGGGAAGATCCCCTGGAGAAGGGAAAGGCTATCCATTCCAGTATTCTTGCCTGGAGAATACCATGGACTGTATAGTCCATGGGTCACAAAGAGTCAGACAGGACTGAGCGACTAAGCACACACACACAGACTTACCCTAGAGTATTTTAGTTATCTACTTACTTCCCTCCCTCCCTCCTACAGCCTGTGACAGACCTTCACTGCCTCTCCAGTGCCTGCTACATAGGTTTTATTTATTTCTTTTCAAAAAGTATTTATTTGGCTGTGCCGGGTCTAAGTTTCGGCATTCAGGATCTTTTGATTATGGCATGTGGGATCTAGTTCCCTGACCAGGGGTCAAACCCAGGTCCCCTGTATTGGGAGTTCAGAGTCTTAGCCACTGGACTAGCAGGGAAGTCCCTGCTACATAGGTTTTAAAATTAAATATTGAATGCCTACAACCAGAAAACTGACAGTTACCTATGAAGACAGCATGATGTACCAAAACCCTGATAATCATGGCTTTGGGAGAGGAATTAGAGAGGAGATGGAGAAGAGATTTTGGTGGTTTGCTCTGAGTACTTCAATCATAGGACAATGTGCAAAAGATATTAATTTGAGTTTTATTTTGTGTTGTGGAAGAATAAAAAAGAATGAGAGCTATTTATATACCGTTCCTGTCTTTTCCCTCCTCTCATTCCAAGAAGAGAGCCTTGTGTTCTATTTCCTTGCCTTGGGGGACATTTACCAAAAGCAAAAGTTGCTGAAGGTCTCTGTCCTGACTTTGGAGAAAGACTGAAGTCACTGAGAACAAGGGAGTGTCCTGAGGGCAGAAAGGAGTCTGTCTGCGGAGCTGGGTGGGGGTAGCGGGTGGTCAGAGTCCCCAGAATCTGGAGGATGGGGAGGGGCCTGGAGAGTGCCACGTGGTGGGAATCTACAGCCTACGCCCCAGAAGGAGGGACCCCAGAGGTTGGACCCTGGCAAAGATGCTGTGCCCACCTGGACTCCAAGGGAACACGTGCTCGGACAGTGGTCACATTGGTGGCGACCGGTGTGGACAAGTAAAAAGTATTAGTTATCTCAGTTTTGGCTGCTCTGTGAGGGGGATGCTCAGTCGCTTCAGTCGTGTCCGACTCTTTGCGACCCCATGGACTGAGCCCCCCAAGCTCCTCCGTCCATGGGATTTTCCAGGCAAGGATGCTGGGGAGGGTTGACATACCCATCTCCAGGGGATCTTCCTGACCCAGGGATTGAATCTGGGTCTCCTGCAAAGTGGGATAGGACCTTTAGGTCAGGAATTCCATTTGAGAAAAATAAAGGACCATGGTATTTCTTGCAGAGTCATATCTGCAGCATGAAAATCATGCTGACTGTGCTTATGTATGGAGTCTTTTACAATGAGAGTTTCTCAAGTACGCATTCTCAGTTTGAAAACAAAAGCCAAGAAAAGGTCATTCAACTCCCTAGCAAGGCAAAGTTGGTCTTACACCCTGGAGTGTAACACCAGGGCTGTTTTTACCCCCTCCTCCAGGGAATTTTCAGCTGGGAAGAGGGTGCCTGAGAAGAAAGCAGATCTAAATGCATCTGCCTCCTTAATGTCTCCTAAAAATGCAGATGTAAACACGATTTCCACACCGGCCCCCCGTCTCGTCAGTTATATCAGGAGAGGACCAAGAGAAACGGGCTTGCAGGACCTGGGGATGGTGTGGCTGGGGAGGGCTCCTAGAAACCAAGCCAGCTTAAAGTCTACTTGCATCTTGCTGAAAGGCCAGGAGACCCAGTGCCCAATTCTAGACACTGCTATGAGGAGGAGCAAATTACAAGGACTTCTTCCATAGGGTCCAGGCCACTCCGGCTGAGAACTCAACTCTGCACACACACTTTAAGCACCGAGGTCAGGGCGTAGGTCTTTGCTGGTGTGCGCTGTATTTCCTGCTCTGGTCTGTATGTTTCTGTCCTCCTCCTTCACCTTATTTGTTCTGGTTTTTCCATTCTCTTCCCAGCCTTTAGGTTCATTTTCTGACTCCATCATTTAGCTGTGTGACCTGGGACAGGTTGTCTCTTAGCTTTCTTGAACTTCCCATTCTTCACGTTCAGAATGGAATAAAAACTGCCTCCTGATTAGCATGAAGTCTGGAGACAATGGCTCTAAGTGCCTAGCATGGAGCCTCCTGACCCTCACTAAGTGCTCATTACTATTTTTTTAAATATTTATTTGTATGTATTTATTTGGCTGCACCACGTCTTATTTGCAGCCTGGGGGATCTATAGTTGAAGTATACCAACTCTTAGTTGTGGCATGCGGGGTTTAGTTCCCCTGCATTGTAAGTACCAAGTCTTAGCCCCTGGATTATCAGGCTTGTCCCAGTAAGTGCTCATTAAATGGTCGTTATTTTTATTGACGCCGTTGCATCCGTATTAGTAAAATGCCTTCTTATTCTCGGAAGGGACAAAGCCCGTCCTGACAGCTTCTCCTTTGCCAGTCGTCACGGCGGCTCTGAATGCCAGTGTTCCCCTCCGCCCGGTCTGGGACAGCTCGTTATCCACGGTCACTTCCCTCCTGGGCTCAGCCCTCCAACCCCACTGAACAAGCTCTTCCAGTTCTCAGCCCGCCTCCTTCCCATGTGATCTCATTACCTCCTCACAAAGGGCATTCCAGGGCTCAAGTGAGCCCCGAACTTGACGCGGGCCTTATTTAATCCACAACATCTCCTCCTCTCGGGGTGTGTGCTCTTGCAAGTAATTCTCTGCTGTCTCCTGTTCCCCAGCCACCCTCGTCCCCGCCCAGTTCAGCCGCAATCATCTCTTATTCTCTGAGTCCACTCACAGACCTTCACCCAGGCCTTGGACGGGTAACTTTACTGCCTGCTACAATTTTACCTTTGTAATCAGGAACATTGGCCGGGCATCAAAGGCACCTTCTCCCCATTTCCTCTTTTCAGATTTTATAATCATCCTCTCCCATGCAACCTCCATTACCTGAACTTGGAACTACCTGACTTTTATCTCTGGCGACAGGACCCAGGAGCGTCGTAAAGTCACGCCCCTGGAGCTGGGCGTTGGGACAAGCAGACTGGCCTGGAGTTGCTGCTGTTGCTGCTGTAGTCTCTGAGGGCCAGTGTGGGCATCTTGCCCGTTATTTAAAGAGGCCGATGCTCATCGCTACAGGGTAGATCCTAATGGCAACTGTTTAGGATTTGGAAACTTCTAGACTGCATTTCCATCCATCCTTAGACTGCATCTCTGCCTCTTTGGGGTGGCTGAGTTTCCTAATCAGTTAACTTGGGAGGCTGGAGGATTGTCAAGAGGAGTTTCCTTTTATCTATTTGTTAAAATGCTTTTACAAGGAAAATGTATTCCTGCTTGATTGTGTGATTTTTTTTTTTAAGGTACAAAAAAAAAATGGTGGGAGGAGAGAAACAGAAGCATACCCTTGATGGAAAGGGACTAGCAGAGACAAGGGGCATGATAGAGGCCTCCAGTATCTCTTGCTTGATCCAGAGAAAACTTCCTGGGGGCAGAGGTGCTGGTGAGTAAGAGGGCTGCTAAGAGAAGAAATGAAAGGATCTGCTAGCTTCCAGCAGAAGGCAGAGGCAGTCTGAGGTGAGGAGCTGAGCTTGCCGAGGGTCCAGTCTGGGGCTATGCATCTGGTAGCTCTTGATGGGCTTCCCTGGGGGCTCAGATGGTAAAGAATTCACCTGCAATGCAGGAGACCAGGGTTTGATCCCTGGGTCGGGAAGATCGGCTGGAGAAGAGAATGGCTACCCACTCCAGTATTCTTGCCTGGAGAATTCCATGGACAGAGGAGCCTGGTGGGCACAGAATCAATGGACATGAGTTTGAGCAAACTCCGGGAGATAGTGAAGGACAGGGGGGCCTGCAGTCCATGCAAGAGTCGGACACAACTTAGCAACTGAACAGCAAGAAAAACAGGCCCTTCATATTTGGCGAAAGAATGAATAAAACTCAACTTGAATCCAGTTGCCATACAGTTTATAAAAGAGATGTGATTTGCTAACAGTTGAGCCTGGTTCAGACCTGTACGGTGCCTTTAAAACTTGCTTTACACAGACAAGGAATGTGAGCCTCATGCTCCAGATGGCCCATGGTTACATAAGGTAGTTAAAGGAGGCTGAAGTCTCCTAAATTCAGCCCCACTTCCCTGAATATTACACCATTCCGCCTCCAGGTCTATGTGTTGGGAAGTATTCTGTGCGGTATAACAAACATCAACTGAGTACTAGAATGCCTGGATGGAAGGCTTCAGGATCTACATTTCTAGAATTTTCCAACTTGAATCATTCTTAACAGCAAGACAGGAGCTGTCTGCTCCTTTTCCCTCTGGGCCCAGGCTCTCTCTGCCCAGCAGTCTCAGCTTTTCTTCTTCCCCTCTAGGGCTTATCTCATCTCTCCTAGCCACAACAAGGCAGTCAGACCCAGACGCTGCTCAGAGATACTTTCCCAATGAATCGTCCATGTTTGTCTAGGATGAGAAAGGTGTGTCCTGAAATTAGAGGTCACACAAGCTCAGACCCAGATAATGGACATTCAGGCAGACTGCCACCTCTCTCACTGTCTCCTCCCACATTACAGTCTTCATTCAAGTAAAAAAAATTACCTCCCCTTGCTTCAGATCGTGTCCATGCTCCATGATGTGACTGGACTCCTTTACCCTACGACGGTCCTATGGTGGGCCTCTCCCGACCCCACTCTCTGCCTGGCATCCTTGTGGTGCACAGGGTCACGCATGCTCATGCTTGCTCGCTCAGTCGTGTCCCACTTTTGCAGCCCCATGGACTGCAGCCCACCAGGCTCCTCTGTCCATGGAATTTTCCAGGCAAGAACACTGGAGTGGAGAGCCATTCCCTTCTCCACATGATCTCCCGAACCCAGGGCTCAAACCCGCGTCTCTTGCATGAGCAGGCAGATTCTTTACCACTGCATCACCTGAAAAGCCAAGGTCATCACCATCTATCTGTAATCTCTTTTAATAAAATACATACAAGGAGGAAGTATAATATTAAGTATTACTTTATCTTTCTGGTTTGCCTTGGAAACGAACAGAGATCATTCTGTCGTTTTTGAGACTGCATCCAAGTACTGCATTTCGGACTCTTTTGTTGACCATGATGGCTACTCCATTTCTTCTGAGGGATTCCTGCCCGCAGTAGTAGATATAACGGTCATCTGAGTTACATTCACCCATTCAAGTCCATTTTAGTTCGCTGATTCCTAGAATGTCGACATTCACCCTTGCCATCTCTTGTTTGACCACTTCCTATTTGCCTTGATTCATGGACCTGACATTCCAGGTTCCTATGCAATATTGCTCTTTACAGCATCGGACCTTGCTTCTATCACCAGTCACATCCACAGCTGGGTACTGTTTTTGCTTTGGCTCCATCCCTTCATTCTTTTTGGAGTTATTTCTCCCCTGATCTCCAGTAGCGTGTTGGGCACCTACTGACCTGGAGAGTTCCTCTTTCACTATCCTATCATTTTGCCTTTTCATACTGTTCATGGGGTTCTCAATCTCAAAAATGACAGAATGATCTCTGTTCGTTTCCAAGGCAAACCATTCAATATCACAGTAATCCAAGTCTATGCCCCAACCAGTAATGCTGAAGAAGCTGAAGTTGAACGGTTCTATGAAGACCTACAAGACCTTTTAGAACTAACACCCCAAAAAGATGTCCTTTTCATTACAGGGGACTGGAATGCAAAAGTAGGAAGTCAAGAAACACCTGGAGTAACAGGCAAATTTGGCCTTGGAATGTGGAATGAAGCAGGGCAAAGACTAATAGAGTTTTGCCAAGAAAATGCACTGGTCATAGCAAACACCCTCTTCCAACAACACAAGAGAAGACTCTACACATGAACATCACCAGATGGTCAACACCAAAACCAGATTGATTATATTCTTTGCAGCCAAAGGTGGAGAAGCTCTATAGTCAACAAAAACAAGACCAGGAGCTGACTGTGGCTCAGATCATGAACTCCTTATTGCCAAATTGACTTAAATTGAAGAAAGTAGGGAAAACCGCTAGGCCATTCAGGTATGACCTAAATCAAATCCCTTATGATTATAGAGTGGAAGTGAGAAATAGATTTAAGGGCCTAGATCTGATAGATAGAGTGCCTGATGAACTATGGAATGAGGTTCGTGACATTGTACAGGAGACAGGCATCAAGACCTTCCCATGGAAAAGAAATGCAAAAAAGCAAAATGGCTGTCTGGGGAGGCCTTACAAATAGCTGTGAAAAGAAGAGAGGCGAAAAGCAAAGGAGAAAAGGAAAGATATAAGCATCTGAATGCAGAGTTCCAGAGAATAGCAAGAAGAGATAAAAAAGCCTTCTTCAGCGATCAATGCAAAGAAATAGAGGAAAAGAACATAATGGGAAAGACTAGAGATCTCTTCAACAAAACTAGAGATACCAAGGGAACATTTCATGCAAAGATGGGCTCGATAAAGGACAGAAATGGTATGGACCTAACAGAAGCAGAACATATTAAGAAGAGGTGGCAAGAATACACAGAAGAACTGTACAAAAAAGATCTTCATGACCCAGATAATCATGATGGTGTGATCACTCATCTAGAGCCAGACATCCTGCTGTGTGAAGTCAAGTGGGCCTTAGAAAGCATCACCACGAACAAAGCTAGTGGAGGTGATGGAATTCCAGTTGAGCTATCTCACATCCTGGAAGATGATGCTGTGAAAGTGCTTCACTCAATATGCCAGCAAATTTGGAAAACTCAGCAGTGGCCACAGGACTGGAAAAGGTCAGTTTTCATTCCCATCCCAAAGAAAGGCAATGCCAAAGAATGCTCAAACTACTGCACAATTGTACTCATCTCACACGCTAGTAAAGTAATGCTCAAAATTCTCCAAGCCAGGCTTCAGCAATACGTGAACCGTGAACTTCCAGATGTTCAAGCTGGTTTTAGAAAAGGTAGAGGAACCAGAGAACAAATTGCCAACATCTGCTGGATCATGGAAAAAGCAACAGAGTTCCAGGAAAACATCTATTTCTGCTTTATTGACTATGCCAAAGCCTTTGACTGTGTGGATCACAATAAAGTGTGGAAAATTCTGAAAGAGATGGGAATACCAGACCACCTGACCTGCCTCTTGAGAAATCTGTATGCAGGCCAGGAAGCAACAGTTAGAACTGGACATGGAACAACAGACTGGTTTCAAATAGAAAAGGAGTACGTCAAGGCTGTATATTGTCACCCTGATTATTTAACTTCTATGCAGAGTACATCATGAGAAACATTGGGCTGGAGGAAGCACAAGCTGGAATCAAGATTGCCGGGAGAAATATCAATAACCTCAGATATGCAGATGACACCACCCTTGTGGCAAAAAGTGAAGAGGAACTAAAAAAGCCTCTTGATGAAAGTGAAAGAGGAGAGTGAAAAAGTTGGCTTAAAGCTCGACATTCAGAAAATGAAGACCATGGCATCTGGTCCCATCACTTCATAGGAAATAGATGGGGAAACAGTGGAAACAGTGTCAGATTTTATTTTTCTGGGCTGCAAAATCACTGCAGATGGTGACTGCAGCCATGAAATTAAAAGACGCTTACTCCTTGGAAGAAAAGTTATGACCAACCTAGATAGTATATTCAAAAGCAGAGACATTACTTTGTCGACTAAAGTCCATCTAGTCAACGCTATGGTTTTCCCTGTGGTCATGTATGGATGTGAGAGTTGGACTATAAAGAAGGCTGAGCACCGAAGAATTGATGCTTTTGACCTGTGGTGTTGGAGAAGACTCTTGAGAGTCCCTTGGACTGCAAGGAGATCCAACCAGTCCATTCTGAAGGAGATCAGCCCTGGGATTTCTTTGGAAGGAATGATGCTAAAGCTGAAACTCCAGTACTTTGGCCACCCCATGCGAAGAGTTGACTCATTGGAAAAGACTCTGATGCTGGGAGGGATTGGGGGCAGGAGGAGAAGGGGACGACCAAGGATGAGATGGCTGGATGGCATCACCGACTCGATGGACATGAGTCTGAGTGAACTCCGGGAGTTGGTGATGGACAGGGAGGCCTGGCGTGCTGCGGTTCATGGGGTCGCAAAGAGTCGCACACGACTGAGTGACTGAACTGAACTATCTTTCTGGAATTTTAAAATGACATATGCACACATTTTAAAAAGTTACACATATTAAATAGATACAAAATAATTTCTTTTTTTTAAAATCTATTTATTTATTTTGACTGCACCAAGTCTTAGTTGTGGCATGTGGGACCTAGTTTCCTGATCAGGGATCAAACCCAGGTCCCCTAAATTGGGAGTGCACAGTCTTAGCCACTGGACCACCAGGGAACTCCCCAAACTGTAATTTCTAAAATATATCTTACAAATTAAGCAGGAAGGAAGGAAGAAGAAAGGGTGGAGAAAGAAGAAAGTGGCTGTTTGAGTTGATTTTGAAATCAGCTGATATCAGAGAAGAAATCTTATTTGGTGGAAATCAGAAAGGAGAAAAATCACAACCACCATAAGGTACAGGTTTTTTTAAATTTTTGGCTGCACCCCATGACGTGTGGGGCTTAGTTCCCTGACCAGGGACCAAACCCATGCCCCCTGCACCGGAAGGTGGAGTTCTAACCCCTGGACCAGCAGGGAAGCCCCTCGAGAGGTAGTGTTTCTCCATTATATTCCCATAGAGAAACAGGGTTTGTCCTGAGTCAGTCCAGAAGGACCTCTAGTTACAGGGGCACCAAGAAGCTGCGCATGATGTTAGGAGCAAAGGAGAGGGAGGAGGCCATCAAATATCATTTTAGTTACATCAGTGTGGTTTGGAAGGAAGGCTTGGAAATAGAATACTAAGGCTCTGAGGCCCATGAATGTCAAGACCTTAGAAGACACCTCAGTCATGTGGTTTGGAGTCTCTCTCTCCACCAGGGGACGAACTTACCTGGCCTGCTAACAATCCTACCAAGAGATCTGACATGTCAGCTGCATTTTGCTGCTCAGCTAGTGACCACTGTCGTGGGAGATTTTGATGGCCACACTGACCTCCATCCTGTAGGAGGCACCAAGACCCCTCATTCAGCCAGATCTTGTTCAAAGAGTCCCCTGCAGGAAGGCTGAGGTCTGGACATGGGTGGCAGCATCACAAGGGTTTAATACCTGCTCCACATACTTCCAGGATAAGAGTCTAAAGAGGCTTTGGACAGGGCCCTTCCCAGGCCCGGCCTTCACTCTTCCCACACGTGAAAGTTTACTGAACTCTCACACTTAACCCAATGTGCTGTCTGCAAACAGCCTTGACACAGTCTGCTTTATTATTTTGCTTTTCTGTTCTAGCCAAATGCATGCCAGAGATGGTAGGAATTTAGAAACCTGCTGGAAGCAGGCAGTGTTTGTTTTTAAGTAATTATTTAGATTCAGATTTTAATGCTGCAAAGGCCAAAGACTAAAAGCAAACAGTCCCTGTGGGGGGGAAAAAAAGACCAAAGACATGAAACTTGAGGAAGTCAGGTTATTCACTTAAATATGCCATTGGCGTATCAGGAACATCAGCAGGGCTACTCCAGCATTAGCAAAGTTCAGTGACTTCAGTGCAAGTGTGTGAAATGGCTACATAAATCTGGCTGTGCTTTTCTGCTCAGAGGTTGTAGGGATTTCCAGCTGCCCTGCAAACTCTGCTTCACACTGCTGTCTTCCATGACTGGCTTGGAGGCCCTCTGAGGGTGGATATTGTATCAGTACTATATTGTTCCAATACTTTGGCTACCTGATATAAAGAGCTGACTCACTGGAAAATGTCCCGATGCTGGGAAAGATTGAGGGCAGGAGGAGAAGGGGACAACAGAGGATGAAATGGTTGGATGGCATCATCACCTCAACAGATACGAGTTTGAGCAAACCCCGGGAGATAGTGAAGGACCGGGAGGCCTGGTATGCTGCGGTCCATGGGGTGGCAAAGAGTCAGATACAACTGAGTGACTCAACAACAAATTGTATTCAAATGGGCCAGGTCAACCAAATCTATGCCCAGGTTGTTTTCTTGTTGTTGTTTTAAGTCTTTATTGAATCTGTCACAATACTGCTTCTGTTTTATGTTTCGGTTTTTTGGCCAAGAGGCAGGTGGGATCCTAGCTCTCAGACCAGGGACTGAACAACCCCTTGCATTGGAAGGCAATGGGCCACCAGGGAAGTCCCTCTGCCCGGGTTTTAATGGTCATACTGTGAGTGGGGATGAGGTGAAGCTAGGGAGCATGCTTGGCTGATCCCAATCCCCAGATCCTGGGCAGTCACAGCCTGTTCCATTTACATTGCAAAGAGGAAAAAAATATGGATCATGGGCCCTGTGCTTCAGTAAAGAAACAGCAGAGGAAATACAGGGGTAGCTGCCTTGAGAAATTACATCAGGAGGAGGAGGAGGACACAATGGTTCAGGCCACAGCCAACACAGATGCCCAGAGTCTCTCCTCGAAAGCCACTGGGGTTTGAGATCAGGCCAAAGAGGCTTCTGTTCAGAAGAGGCAGCAGCCAGGGGAGGCTTGTGTTGGAGACAGCCCGAGCGCTCCAGCCTGCCTGCTGACCGTCCTTTGGCCACAGCTCTGAACCCCCGTCCACGGGGTGGCCCTGGGGAAGAGGCCTGCTCTGGGGGCACTGTTTAATGATTTGCCAGCAAAGAACAAGGCAAACAGACTGCTGGCAGCTGCCTGGATGCAATGGGAGAGTTCATTTTTATTCCCACCCACAGTGCAGCCTTCTAGGCAGGGGATAAAAGAAAAAGTGAGAGAGGGTATCATGAGAGCCTAGGAGAGACTACCATCTGGGGCTCGTCATTTCACTGGGTCTCTATGGATGGAGCCTGAACATCTTGGCATTAGTGCCAGTTGGTATTTCCATCCTCTGAATACTTAATTCCTAATAGCATCTCTTGAGCTCCTAGGAACTGTAAAGATAGCGAAATGACTTCTTGTGGCAGAGTTCTAGACATGAAAGAGAATGAGACCAGAAAAACACTGTCTTTGCTTTAAGAAATCTTTTACAGGAAGTGTATAATATGGGAAAGTAGTTTGGTTCGCTAATAAATTCCTTTTACTTTCTCTTCCCGTGAACCTTTCCCCTATCTCCTTGGCTCTACAAAAAAAACAAGTGGCGCCTCCTATTCTCCTGTGAGCCAGAGGCTCCGAGATCTAAGTCCTACAGCTCCCCACCCTTTTTATCCTTGACCTCGCAGCCCAGCCCAACTGGGGCCTTCTCTAATGCTCACACCAGCCTTCAGTCCCCCCCAGTTACTTTCTCCTGTAGAGTCTCCTGGGCTTCCCTGGCGGCTCAGATAGTAAAGAATCTGCCTGCAATGAGGGAGGCCTCGGTTGAGAAGATCCCTTGGAGAAGGGCCTTGCTACCCACTCCAGTATTCTTGCCTGGAGAGTTCCATGGACAGAGGAGTCTGGTGGGCCATTCAGGGGGTCACAAAGAGTGGGACGTGACTGAGTGACTAACACATATGTGGGGAGTCCTGAAGTGATATATTCAAAATTCTTAAATGGCACTTACCCCTTACAATTAGTTGTATCAGTGTTCCCCTGTGACCCACCCTCTCTCCCATTTCCTCCAGAACACCTGGTCCTTAAGAGACGTTCCACAAAACCACTTCCTGTAAAGTCGACCCTGAGCTCCTTCAAGTAAGAAGGACTTGTACATGCTAGATGTTAAGAAAAATGCATGTTGAATTATCTGTTCTAATTACCATATTTGAGATAAATAAGTTTGGTGGTTGCCTTGTCATTTGATCAGGATATGATTATTTTCATATTTCTGCTTTCTGTTTAGAAACCTTCTGTATGTTCCCTGTAGGTCTACATTTTAAAGCCAGTTTTATTGTATTTTGACCTCTAAGCAGGGGAGAGTTCTCTTCTTTCCCTTTTATATGATGCTTAAATCTCTATGACCCTGAACAAAATCACTTATTTTAGGAAGAACTTTCTGCTCATAACCCATCCCCAGGTACTCTTATTTATTGTCTTTCTTCAGTATCAATGTGCAGAAATGAGCATAGTCCTTAATGCATTGCCTCACCCCAAAAAAGGGACTAGATCCCGCTCTCAAAAGACTAAAATCTGACAGTAAACCTATAGCCATGTATACATCCACTTATGTACAAGAACCCCAAGGCCATCTGTGAAACAACACACAGGGAAAGCAAATTCACAGAGCACAGCACATGCGTGCTGGGAGGCCGTGAAATGAAAGCGGAGACTCACTCACTCTCACTGTGTCACTTTAGACGATCCTCTGTCACTTTCGGTCCTTTGGTCTGTGCCCTATATCTGATCGGAAGCTCTTTCAGGGCAGGAGCCATTTAGAGACTATGAGAAACAATTCTATTATTTATCACCCCTACAGAAATGACTCAAAGTTTTGCCTCCCATCGGCTTTAGCCCACAGAGTTGGCTGAGTATCTCTGGTGGCTTTACTCTCTGCTAAGATTTTATAAGAACTTGGAGCAGTGATCTGCAGGGAAAATTCAGAGTTGACTTACTCTCAACAGTATTCCATGTTTTTTCTGAGTGGTTTCTTTTATCTTACCTTTAGTGGAATGAGGGATGAATTATATTTCTTTTCTCTGTTTTTTTAAAGATTTTTTTTCATGCGGACCATTTTTAAAGTGTTTATTGAATTTGTTACAATACTGCTACTGTTCTATGTTTTTAGTTTTTTGGTCACAAGGCATGTGGGATCTGAGCTCTCAGACCAGGGACTGAACCTGTGCCGTCTGCTTTGGAAGGCGAAGTCGTAACCACTGGACCACCAGGGAAGTCCTTCTTTTCTTTATACCCTAAAAAGTTGATGTATCTGAAGCCCAAAACGTAAAGACTTTAGTTGAGGGGCCATTTGCTTTCACCCCGCCCTTGCCTTTGTTTCAGGTTCCCGGCCCTGAAGACACAGCATGACGCTGCCTCATGCAAATGTGACTGTGTTCAAATATTCCAACATCCCCTGACTTGCTCTTTGCGAACTATAAGTTCTTTGTTACCTCATAATTGCCCAAACCTCTGTATTTTTCTTGCTAAGTGCAAATGGTAAGAGATACCAAAAGATAATCAAAGTGCTGATAAACGGAAGAGGAACCCTCTCAGTTATCAAGTTAGCTCTGCTGAACACAAGTTCCTGTTTGCATTTGTCAGGAGACGCGGGGAGGTACCATCATCAGACTGAGAGGGTGAGGGAAGTACTTAGTTAGGGAGGTGAGCCAAATTCCTGGGTTGAGAGTTCATAGGGCAGTAAGGATCAATAGGAGCACTTCTGATTTGTACACTGATTATCAAGGTACAAAGCAACACTACCCTTTGTCCTTTTTATTTTTACTCTGCTAATCGAACCCTTCAACCTAAATTAAGACTATTATTCAGCTTTGATGTTGCATTTTATATTAGCAAAGTGTTTTATAATCCTTCATTAGCTATTTTATTCTCCTTTATTACTACCACCCATTTCAATAAATGAGGTTGAAGACACAACGCAATGCATGTTGGCCTCGCAACCAGGAATCCTGAATTTCAGGCGTGAATTTCATATATAATGAAAGGAGACTGGACTGACCACAGGAAGAATCACAGAGTAAAAGAACAGAAGCACCAAAATTATAAGAACTTTCTTGGAAACTAAACCTCCAATGATTTAGGGCAAGAGTTGAATTTTTTTACTTTATTTTGGTAGCACGAAAACTGAGAGCTTTCACTAGTGTCAATCAAAACTGTGACTAGCAAACAAGTCTTTAACAGACAATTCTCTTGACTGAATGTGGGGCGGCGGGCGTGGACGTGTCTGAGCCAGTGGCGCCAGTTGGTTCCTAAGGAAAGGGACTGAGGCTAGAGGGAGACAGATATCTCTAAATTCCTTCTCATTTGTTGGATACCCATTCTTGGCACCCTCTTCACTTGCTGTTTTTGGTGAAATAACGCTACTCCTGGGGCCCCTCATTTGTTGCCTCTTTTTCTTCTCTTCTTCTGCTTGTTTAAATATAAGGATATATTCTCTGACTTCTATTACAGCTCTGTAGCGTTATCATTCCAATATCTTCGATGATAATTCCCAAATTTGCTTCCAAAGTCAAATTCTCGTGCACTTCCAAAGGCCTGTTTGACATTATTTCTTAATCATCTTACTGGTACCCTCTACTCCACCCTAAACCAGTAAGCCCTCTTAACTTACCCATTTTTGTTAATGGCACCATCATTTTCCTAGAGATCCAGCCTGAGCACCTCAGTCACTGTATCCAATCACTCAAACTCATAGTCGGAAACCTACCTTCTCTATGTCTCTGGGGTCTAAACAATTACAATAAACTTCTCACTAGTCTCCAATGTCTCCCTATTCTAAATCACTATACAGTCTCCTAAAGATAGCCCTGATCATATCACTGTCCTGTTCAAATACCATAATGATTCTTCTCTGCCTTCTGAATTAAACTCAAACTCAGCCTACTAAATCAGGGCTGTACACTGGCTTGGGAATCAGACAACTTGGTTTCAGATTTCAACTCTGTCACACACAAGATGTGTGTGACTTTGAACGGTGGCCTAATCTCTTGAGTCTTGGTTTCCTTGTGGGTAAAAAAAAATGTGGGTACCACCACCTACCCAAGATCATTGCAGAGATTAAATGAAATGAATGTAATTAAAGTACCAACCATTTCTGCACACAGTAGGTACTCAAAAAGTACTAATTCCTTCCTCTTCGCCTCTTCCTTTTCAGCTTTACCTCCACTTCCCTTCTAAACATACTACACCACTTGTCCAAACCAAATCGTGTTACTCACTCATCTCTTAT
Organism: Oryx dammah; assembly: GCF_014754425.2. NCBI lineage: Eukaryota > Metazoa > Chordata > Mammalia > Artiodactyla > Bovidae > Oryx > Oryx dammah. The sequence continues at coordinate 52,752,037 of NW_024070192.1, read as the reverse complement.
ATCCTCTTGGAATGCTTCTTACTTCTTTCTATCCTGTCACTTTCAAACATGCTACTTATCCTTCAAGGACAAGTTTACATGCCACTCTTTCATGAAGACTCTCTTCTTCACCTGAAATGTCCCAACCGACTTGTTTGTATTTATTGAGGCACTTTAAATCTTCAGCATAAATTCATTTTCTCATCTACCACATTGAGGTCAGGGGTTTCTTTATATCCCCATATATAACACAGTGCCCTAAGAGGCAATCAATAAATGTGTGCTGAATTAAAACTGAAAGCTTGAGCTTTTGGTCTCCCGAGACTCCATTCATTTGTGATTCATACTTCACACTGAGAACTCTTTAGAAACAATCTCTGGCGGGATATCAGAATTTCAAACAACTATAACAGAGAAGCTGAGTCAGTCTAGGATTAAGTTCAGTCCTAGTTCAGCCAACAGGAATTGTCTGGACCCTGTTCCTGCTTGAGATATCATAATTTGGCAACTTGTGTGAGCCATGGGGGCTCATTTGAGCGCGTTTATTTATTTTTAATTTTTTGGCCATGCGGCACGTGGGACCTTAGTTCCCCAACCACGGACTCAATCTGCACCTCCTGCATTGGAAGCACAGAATCTTAACCACTGAATCACCAGGGAAATCCCTCATTTGAATATATTTAAATGAGAACATGTGTGTACTTAGTTGCTCAGTCATGTCCAACTCTGTGACTCCATGAACTGTGTAGCCCGCCAGGCTCCTCTGTCCATGGGATTCTCCAGGCAAGAATATTGGAGTGGGTGACCATGCCCTCCTCCAGGGGACCTTCCCGACCCAGGACTCCTCCGTTGCAGGCGGATTGTTTACCATCTGAGCCACCAGGGAAGCCCATGAGCACTGGAGTGGGTAGCCTGTCCCTTCTCCAGAGGATCTTCCCAACCCTGGAATCGAACCAGGGTCTCCTACATTGCAGGCAGATTCTTCACCAGCTGAGCTACCAGGGAAGCCCCAAATGCAAACATATATTTATCTTCAGAGGCAAGCAAAAATGCATAATACCTCTAAAAATCAGCCATTATTAGGTTAACAGTGACAATCGCTTCACCGGTACAGAAAGGAGTCCTGAAAAGCCATCCAGCTTCATAGGTTCTGAGTGTGGCTAAGAGGTAACTGTGCCTCACTCTGGCTTTCATCCAGTCCATTTCCTCTTGGCTTGGTTACAAATGGGTAATTATACGACATCAGCCACCACGGGGTGGCGGGAACACAAGGTGGCTTCATGGTGCCATATCATGTGGGACCAAGTTTCTGAATCACCAACCACAGGTGCATCGGCGGCTCTTCCCCCCACCATACCTCCCCCCATAAAAAAAGCACCTTATCTGATATCGCTGTTGACTCAGTGACTATACTGAGATCTTAAGCACTTTCCTTAGCTTCTTCTTAGTGTTTGTTCGGGTGGGTACCTCTGTGCGGATGCCTATAAATGAGTTCTTACGGTGCAGGAGTCATCAGGCACCCAGGCACCAGGCCATGCTTTTGCCTTTAGGTAGGCGTACCTCAGAAAGTGGCAGCATATCTCATTGCTAAGCCCACACCTACGTAAGATGCTTCAGAGGCTGAACTCCCTTCCTAGCCAAATTCTTAACTCGCAGAGTTGCTGTCACTAAATTTATCCTTAGCCTGGACTTTATCTAGCTTGTTTCTGGAGCCATCGTTCTCCCTAAAATAGCAACTGCTACAATTTTCCCCCAAACAATTTATAACAGGGAAGATAAACAGCTCCCCAGGGTTCCTTGTCAAGATCCAGAGTCACATGATGTTACTATTGAGTAGGATGCTAAACCGGGATGTGTGGAGATTCTCCTCACGGATACTTCAGAAAGGGGCTATAATATGGCCTCTTAGTTGGCAAGTGTCTCCCTCTTAAAATTGTGTGAGGTCCTTCCCAGGAGTCACAGTTATATCGGGAGATAACACACAAACAAATGATTTGTTACCAAGTGACACATGGTACGGCAAGTAAGTAAGTGTCAGTCACCCGATCATGCCTGACTCTGCGACCCCACGGATTGTAGCCTGCCAGGCTCCTCCGTCCATGGAATTCTCTGGGCAAGAACACTGGAGTCGGTTGCCATTTCCTTCTCCAGGAGATCTTCCCAACCCAGGGACTGAACTCAGGTCTCCTGCATTGCAGACACGGCACAGTACAGCCAGTAAGTCCTATGAGCTTTATGGAGGAGACAGATCTTAAGCTAACTCTTAAGGTTGACAGGATTTAAATAGGAGAGAAATAACCGCGTGAGTAAAACAAGTGGCATCTGGTCCACAGGCATCTGTCAGGGACCTCCCTGGCAGTCCAGTGGTGAAGACTGTGTTTTCACTGCAGGGGGCATGGGTTCAATCCCTGGTTGGGGAACTAAGATCCTGCAAGCTGCATGGCCAAAAGCAAAGACACACCAACAACAAAAAAGACACTTCTATAGGCATCTGTCAAATGGATTTGGGAAATGTCCCATCTATGACCTTGAGAGAAAAACACGGCCCAAGTGAGTAGGGTTCTTGACCAGTTTTTCTCAGGTCTTCAAGGTACATGATGTGATGACTTGAAAAAAAAAGAGGTCTGCAGAGACAGTTTGGATAGCTCGCAAAGGCCACGACTGACAAGGCGAGAATTAGACCCTGCTGGCCATCTGTGAAAAAGGCATCATGCTCAATCCTAAAGCAAGGGGAGCTCGCACTCAAAAGAATACCCTATGCAGAACAATTTAGTATCAGAGTAAAAACTGCAGTGGAATGAAAAGAAAACCAGTGGTGGGAAAACCAATAAGATCGGTTCCGGTAACCAATTATTGGCATGGTGAGAGCCTGAACTCTGGTGGTAATGGTTAAAAGGCAAAGGGATGAATCACAGAAATTATGACCGAAGTGTTGAAAGCACTTGCTGACAGACTGAACCATAGAGGTGAAGGAGCCTGGAGAACTGGGGCAAAATGCTGCATCAACCAAAAGAGGCATGTTGGGGAAATAAGTTAATTTTGAGCAGGGAAAATTTAATTTGGTCTTGTGAATGACAAATTTGAGATGAACATTCAAATCCTATAGCAATTTGAAATAAAAACTGGAGTCTGAGTGAAAAGACAGGCCCAGAGCTATTAATACAAACTTGCCAAACACTGTTTGTACCTTCAGATATAGTGGTATTGATGTAACACATTAAATGTTAAATTTAATGCATGAAAACACTTAAGGTTAAAATGACTGCATAAATGAATCCTATTAAAAGTAGAGCTTTTGGCTGTTGGTTCCCTTGAGCAGGTCTACCTACAAAAAATCCAGAAGGATAGATGCCGTGTAGACTGGTATGCTACAGTGAAACTTGAATGACTTAGCTTCTAAAATGATCGAATGTAAAACCTGAGAGGTTCTGTAGATCAGGGAAGTGGAAAGAAGGAAAATGAGAGTTCCAAAAGGCAAGGCAACCTTGGAATCTTTTCATTGAGGATGACAAAGAAACTAATCAGAAGCATCGGTTTTAACCTACTGTATTAGCACATGAAACTCTGCTCAATGTTATGAGCCAGCCTGGATGGGAGGGGAGCTGGGGGAGAATGGATCCATGTATACATATGGCTGAGTCCCTTCACTGTTCATCTGAAACTATCATGACACTGTTCATCAGCTATGCCCCAATACAAAATTAAAAGTTATAAAAAATTAAAACGTGTTATAAAATCCATGGACCTAAAAAAAAATCATAGGTTTTATTCCCCTTATGTCATATTATTAGCTCTGTAGCTAGTAGATTTTCCAAATGCACACTCCCCACCTGGTATCAGCAACCTGCTGCTTAGAAGAGTTGGTAAGCCATCTGCCTGGCGGTGCCTGCAGGTAAGTGACCCAGCCTTCAGGCCACTCTTAATCTCCTCAAGTAGGACAAAATCTCTCATAACTAAGTGTTCACTTTCAGAGAGTAAAGCCTCAGTCACTTCAACACAGGTTGGATGTTCTGGCCCTGTGAAGATGGTCAATCTCTGTTACAGTCATCATGGTTATAAAGTAGGCACTAACCTCAGCACACTAGATCTCAAAATGCGGTCCCTAAGACCTAGCAACATCAATATCAGCCGAGAATTTGTTCAAAAAGTGCAGATTTTCAGGGCTCACCTCCGACATACTATATGAGAAACTCAGGGATAGGGCCCGGCCATCTGAGTTTTAGGAAGCTCTCTAAAACTGATTCTGCTACATATTAAATTTTGTGAACCACTGACCTCAAGGGGCCAAAGAACTTGAGGAAGTTTCTTTACTAACAGGTCCAAGGAAAGGAAGGAGGCTGGGGAGTCAGAATTTAAGATCATTTCCCAAAAGATAGGCTCTAGTCAGGTGGAAAGAGCAGGGGCTTCCTCTATTATTCTCCATCATATTAAACCTGTAAATGACCTCAGAATTCACCAAGGCATTGAACTGAGTGGGCCATATAGTGTGCCTCAACGCTTCCTCGTAGAAGTACCTTATAAATTTTGTATTTCTACAATTCTACTGTACAATGTGATTTAACACACCCTTTCAAATAACCACTGTTTACCATGAACAAATAACAATGCTGAGAAAATGGTAAAGAAACTTGATTTTGTTTGCTCTAGTGCCTTTTTTCTTCTAAAGGATTTAATTTCTTTAAGACTGAGCTTCTTTGAAAATACTGTCGACCTAGGTAAAAGAAAGGATTTACTGGAATTCATCCTCAGCAGGCTGGTAAATCAGAAGCTGAGCCCAGGATGCAGTTAAGCGTGCACATCCTCAAGGCATGCCTTCTCTTTTCTTTCATCCATGCTCTTCTAAAGCTGCATTCAGAATCAAAAACTTGGGTGGTAGAACAGAGGCGAACCCCAAGTCCAAAATATGCAAAGGGGATAAGAAGGTGACCCAGAAAACTAAGCAAAATGGAAAACGAAACAAAGAAAGTAAGAGGCATGAGATCAGAACTTTCTAACTAACAAATCATGAGGACCTCAATCAAGTTAATTATATAAGGCCACCCCCTCCACCCCTGAATACCCCTTTTTCTCTGGAAGAATATCCTGGGCTCTATCACTTTCCTTTAGCTGAAGTTAAGCAGGGCAAGTGTTAAGACATTGCTTTGTAGAGGAGAAGAATACAGCTGCTTTACAGTTGGGATTCTGGTGTAAGCGGCATAACCTGGGGCTTTGACGCTCACCCGTGATTACGAGAGGAGTATAGGGTTTTGTTTCACATGCTTACTTAACATCTGTGGCCTAATCTAAATTTGCTCCTATGCTTTGTGGAACATGGGCTTCCCAGGTGGCATTAGTGGTAAAGAACCCCGCCTGCCAGTGCTGGAGACTTAAGAGACTCGGGTTCCATCCCTGGGTCAGGAAGATCCCCCTAGAGGAGGGCATGGCGACCCACTCCAGTATTCTTGCCTGGAGAACCCTATGGACAGAGGAGCCTGGCCGCCTATAGGCCATGGGGTCGCAAAGAGTCGGACAGGACTGGAGCAACTGAGCATGCACATTCTTGATCCATATCTAGAAAGAGAACTGCTAGGCTGGAGAGGATGCACACATATGGAGCAAGCTGCTTCAGCAACAGCAACCTCGCAACTAATCTGAAAACCTTAAAATACACTCGTCAAGAAAGGTGCCTCTGTAATTAAGACACTTAGAATACGCTATGTTTGGTTTTCGGTTTTCCTGCAGTGTCTTCTAGTACCAGAATGCTCAATAGGAAGACAAGTCCGTATTTCCACCTCTGTAAAATTCTACTTATCAGAATAATTCTAAAAGAGGCTTGGTGATGTCATTCACTAAACACCTAGACCACTCAGTGTGTGCCTAGCATAAATCTGGAATTTAATGAAAATGGCAAAAAAGTCAATGGATGAGAAGATGAAGGAAAAGAGGCCAGTTTTTTTTTTTTTTTTTTAAGCACTGAAAACAGTTTTCTCACAGAATTGGAAAGGAGTTTCCCGGATCAGCCTTGTTCGCACTGCTATGAACACCAGTAGAGACTCGGTGTACACCACGCTCGGCACTGATAAATACTCATAGTGGTATTTACCTCTAGTATATGTCTGGTATCATCTTAAAGCCTCAGTCAGTAAGCACCTTGAGGGCAGGAATGCTTGTAATTTTCATGCTCCTTTGGGCTCAGCACTGTGGCTTGCATTTGGGATCTAGTAACACTGAATAACTTTAAAACTTAACTGGAGGCATGAGGTACACTGAAGACCAAACTGAAAGTCTGTCTGGAGGGACTTCCTTGGTGGTCCAGGGGCTAAGACTCCACACTCCCAGTGCAGGGGGCCCAGGTTCAATCCCTGGTCAGGGAGATCCTGCAAGCTTCTAAGACCCAGTGCAGCCAAATATGTAAATATATTTTTAAAAAAATCAGTTTGGAGTAAAGGGGTAATCAAAAGGTCAATGGTTAGTTATAAAGCTTTCAAAACATGAATGTGGGTAAAAAAACTGAGCTGAAAAATAAATTTCCGATCCCAGATAATATAATTCCTTCCTCACTATTTTATTCCTGGTGAAGGGTTTTCTGGGGTTTTTTTCGCCTCTTTTCTTCTTTGGTCCTTCCAGCATCATTCAGGTGTAGAACAAAAGGAAATGAATGGTTTAGTTGCTGCTCTAGTGCTGAAAGCTTGAAAGGCGGTCCCCTGGAGCAGCCTCCAGTGTCCATCCCCGGGGGCTTCGGCCTTGGTGGCTGTGCAGAGTTCCGGGCTCCGGTGGCCACCGTAGGGCCAACGCTGGACGCCTGGCTTCTAAGCAGAAGAAATGAAAGGCTTCTTCTAATATAATAACTGACGGCCTCTCGGTGCCGTTTGAACTGTTTACAGACTGAGTTAACGATTACAGGCAATGTGTATCTTGGCCAGGCGCCTGAATTTGTTACCCACCCATCAGATAGAATCAAAAGAGCCCTTGCATGCCTGACTGCAGTCCTTCCAAATCACCTCACAGGGATGCCGACACAAAAGGAGGAGTGTTCAGAATGTGCTCTCTCTCGGGGCCGGAGTAAGAAAATCAGAGTACCAAGCATGAAGCAGGCACTGGGGGGCCGAGCTTCAGGATGGCGCGGGGCTGGGGAAGGGTCAAGGTCAGCTCTGGGGTCAGAAGAACCAGATTCTTTTTGAAGCAGTTCAGGAGGTGTAGGCAGGAGTCTTCACGGCTGACAGCTAGAGGATGATGGGGGTGGGTCAAGTAGACCTTGAGCTGAAGCAGAAATCTGCACTGCCGCATGTACAGAAACCTGGAGGATGGCAGACCTGCAAGGCTGGGTTTATTACTGTAGGGTAGCAGACGCAGGAGGAGGGACAGTATATTGTGGGTTTTTTTTTTTTTTCTTTTTTCTGAGAGCAGTGTACAAGTTGAAAAAGAATATCACCTTGAGAATAAGATAGGATGAGAGACTTCAACAATGATAGTAAATAAACTTAGGGGAAGTTAAGGGTGACCCTTTTCATTAGGGTAACTCCTAAGAGACTGCCATCTATTTGAACACTGTCAAAATGCTTTTTACACAAATACATTGAGTTTCAGTATGAGTATTAATCATGGCTTACAATGGGAAACCAGCTAGCTTATGATGAGGAAACAGACCTAACACCGATAATGCCAGAAACGCTTTCTGGGGTCAGCAAATAGTAAAAGAGCACTCAAGCCAGGGAACACTGGGTCTAACTGTCTTTGATTGTATGCTAACTGACAGACTTCAAAGGACGACAGTAGAAACTTTGACTATTTCTTTATTAAGTACCTATTGGCCTCTGAATACATTTGAAAGCAGAGGAAATGGAGACTAAGACCTATAAGTTTGAATATAAGCCAATATGTAAGACAGTTGCATATTTACTCCAAAATTATTATTACTACAACTCTCTCAAAGGGGAATACCTATCTTCAGACTCTAAGGAGTGGTTAGATTTATGGCTTTTTAAATTTCCATACATGGTCTGATGTCGAGGGAACAGAGATTATATAATATCACAAAATGCTCTCACAAGAAAATCTGGGGACAGTGGATGCAATTCCGATAATACTGTGTGAGATCATTATTACATGGTGCTTCCTTGAATTCCTTTGCTGCTTCCACTGGCTGTGGTTTTTTTCCCTCGTCCTAACTTGCCGGTGATGCTGCTATTACTGAACAGTGAGTGACCCACACTGCGTAGCGGGAGATAGCCCTTCACGTTCAAAGACAATTCTTCAGACTATCTACTTTGAGGTGGAGATGAACTTGACGTTGCTGTTTTGATTACAGTGTAGGTCAGGAAACTGACTGATTTTTGAGATTCATTCTAATGTTTTATATTTTCTGCAACAGAAACGAGCATTCACTCACACCGTGCCTTGAGCAGAAGCGCAAGTGGGTGTTGGTGGAGTGTTTCCAGCATTCTCTGAGCTCCTACCTAGTGAGGGCACCCTTTGCTCCTGGGGAAAGATTAGAGTTCATGTTAAGTTTTAAAGCACAAATTTTAATCTTGGTTGCACTGAAACTGTAGGGAGAAAATGAGTCAGAAGGTAAGTTTGAGAAGTAAAACTACAAAAATAAAACCTCTCCATTGATGGTGAATTTTATGAAGAAATTCCAGACAATCCCAAAGAATCTAGCCCCAAACACTTGGAGAAAAACAGCCTCAAAGAGGAACAGAACGCGTCTCCAGTCTTTCCCTATACTGGTGGTGAAAAATAACTTGACATCAGTTAGAATGAAAAAGACTAATGCACTGGATATTATACAAATGGAGAGAAATCATTCGAAAATTATTAGGGAAACAGAAGAAATCAAGGGAGAAAGAACTTTTCTTTCACAGTTTTTAAATGCAGAAAACGACAGTTGGACAATCCTCACACAGTGTGGCTAAGAGTCTACCTAGAGCCTTTACTATCCCCGGCTTAGGGCACTTACTTTGTAAGGGAGATTAATGCACAAGAAGTTCAAAGCAGGGCTGCAGAAGGATAGAAGAACTTGAGGAAGTGACTCACAGGGAAGGGCAAGGGCCACCTAGATGAATACCTTCGAGGATAACAGCGGAAGACCATGGTGCGACAGTTGCCGTTCCAGTGACTGGGCCGCTGCTAACACTGGCTCCACAATGCCAGCTGCGTCTTTGAACTTCAGGGCTCTTTATGGAAATGGCATCCGTCCATCTTCCAAATCCTCCGACCTTCAGGGTTTCGAAAAATCTATGGAACTCAATGGTTCAGCTCTTTTACCGATATTCTGCCTTATCTAGAGAGCTGAAACTCTGCCATAGGGTTCTCCGAAGTGGGGCATGGTGCTGAGTAGGCAAGTATATCAAGAGGAAAACAATGTTCCTTATCAGGTTTCCATATAGTAGGTTTGTTTGGACCGATTGACAATATATGGAAAATAGATAAGAAATACTGATTTCCTTCTTCATGAGAATATTACTACAAGCTCTTTGCCTTGGTACCTAGTGAAACTGGCAAATATTAAACAGGATGTTATGGTAAGTTCCCTAACTTTAAATACACACATGACTCAATTATTCCAGAGATCTGCCAAACCTACTATCATAGCAATAGCTATGAAATTATTCCTTATTTTGAGGGACAGTTTATTGCCGTGTACCCTTGAACTCCTATAGTCACAGTTCCCTGATAAGCAAATCGACCATGGCAATGAAATTAGAAAGCCATAAAACACAAAAATCTGAGAAACATCCTTTTGCAAGGAAGATCATGTAACTTAAGTCTTTCACCATAAAGATCAAGTGTTAAACTCAAAAAAAAAAAAAAAATAGACTGGTTTTGCAGCTTCAGAAAGAAAATAAATGTGGTTTCTCTAGCTAAAAGTTTTCTAGATGATGTAGGAACTTCTGCTTAGAAATTACTTTCTAAACAACTGCAAAGGGATGACTATAAACATTTCCTCAGCCTATTATAATAAAATCCTCCAGGAAGCTGCCTGACCATTAAAGACGGAGAAAACAGCAGATGCTGTCATTTCAGTTCTTTTCTCTCATTTTCTGTATTTTGTAATTTTCTCTAAAATCTAAGCTTTCATTCGATAGGGAGGGGAAAAGAAAGGGTCCTTTTCTGATGGGAAGGCGCAGCTGTCAGCATGCAATCTGGCACGCAGTCGCCTGTTGATGCAGCCTACAGAAGGCAGTCTCCAGGTGAACCACGGCAGCAGCACACCGATGTGTTCAACAAAGCGGTGGGTATCTGATGGCATCCACCGAACACATACAGTGAACCTGTGCAGCCACAACATGGAAGGGAGTAGACCGGCTCATCGGAACACCAACTGAGTGAGACCAGCGTAATACGGAGGATACAGAAGAGACCACTTGCCATGGTGAGAAGAGACACTGGAGCTGCCAGTGGGCACAGATCTTCTTTTAGTGGCTCTGAGATGCAAATGAGAGAAAGGAAACAGAAGGACCGTCATGTAGGTTAAAATTCTTAAGGAGAGAGACAGCCAGTGCAACCAGGGTGAGATGAGGGAGCAAGACTTAGACACTTAGCTCCCACACACTGAATCTGAGACAAGGCTGAAACAGAGAGAAAGACATCAGTTTGTGGAGAGATTAGACCTGATTGTTTGCTGCTAAGTGATATTAACTCAAATCGTAAGTGGAAGAAGGGATTTCAGGAAAGAGAACGGGGTGGGGTGGGGAGAGTATACCAAATTTATCCATTCAGATGTGACCATCTTCTCAATAGGCAAAATTTCTCAAAGGCCAGGTGATTAATTTGGCTGCAGGGTCTCCAAAGGCAGCTGTTTTCAGACACTGATCCTAGGTTTGCTTAAAGGAAGGAGTTTTCCCTAAAGGACTGAAAATACACAGTCATTTTCAGTCCTTTGCATGTGTATCATACAAACGCATATATTAGCATAGTAGATTCAGGGTGGTTGTTTTTACATAAAGCTAAAGATGATGTTAATTTCAAATAATTTTCTATTAGTGGTTAACAAACACCATTCTCATCTTCAATTTCTGTTGAGTTCCTTTGGTTCTGATGGAAATCTCAATTCTTTTTCCATCTTTACATTTATTTGGTGACACCTAAGCTTAGAAATTAAAAATAAAAAAAAAACCTGTCTATGCAGAGATGCTGAAACTAGGGTGGGGACTAAAAAAGAAAAAAACAACTCAACTGCAAAACTAGAGGGGGGAAAATATATGCGTGTATAAGCAAACTTGACTGTAGATTAAGTATTTAAAAAATTGTTCATTAACTAATTAAATAGAGTTATGAAGATTGTGTCCACTTTTTTATAAAACACACAAACCCCACAAACCCCCCAAAATAAAAAAGAACTAGCAGCATTTAAAAAAAAGAAAGAGATAATAATTGATCATTCTTCTCAGTTCTCAAAAAGAACTGTCAATGTCAATCAGGGAACAGGATATTCTGACTAGCACAAGTTCTTTTTTTTTTTTTTTTTCAGCACAAAGTTCTTGAAGATAGAACGCTCAGAATAAAAGTTTGTGATATATTCAACCCTCCAAAGACCTGAAGGAAGTCCTTTTAAATTCAATTCATACTAATGAATCCCTTTCATGTTTTTTTTTTTAATTTAAATTTTTACAAAATGTATTTCTTTGGGGCTGTGCTGGGTCTTGGTTGCTGCACAGGTTTTTCTCCGGCTGCTGCGAGTTGGGGCTGCTCTCCAGTTGTGGTGTGTGGGCTTCGCCTGCAGCGGAGCTCAGGTTCTAGAGCACGTGGGCTCCGTGCTGCAGTTCCCTGGCTCTAGGTGTGAGCGCAGTAGTTGTGGTGCACAGGCTTCCTTGCTCCATGGCATGTGGGTATCTTCCCAGACCAGGGATTGAACCTGTCTCCTGCATTGGCAGGTGGATTCTTTACCACTTGAGCCACCAGAAAAATCGTGAAACCTTTTCTAAAATGTGTGGGTACTGGGACTTCCCTGGCAGGGCCCAGGTTCAATCCCTGGTTGGGGAACTAAGATCCTTAAGCCATGGTGCAGCCTAAATAAATAAATGAAATGAAATGTACTTTCCCATTTAAGTACATTATACTGAGCATAATTTAGCCTTTATTTAGTATCTTTGATATCTTGTAACACTAGAGGGATAGCATTATAGTCACTTTTAGCATGAAATAATTTATATTCTGATGTACAGGAAATTGGAATGTACAGGATCCCTAGAAAGTATTTATATTATTTCCATAAGTTCTTATAGTATTTGTTTTTTAGATCTTTTATATCTGCTTCGTTCTTTTATCTCTAATTCATAAGCAAAGAATAGAAAAAAAAACCTGGTTAATTTGGTATTTTTCTATTTAATGAAAAATTTCCTTTAAAACTCTGGTTCCAAGGTAAAGAATAGAATTGGAAATTAAAAAAAAAAACAATCAAAGTATGAGGTATTAAGTTTGCTACCAAGATTGCCAAACTTGAATAACAGGTGTCCAAAATAGAACTCTCTATTCATTTTAAACACATTTTAAAAAATGGAGGCTAGCAGTTCATTCATTCTTAACACACCATATTGCTTAGGATCTCAAGACTTTGCCCAACAGCCTCAATAAATGTATAAAGATATCAAGAGGTAAAGGTCAAAAAAGGAACTAAGAACATCAAACAAGACCGCTGGAACTGACCCAAATCATCACATGCTGGGCTCTCCTTTTTAATGATAATAACAGTGATACTGAGTGTTTATCCATGACTTTATTTCAAAGAGCTTCAAACACTTTGCAGACATCTCTCACTAATCTTTACTAGGCCTTGAGAAGAAAAGTTTTCCCCAAGAAGTACCTTCAGAGAGGGATGCTTCCCAAAACCAATAGAAGAGAAAACATTTGCCTCTTTCCATCATCCCCCAAACACACTTGCCTCTGGACTCCCACTATGTCACACTGCTATTGAAAGGGATTATAATACCATGCAAGTGTTGAAAGGATAATAATGGTAAGTGAGTTTGTTTCTAAAAGAGTTAGAAGCTACGTGTAGTTAATCATAACAGTGAACAGGTAAGTAGAAAAGATGAGAAAACCCATAATTACGTTTATCCCATTATTTACCTATTTGTGGGCGAGGTTTCAAATTGGTAAAGTTACAGGACAGAATACAGATTTTCCATACTGCATAATATTAGTCCCTGAGATGGCTCAATGATGATCTTTACCTGAAAATGATTTCCAGACCACAAATACTTGATAGGTGAAATGTCTGAAACTGCTTACTCTCATTTTGATCTAATACTTCTCAGATGGGGGGCTGGGAGTCACAGGGACTTGTGGGATAATTTCCAAGCAGGCTATAGAACCTCATCTGCTGAGCTTCAAAGACCTACATGTTGGGACCAGCACAGTGCACGTATAACGAACTGGGTGAATTGGTTCCCTTGATAATCCTGAACTTTTTTTTCCAGCCCTTGGAAAATTGCTGCAAAGCTGGACAGCTGAACCTTCAGCAATCTGAGCAGCTGTTCCAGGGTAGCAGTCATTAAAGCAATACTCTAAAAACTTCAAAAATGAAAATGTAAAAGTGATGTGTAATACAGTTCTAGGATCCTCTGACTCTGAGAAGTAAAAACTTAGACAGTAGCTGTTTTACGCTGTGTCAGTGACTATTACCTCACTGACCACGGAAGGAAGGTAATGGGCTTACCAGTGTGCAAAGGTCCAGGGAGGGCACGTGATTCACCACGGCACAAGGAAGGCAGTTACAGAACTTAGGTTCCCACCCTAGAACCTCCACACTATTAGTCACTCTAAGTCACCATGGCTATCTGTTACTATATTACACTTAATTTAATCAGCTCTTTGGCCCACAAAATTTTTAATCTAAAGCTTAGCCTTCTTCGCTGCATAAAAAACACAAATGGTCTTCCTTAGTTATTTCAGGATAATGCCAATTGAATTCAAACAGGTCAACTGAGCCCAAATCAATAACCCTCAAACTTAATATTTCTTACAGTAATTAGGTGAATAAGAAACAGTTCAGGTCAAATTACTATTAATAATAGTACCTTACATTTGCAATTTTCAAAGACAATTCTCATATATTATTTGATTTCAAGCAGGCAGGCTATTTATTACTATTATGCCCACTTTACTCGTGAGGACACAGACTCAAAAGAGGTTAAGCAAGTTTCCTTAAGGTCACAAAGCTAAGAAGGACCAGAGCTGAGACTGAACACAGGATTACTGAGAGCTCTTCTCACTGTAGGATGCTGCCACTCGTTTTAGAATGTACTTTATGCCTTATTATCATATTATATCATCACATGTGGATACTGTGGCAAAGAGTACTATTTGGTGGGCATAATTATCTTCAATTACCTGATTGGTGATAGAAATTACGCACTTGAGGCCAGAAGGTCTCCAGTTATACATGAAGTTAGAAGATAATGGAGTAACTCTACCCTAAGGGAACCCAAGAAATGCTCTGATAATTCAAAAGGAGAAAAGTCCTCATCAAGGGAGTTCGATTGCTTCCACAACAACTGCCTAATCAGAGAGCATTCAACAGGTGGCCCACAGGGTAATTTACATTTCTGGGAAAAGGAAAAAGCAGCAGGGCCAATGGCAACTCCTCACTCGTGGAAATGCTGCCTGGCGTTGTGACTTCAGAGACACGTTCCTGATGTCTTTCGGCTAGATCATACCTTCCTTCATGCTTCCTAGGTGTATAACTGCACAAGAAAACTTCCAAATAATAAATTACCAAGTGATTCATCATCATTAATCAACCCTCACAAAAATCTTGAAAACCAAGTGGACCAGGGAGTTTTACACCTCCTCCATTTGATAAACAGTAATCACTGAATGCTGTGCAAAGACTACCTCAGAAGTCAATGGGAAAACTAGCATTAGTCTTCCTGAACTGGAACATCCAAGTTCCAACTTGGGGTGTATGCACCCACTGTTCGGGCGTCAGCTACTGTAGTTTCTGGGTAGAGGTTGGCAACAGGAGAAAATCAGAACTTCTGGCAGCATTTACAAGGCAGGTGCAGTCATAAAGAACTTGACTTTTGATTCCGTTGTCTCTGCCAGGACAGGTGGTTTGGTAGAAGTATGGAATCCTGCCAGACAGGCTCCAATTCAAACATCCCTTTAGAAAACAAAACAATAAAAATGGAAACAAAATGCCAAATCCTGTTCCATAACTTGAAGACTGATACTGCCTGAAAAACGGCACTTTCTATAATAACATTAATTTGGTACAATCATACATCAACTCAGGAAGAAATGACATGACGAAAATGAAAGGTCTACTGCAGGTTGGGTGCTTCCCTTATATTTCAAGTTATTCCTGTATATAAGCTAAAGGGACACACATTTCAGTGAATTTTCTCCATATATTCTTAGTGTTTAAAAAACCTCAAACCAAGTGTGAACCCGATATAAACTAGGGACTGCAGGTGACACTGATGTGTGGGTTCATCGACTGTGAGAAACGTGCTGCTCTCATGGGGGATACTGATAATGGTGGAGGCGCTGGTGCATGGAAAGGGGAGGGTATATGGTTGATTGCTACACCTTCCTCTCAGTTTTGCTGTGAACCTAAAACTCCTGGGCTGGGCCGTGCCGTGCTTAGTTGCTCAGTCATGTCTTTGCAACCCCATGGACTGTAGCCCACCAGGCTCTTCGGGAATCATGGAGTGGGTGGTCGTGCCCTCCTCCAGGGGCTCTTCCCAACCCAGTGACTGAACCCAGGTCTCCTGCGTTGTGGATGGATTCTTTACTGTCTGAGCCACCAGAGAAGACCAAACCTAAAACTCCTAATAAAATAAATAAAGTCTTGGGACCTCCCCGGTAGTCCAGTAGCTGGGACCCCACGCTCCCCACGTGGCAGGTGCCAGAGTTCAATCCTTGGTCGTTCACATACTGCAACTCAAGATCCCATGTGCCGCAGCCAAATACGTAAGCGTTTAAAAAATAAAGTCATAAAACAATCAAGAATATGTAAATGAAATAAAACCCCTCAAAATTACAATCTAATATCTGCATAGGAGTAACACAGGCAAGTTAGCACTACTGAGAAGAATAAAAACCTTTGCTAAATCCTGCTTACCCCACCCATTCTGACTGAAGTTCCTAGTACTATAAACTAGTGTACTTAAAGTTTTGTGAGAATGGTCAGTTAATGAGCCCATCAAAGAGGCTGTATTTCTCTCTTAAAAAACAAAAACAAAAAAAGAACTATAGCATGTTAGTTCAGAACAGAGTAAAATATAAAGAATTGTTTCTGATGGCAAGGACAGATAACTGACATTTTTAGCAGGTCTGTCTTCAGGGCAAGCCTTTGTGATTGATGATGTAGGCTCCTAACCACAAGGAGGCCACAAGAAGGCCCCGAGGAGGAATGCCCAGAGAACCCTGAGGGGGCACTGTAGCTGCCACTACTGAAATTGTGAGCATTTTTGGTGTTCCTGGAATTCTGTTTCCAACCACTGCTTTGTGGTTGCAATGAAGGGATAGAAAGAGATTGGAAATCTTCTAGAGCAATACTCTTTTCTGTTCATATTCACAGAGCCAAGAGTAAAATAACAAGAATGTACTTTACCCAGGGCATAATTCTGCCTAAATCTGCTTGATCCATCACTTTATTTTTCCTAATTCTTGTTTTTGTTGTTGTTAGAAGTTAGATAATCTGCAAATGGGTTCCAGAAAAACTGGAAGAAATTCGTGGATTCGAGAGAAGGATATTTAAGGAGCCATAATCTGAGAACAATGCCCTGTAAATGTCCCTAAGCGCAAGAACCAAAATATCAAGTGAATCATTATCCTTACCCAGAAAATAATTTCTTAAAGTTACAGGCTTACTTTTCCCTAAATGATAAATTCTCCCTAGTCAGGCCCCAGAGATGAGACTATGAAGCTGGTGCTTAACATGGTCGTGCCTTTTTACGCCTGACTCAACCCAACAGTTTAAGTTCCTCCTTCATTTACCTGCCAAGACCTGAGTTCAGGCCCTCGGGTGCTGAGGGTTTCCTTTGTGGGAGAAAATGACATCATCAACACCTCGGAGGCTGTGGGGGAATGCAGGGAATGCGGCTCCCTACGCTGGTGATATCATCAACCGTCCTGGGAGAAGTTAAGAGTTGAAGCACTGAAGGTTAAAAAAGAGAGGGTTTTGTTTCGAGTTTATCAATAGATTTTGATGTTCCCTAATATTAGATTTTAAAAGGGTAGGTGGAATTTCCCTTTGCTAAGAACGTCAAGAACTAAACATACAGGAGTTAAGTCCTGACAGAGCTACTCAGCTCATTTGTATCTTACTGGGGTACCTTACATCCAACCAAGGAAAAACAGAGCCTTGGTTATATTAGGCTCTCTCCCAGTCCTTAAATGAGTATATTCTTTGGGAGACTTGCTAATGTTGCAAGTTTGCATTCAAAATAAACTCTAGGCACTCACATAATCCCCCAGTCTCCTCCAAACTTTCTTTGATGTCCAACAACTAAGGACAAGAATCTTTGATTAGAAAACAATTTCTTTGGTTGGAAGAAAATTCTTTGCAGGGCGTGAACAGCAGGAGAAAGAAAAGATTTTTCTGAAGTGCAAACTAGTTGGAAACCCCCTGGGGAAAGAATCTGATTCCCAGTCTTTGAGAGGAACGGGCCTGCCTGTACAAGCCGCCTCCGCTGCAGGCCTCTGAGAAGGCGCTTTTGTGTCTACTGTAGGGCCCTCAGCAACAGCACGGCAGCCCTTCTCTTTATTTTTGCCAGCGGAAGTTTTCCAACTCTGGGGACACACAATGCAGAAAGTCACGGTTTAATAACAAGGCACAGTTACTAATCAGATGGCCCCACTTCCACTCCTTCCAAATGCCTCCATATGCTCACATACTAAAGCTCTAACCCCCAAATCCACACAGGAACACCCATCAGCTATTCTGAAATTTTATTTCTAGTCTAATATTCAGCTTACTTACAATAATTCAACTTTACAAATTGTTTTAGGAGCAGGTTCATAATCTTCCTTTTACTACAATGGTTCTGGGCGATCTCTGGCTTTTACCAGCCTTTCCAAAGGTTTGGTCGGATTCACTTACACATAAGCTCGGCATTGATGTCAGTGTGGTTTGGTCGCTGGGACAGCCTTGATGAAGGATTTAGAATAAGGGTCCTCAATCTACTACACGTATTTTAAAATATAAAACTCCTCCAAAAACGTCTTTTCTATGTGTGTTAACTGAATGTAAACACAGTATAGGACCAAAGTGCAACTGAGCCTAGAGCTTAGTTTGGCTACTGATTTGTTATGTGACTTTAAGGAAGTTGATCAGAATTTTTTGTAACCAAAAAAATCTGTGACCACCTACCAAATAAATTTTATCTCAAGGGGGAAAAAATAAGCAAATTACATGTCCTTTTGTTTAATAAGTCTATTTCTGAAATAAATATAACCTCTAAATGTCTAGAACTGGAAAGAAACTTAAAGGTTACTTATCCCACCAACCCTAACCCAACAGATGAAAGGTTAAATGACTTGCCTTTATCTTTTAAATGCTCACAAGGTACCTGTGAACTTTTCATATGTCCAAAGGGAGACAACTAAATTTCAACTAATCTCTGACAACAATAAAAATATATGATGTATACAATACAGTTTACTAAGGTTACAGTAGGTAATAACCTAGTGTTTTTGTCATAGCAGACAGGTAAATTATACTAAAACCAAGAGAATGAGAATAACAGTTAATATTGACTAAAGTCAATGATAATAATAAAAGCCTTGGTATTGAAGGCTTTTTCTAAATTTTCTAAATATAGATGATATTCAAATATTTTTCCTCCAATTAAATAAATTTTTAAAATACTTTTCACCTTCTATATAGTCCTAGTGTTTATTTTTTCTTTTATGCAGTTTATGAAGATTTAAAGTGAGCCAATGAGATTATCAGTTCAAACAGAACTCCCAATGTGTTGAACTCTGTTTAAAGGTAAAATTTTTTTATTTAATTTTACTACAGTTTAACAGGAACTTCTCATGTTAGAAAGCCAGTTTGCAATTTGAAAAGAAAGCCATTGTGTTTAGTTATTTGGACCTCTAAAGAAAATGCTACTGATGAGTATTATACATACAGGAATATTTATACAGGCAATATTATAACCTATACTTAACTGATAAAAGTGAAAATTAGAAGGTATGACTGTTTGGGCTGTAGCTGTCCTCTAGATTTCAACTACTTGAAGTTGCCTGGGTGAAAATTTTACGGTTTTTGTCTATTTTTTCTTCAATCATAGAGGACCTCGAGACAGAATCACCACAGTCGTTTGAATGAGTCCTGAGAAAATGGAAACTGGCACTGCAATGCACTGATGCCTGTACTTTTTTTTTTTTTTTAATTAATTAATTTATTTTTAATTTTTACTTTACAATTCTGTATTGGTTTTGGCATAGATTGACATGATGCCTGTACGTCTTGTTTGGTGCTCATCACGTACCGCCTTCCACTGGTAAGGCTGTATCTCCTCGGTCGCTCTAGGCAAGGGGGCTGTCCTCTGTATTCCCATAGGACCTGCCACAGAGTATGGAAGTGAAGACCCCACAGTAGAAGACCCTAAGTATAAGACATGGAGAGACTCCAGAGCAGCCCCCACTCTCAATAAGGATCTTGGCCTAGAGTTCATAAAGAGCCTCTATTGCTTTGAAAACACAATCCAGGACAAAAGGCCACCTGGTGCAGTGACTCCATGGCGTAACTTAACTGCATGCATAGGCACCAGGTAAAGTAATGCTAAGTTGCAGCAAGGTATTTTTCTGTCTGTTCACTTGTTTTTAAGCATGCCTTCTAGTTGACTAGGGATCAAAGACAAAAGAGACCCTACGGCACTCCATAATATCTTCTTAATGGAATGTTCAGGGAGAAAATCTCTGCCAACATCTGCTTTTTAATCTTCCCACAATGACCCAAAGAAGTTTAAAATACATAAATAAGGTTTGCTAAATATGCTGGCCAGTAAGATATGGCAGTAGATTGGCAGTTCTTTGACTGGCAAAGCACAAATCTGAGTTTATTTCTTCCTCTGTAAAATGAAATGATTGGATTAGGTTTTTTCCTAACTTGAAATCTGATGATTATATTTTACAAATGGGGGCTATTCCTCTGCCCTCCCACCCAAAACTGTATTTTACCCCAGGTAAGGAAAACTGAATAGGACCTATTTCCAGTAAAAGGCCAATAAAGTCCTTCACAAAATTTAAAAAGAAATTTGGCCACAAGATTTTTAAAGTTAGATTAGCCAATATGATTCTAAGCAGAAGATATAACAGTGAAAGAACACAAAACTGGAAGCAGGTGAAAGATTTTTCTTTTAAGAATGGATAATTTATAATACTGTAGAAAGCAAGAGAAAAAAGAATGGAAATCTATGATCATTTTTTAGGAAACAGCAAGATTAGTAGGCATAAAACATAAGGTCTTCAGTCTTATCCAAATTATTCTACAGAAATAACAGCAACAGTGTTTCTCAATTATCATACAGTTAGTTATGCACAATAGTACCCTTTTGATATATTAGCATGCACAAAATTGATAGGTAATGATAACTGACTATGCTATTTAAAATTACAGTAATATATGGTTGATTTCCATCTTAATAGAAGTGCTCTAAATTTTTAAAAAACAAACAGGGGTCTTGAAGATAGTTATATTGCCATCCTGAAGAAAGATCACTGCTTCAGATTCAGGATTGAAATATCTAAATAATATAATTTCCTATCTACAGGGAAAATGTGAGACTTTGTGTTTACAATTTTAAAAACCCTAATTTAAATCACTTTGATTATTTTGGTGTTTCTGAATTTGAAATTAAATACAGACTCTAATATATTAAAAAATATCAAAAGAAAATGAACTGTAATGTTTAGAACCCAGATAAAAAGAAGTGTATGTAAAGTAGCTTATCTGTTATTTAAAACCAAACACGCAAGAAATAATGAATGTTTTTTAAAGAGATTCAAAGTTTTCTGTTATAGCAAACAGAAACTGAAGGGTCCAAGGCCTCCTACCTTAGGAAAAGCAATGGGGCTTAAAGGGACAGAAGACAAACAGATGAGGAAAAGTCTAGCCTCTGTTCTCTGACTTCAGGGACCAAACAGGCACACAGGGCCACAATTGTTCTGCTTACATCAAAACAAATTAGCAAAATATCTTTTATTCTTATGTGTCTTTGAGTGAAACCACCATGATGAAGGATTGTAAGGAAATGGCACCCCACTCCAGTATTCTTGCCTGGAAAATCCCACGGATGGGGGAGGGGCAGGGAGCCTGGCGGGCTACAGTCCATGGGGTCGCAAAGAGTGGGACATGAATGAAGAGACTTAGCACCCCTGCACACACAGGCATCTCTTGATGCAGTTTCACTTAATATTTGGAGAGCACAATTCCTTAACTACACATAAGCAGTCTTTGTCAGATACCAATTTTTCTATCTAAGGTCATCTTAGGTCAGGCCAACCTTCTTATAACTGCACTGTTAATACTGTTGTCTGTCTCACTTCTACTAATGTATACAAAGACTTTTCAAATTAAGTAAACTCAAGGTAAGTTAGTTTTGAGAATCTGGTTTCATTTCTGAAATAACTGGGATTATTCTAGGATAATAGCTCTTAATCTAGAATCTTTACATTCTTACATGTGTCTCAGAGATTCTCTCCACTGGGATTTTATGCAAAATTGTACCTTAAGTACATATGGTCAATAACTTCCATCACATTTTCAAAGGGGCCAGTGACCACCCCCCTCCAGAAAAAAAGATTGAAAGCCACTGTGTTAGGGTATCTCAGGATCAGAATTGGGATTCACAAGCCCCAAGGACTAAGAAGGTAAGTTCCTTTGGATGCATGCTAATATCTTATAACCGGGTTTCCCAGATGGTTCAGTGGTAAAGAATCTGCCTGCTAATGCAGAAGACATGGATTCAAGATCCCTGGGTTGGGAAGATGCCCTGGAGGAGGAAATGACAGCCCACTCCAGTATTCGTCTTGCCTGGAAAATTCCATGGACAGAGGAGCCTGGTGGGCTACACCCCAGGGGGGTCGCAAAGAATCAGACATGACTGAGCACAGCACACGTGCACATACCATCTAATAATCACAGACTTTATACCAGTACCCCAAGACATTTTTCTTGGAAAATGAGAATTTCCTAAAAAGCAGGGATTGGGCTAGTTATTAAAACTAAGTAAGTGCTGCGTAAAGGATGTTGATTACACCAAACAAATAGTTTATAGGCATGTTTACAGTTTGAAAATGACCATCAAGGAGACAGTACGGTGTCAGTGATAAGTCAGAGAGAGAACAGAGTGCAGCATGCTCTATCAAGCCCAAAGCACTCACAATAATCAACTTCAAAAAATGTACTTAAAAAATGTGATGAGATAAATAAGTCTGTTTCATCCTAGAGTGATCTCTGACCAATCACAGCCATTCGGCACCACCATAATGCTTCTTATACTCATTCAATAAATATTTATTGAGTACCTCCTATGGGAAAAGCACCAAGTACACTAACACCCTGTTCCCCAAAACACAGCTCTGAACTGGAGAGATGAAAGCCCTGCTTTCACAGAGCTCACAGCCTCCTGAGGGGAGACGGCATAAAAGTGTGTCACACTGCAGGAAGTTTCTAAAGCAAAGCAAAGCAGGGGCGGAGAAGAGGAGCCCTGGGGGACAGGAAGGGCCCCTCAGAATAGGCCCAGGAAGGCCTCGCTGAGAAGGTGTATTTGACACTTGGGGCTGACATCTGAGGGACTAAGAAAAGATAAGTGGGACGAGGAAGTGGAAAGGCCCTCAGGTGGGAGCAGGCCTGGCTTAGCTGAAGGACAACAAGGTCACAGCAACTGGAGCAGAGTGAGGGGTGAGGAGGCAAGGGGTGCAGGTGCCAGGCCAGATCCTGCTGCAGGCCCTCAAGAGCTCATTGTAAAAACTCTGGCTCCAACTCCAACAATTCTCAGCAAAACAATGAATGCAGGTCACAGAGTCAGCTCAGAGGGCTTTTGAGACATAAAGTTGGCACCCTGCTTCACCAATAGCTGAATTACCAAATTGAGCAACATAGGTCCCAACAGAGGATATTGGGACCATATCCATATCTCAGCCATTGACAATATTTTAGCTTTTGAGGATTTCCCTGAGAAAAGCACATCCTTGGATAACTTAAAAAGTGGACTATTCATCTATCTCCTGCAAAGTACACAGGGTCCATTTATTTCTGTGTGACTTTGTTCTAAGATAATTAACTTGCTTTCTCTCTCATTAAGTTTCCTTTTCTATAAAACGGAGTATCACCCGTATTTGGTTTACAAGTATCTGTGAATCATTTTAAGCTCCTTGGAAGAAAATCACTACAGAAATTTGATGGAACACCATCATACACTTCTCTAACAACAATACCCTGCTATCAATTCTGGTTCCTGACAGAATATTTATAATAGTACATTGCTCATTTATAACATCTTTTCCTCTAGTGTACTTAGTAATTTGAAAGGAGTAAGAGAAGGGGGGAAGCACATAAAATTAAAGACTTCTCAGTGGATAAAATGTAAAGGCTTTTTTTTAATTGAAAACAAAAACAAAACCTTGAGCCTCAGGGATATCTTTAAAACTGTATAAAAAGTTAACTATGACTAATTTGTAGATAAAGAAAATTACAACACACACACACAGTTTACCATAAAAACCAAGGAAATGCCTACCGCTGGAATCAGCTCAAAGGACACTAAATAGCCTGATAGGGGCAATAACCAAGGGCACAGCTCATTCATTACTTCCTACAGCCAGAGAGATTTATGAATTTGAACTTACAGCAATTCTGCTGGATTTCCACATGAAGTACAGAATGATTAAATATACAAATCTGTCTGATGAGTACTTTTACATAAGTGAGATATCTCCTTAACCTGAAAAATTATCAATAAAAATATCTGCAGCTTCCTTCTCTCTTCTGGGTGTCACGCTTCTAACAACAAAACCAAGTCAAGCTGGGATCCCAGGAGGCAAGCACCTCAGCCTGCTTGTATGCACAGAGGATTTACATCCGATAGTACACTTCTGACTACATTCCAAAGTCAATTATAAATTAACTGAATTTTCTGCACCCCCACTAACATAAATAACTGAGAGTTGACTGTACTTCAAATAGTTATACTTCTTTTAAAGGCTGGCCTCAAAGCAAAATTACAAAATCTTTGAAATCTCTGCTTCCAAGAAGCTCTGACTTGAGCAATGACAGTTAGATGCATGCTACTTCAAAGTTTATTATTTCATGTTCCTATGTTAAACAACTTATTGTTATAAAATGAAGAGAAAGGTAATGATAATTGTTACACTAAAACAGATATACCAAGTAAATAACATTCTGATTTACAAATATCTTTGTAAATGAAGCACAAATGCAGAGAAATAGAAGAAATATATATAGTTTGGACTAACTGCAGAGAACAATACTCATCATTTGCATTCTCTTCTCTTCTGGAAATAAGTTCATCATTTATATAAGGCCTACCCTGGTGTTCATCTGCAGCATTTTTGATGTACAAAATTTTAGAGTGAGAACAGCATGAGCTCTGGGGTTCAAGCTCCAGCCATGCCACTTACTTTTAGACTTTGGCAAATAGCTTTGAGACTCACTTTGAGCCTCCATTTCTTTACCTATAATATGTGAAAATAAAAGTACTGTATGTCTACTGTATGATATCACTTATATGTGGCATCTAAAAAAATACAACAACTAGTGAATATAACAGCAACAAAAAAACAAGCAGACTCACAAAGAACGAACTAGTGGCTCTCCCAGTGGGGGCAGGGAGGAGCAGCAATACAGGGCTGGAAGGGTAGGAGGTACCAATATTACGTATAAAATAAGCTACAAGGATATATTGTACAACACAGGGAATATAGCCAACATTTCATAACTATAAATGGAGTTGTACCTTCAATAACTGTGAATCATATATTGTATATTTGTAACATATGCTGTCCTGTGTGTACTTAGTCATGTCTGACTCTTGCGACCCTATAGACTGTAGCCTGCCAGGCTCCTCTGTTCATGGGATTCTCCAGGCCAGAATATTGGGCTGGGTTGCCATTTCCTTCTCCAGGGCATCTTCCTGACCCAGGAATCGAATCCAGGTCTCCAGACTCTTTACCGAGTGAGCTATGAGGGAAGCCCTGTGACTTATATAATATTGTACACTAATGCTACTTCAGTTAAAAACACAATTAAAAAATATCTGCCCTAATCTTAAAAAAAAAAAAAAAAAGACTGTATTTCTCTCTTGAAGGGATAATGAAGATTCAGTGAGCTAATACATGTAAAGTGCATGGCACAAGTTCAGTTATACAGGTGCAAATCTAAAGCCTAGAAAGGAAAAAAACTATCTTGTCACCCAACTACTTAGTGGCAGGGTTGGAGCTAAAAGTCAAGTCCCTTTAGTTATAGTTTAATCACTTTGTCAACTGCAGGTTTGGTATACAGCATTGTCTCTCTGGCTTTGGCCAAAACTTAAACTATGAAGTTTTCTCTTCCTCCCCAAAACGTTCACTTCAGGCCCTGACTACAAATAAAGTGAGAATGCAAAGATAGGATAACTATGTGTTGACTAATAGGTAAATGAAGGGGCAAGCAGAGACACCCTGCAAGGGGAATTTGTCCAGGAGGTGTTCACTGCTGCTGGCCAAATGCTGCACTACCACAGCTTCCATTGTAGGTCTGAAGCCTCAGGGCAGCACATTCTAATCGTGATCATAACTTTAACCTGGAGTCTAAGAAAATCCAGGACAACCAGCTAAGCAGGAAGAATGTGATGGTTTAAGAATCAGTGACCTCTCCCGCGTTACACTGAGATCCTCTTGGGCTTCTGCTTTGAGGAGAAGGAAAATGAATTTTGGGTTGTCCCTCTAAGTCACGTTTATTAAAGAGCAAAAATTGAGAAAGAAAACAGGACTGTAATCATTTTTAGAAGTGATAGCAACAATATCACTAAGAAGTAATATAAACAAACATTGATAAGAGGTTAACAAACCAGAAAGCTGGACAGTGAGACAGCGCATAAGCTCCAGCTCATTTTCCTTCTACAGTTGGATAAACCAGGAGAAAAAAAAAAAAGAGTGTATTCGAAAGAATGGTCAAAACAATAAGAATAATATGTACTCACTACCAGTGTCTTTATCACACTGCCAAGTAACTAGTTTCCTTGGCATGAATTTGTGTGTGTGTGTCCCCCCCACATTCTGCTTTTTCTTCGAGATATAACTGATATATAACACTGTGTTATTTTTAGGTGTATAATATGATTTGACATACATATATATTGTGAAATGATCACCACAATAAGTTTAGTTTACATCCATCATTACTCATAATTATAAAAAAAATTTTGGGGGGATCTGGATTTTTGATGGCTAGTTAGGGAAATACTGAGATAGAAGAGTGGTAGAAGGTTATCCTAAATATAAACATTAAATGGGAAACAGATTTAAAAAGGAGCAGGAAATCAGAAAAGAGGGAGAGACAGATTTTGGCAAATGTAGAGGAAACCTAAGAAGTAGACACTTTAAAGACAATGGCAAACCCGCACAGGGATTTGAAATAATACGGTTGTGCAGAGAAGCGGCTCTTGGGCCAAATAGGAAGGAAAACAATATAATTTGGTCAAGACTAAGATGGGGAGTTTTGAAACGGACAAGAGACGATTTGAGAAATGAAAGAAATATGACCAAGGCAACACTTCCTCTTTTATTTTGACTTTCTTATAGTACTTTAAAGAGAATATTATAATTTAAGACTCTGAACATATACTGTACAATGGATATAACTCTTGGTAAAGAGAAAACTGAGGAATAAGAATCAGGACAAAAATTCACCAAGACCTGGTCTTGTACATATAGTCATGAGATGAAGCTGAGACAAACAAAATTATTTTAGGAGAAAGTTCTATGGTCTATTTTATTATTAAACAGAATAATAATACTTGGGGCACACTGTCACAGGATGTTTCTCTTTGTTTAAGGAAAATCCAAATTGTAATACAAATGAAAATCCAGTTAATTTGGTCCTTATGAAATAGTACATACACTGAAATAACTGAACAAAATGTAAAGACACATCAGATTTTATGAAACTTCTGGAAATTACAGAAACCACAATAATGCAGTCATCATTATTTTTTTAAAATCATTGTCCTCATAACTTCACATTTCCCAATGCACTGCATGCCCAATTTTACAAAGACTTAACTGCATCTTTGAAGATAATCAAGCTTAACAGGCAGCTGGAATAATTCATAGGTATAAGGATATATAGAATTATCTAAAAGTCTGCAACGCCAACAGAGAAAACTGTCTTTGCATTTGTGACACCAGGGGACAGATATCCACCAAGAAAGCTAAAGTGCAGCAAAGCACAGCTCTAGGACATTCAAACAGAACTTGAGCTGAGTGGAAGGCTTGGTTAACCACAGTTGAGTAAACCTGTGTTGCAGTGTAATCTGATAAGGAACAAACAGCATGGATTCTAGAAGTGTACACCATGTGTCCCTAACACGCTAGACTTCTTGCAAAGAGTTAATCAAATAGTGGATAAAAAAGAACTGATGCATCTCATTCAAAAGTTTTTTTTTTAAGTCTCTCATAAGAGATTATTAAGAAAATTTAGTAATTATTGTGGATTAAAACTTGATTAATAGACAATAAACCAGGACCAATACTGAAAATCTCCAGAGATTAATACTAAGCTAGTATACAAATTTATTACTGACCCTGACATAGAAGAAGCTTGCACGGAGAGAAAAGGGGAAGAAAAGACTGGAAATTGCCAATGACGCAAACTAGCTACTGGAAAGCCTGGAAAGGTCCTGCTGAATAACAGTGAAATTCGCTCTTCACAAAGTGAAGAAGCAATACTTAAAGGACAGTGATAGACTCAAAGTTAATAGGTGGGAAAAAAAGGATTAAGCAACACTTACCAGCATGAGAAAAAGGGCAAAATAGGAGAAGACATGATAAAGATTGACAAAGTAATAAATCGCAAAGAGAATGCCAGCTAATATCTCTTACATACCTTTTCCTTTATGAATATACAGAAACTGTACGTAGAGATGTATTATAATAGAAAACAAAAAAATTAAAATAAAAGAGGACACTATTTAATGCAGCATATAATTAACCCATTGAACATGCTGCCACAGGATATTAATAAGGCACAAAGCTTAGTACAGCTTCCAAGGCCTCAGAGATACCAGAATACGAATCCATCCTGAAATTACTTAGGGCAAGAAATGAAAATGGAGTACATACCTCACTCATGCTTCAGAGTATTAACCAGGCAAAGTCAGGAAGGAAGTTTCCTTCCTAACTGTTGTATTCAAAATGATTTATGGTTTCAACTTTTAGATATTCCTAAGTCTGTCCTAAAGTTCAAATTAAATAGACCCTTTTCCAAAAATTCTTACACTGTTTTTTCCAGATATATTCTTTTTGCCTATTTTTCTAAATAGCAGAGCCTTCCTTTTCACCCAATTCTTCTTCCACTTCACTTATCCCAGCTTCAAAATATTGCCTACGAAGTAATCGTGAAGAGCCACTAAGACATACATAAAACTCTGTGTTGGGCAAAAAGAGTTCTATAATTTGTTAAATTTTCTCAGCTTTTTCCTTTGAGTGGACCAAAATTTAAATTAATACAATATTTTGGCTCTGTTCATATCATGCAATAAAAATCTGAGCTTGGACACTAAGATGAACCATATTTAACAACATTTTCACCTGTGACTGAGAGCTACAGCAAGAAACGTCCTCTGATAAGATGAATTGTAATCAATAAGTAATATAATTTTATAGAATAAAATACTAGAATGCCACATTAAAATGGCAGAGCCCTCCAGGCTCTACCTTTGCAGGGTAGGGGTGGGGGGCGGGTATGAGCAATTCATCTATGAAATGCTATGGCCTCAGTCAGTTCATAAACTAAACACATATAGAGTAGGCTATGAATGAGTTATAGGCAAATTTCACAACTGCAAAGCCTAAGAAACTGTCTGAAAAACTCTGTGGGTCAATAAAACACGGATGCTAAATTTAAAAGTTTTGAAAATAATAAAATTAAGTGTAGACAAGACCAAAGTGATCAGGAGGCAGGTTTACACCTTGTGTCCATTTTGTAATTCAATCCTCTCCATTTCGGGCTTAGCAATAAGGTGCCCCACATGGTATAAGGCCAACCGTAGCATTCAAGCTTGACTGAATTTTAAGTGACACAGTGATCAAATATGCTCCAAAGGCATTCTAGAACGTCAGGGTGCTGCTGACCATCAAAATCAACCTTAGTGCTCACCTCAAATCTAAAACAGGATATAAGTGTACTCTTTGAGTTAATTAAATACAAGCCCATATATTTCATCTATTAAAAAAAAAGTGTCCAGAATATATCACTTGCAAAGAAAGGTCTTATTATGTAATGTAGTGTAACACCAGAGTTAAAAATAAGCAGATGATCTTATAAAATACAGCATTTATGTTTCTTCTCGAGTATAAACTCAGAATTTGCTTTAGAATGTCAATAAGTAACATGTTTAACAAGATGAAACAAATAGAAAGCCAGGCAGCAGAGCCCTTCTGTGGAATTCGATTTGGGAGACAAAAGAAGGAAGGTATATTTCAAACAGATGGAAAGTGAAAAATAATAAAGTCATCCTTACCTGCATTAATTTTCCTTCTGCTGGAGTTATTTCAGCAACACCAGCAAACACGCCTTCCAAAGTGAGATTCAGTTTTCCTGTGGGGTCCATTTTCAAGGGGATCACTCTGATAATAGCCTTCTGCTCAGCTGATCTTTCAGACTCCACCGCTGCTGCCAGTACCAGTCCCGTGCGTCCAAAGCCTGCCTGCAGGGTAGCCATCAGCAGCCAGGGCCAGAGGGCAGCCAGCTGTAGCTGGTGGCCACCACTCATGCTACCAGCTGCAGCGATGCACTTCGGCCATACATACTGCTTCCAGTAGCTAAGACCAAACGCAGGTTCTCGAATCCAGACAAATGGCGGAAAAGAAATTTCTGCGTCAGTTTCAGAAAGCCGAGTTGTAGTTTTTGCCCTTCCTTTCTCTAAAGTATATTCCCAAGGACAGGTGGTATTCCTGCTCAAGCAGGGAAGAAGGTTATTGTCAGCCTACTTCTGCTTCAGGTATGTCATTTTCTCCCATCTTCACTATGATTAGTAAAGATATCGCACTTCTCTTTGGAATTTTCAGTGTTGCTTGAGGTTGAATGTCACATCTTGAATTTTTATTATGTCAGATCACCTGGTGCTGGTCTTCCATATGCAACAAGTTGTCGAGCCACTAAACCCAATGTTAATGAACAAAACAAGGCAAAGTAAACGACTAAGGCCATGCATCAAAGGTGAGAGTGAAAAACTCCAGCTCAGAAAATGAAGAGGTGGCCCTTTTAAGTTACAAAACTTGTCAATGGTAAAAAAACTAAAGATCACAGAGCTTCTTTTTTAAGGGGAAGGAGAGGGAACAATATTTCAGACCACACCTTGAGAGAGAGCCAAAGATGCTACATGTATTCATAAAAGTTTCAACATTAAACTGTATTTCAGCATAGCCAAAGTTCCAGGCCCATTGAACCTATAACACTTTTCATGAACTTAAATATACTATGAGTTTTAAATTTTCCACCTAGATTTGCCAGTAAGTTAGGTGCTGATTTATATGTCTTCACATATTCACAGGATAAATCTGAGAATCACAATCTTTTCCAATTTTCATAATTAGAAGAATATTTGAAAAGGTTGGCTTCAAATTATCTTTTCCAGTTGAAATTCCTATTTCTATCTTTATCTTCCTTTCTATCTTAGGGATTCCTCCTTTTATTCTCCTACTTGAGAATGCCAAGCACTGTGATTTCCCATGAGATGCTTTTGGAAACTACTTTATTATCCAGATCTTATAATCTGTAATTTTCTGGGTTTATAGTAAAACAAAGGACTATTCCTAACACGTTTTCAAATTCCTTGAGGGGGTGGGGAATAAAAGATAGGGGGAGTAAGGAGGTGATTAGTCTACAAGCTCTAAGTAGAATGCCCTGAAAAAGTAAAAATAATCCTGAGTAGAGTAGATCTGTGCTATTTCTAGGCACACTTGAGAATTTGGGTCTTTGTACAAACAAAATCTTATTCTAAGATTTCAAAAATGTGCACCCTTAAGTAAATATAAATGCACTTCAACCAGAAAGCCCACTGTGTTCAGAGGTCAAGTTAAAAAATCTTGTTAAGTCTTCAGAATAAGTGCTGAAAAGCCAAGCAATTGAATATGAACCTGTTATATAGATTCTTTTCTTTCGCTGAGGCAGAAGGAGAAAAAAAAAGAATTTCAAAAGAAATCTGCAAACCTGTTGTGCTGTCAGGCCCACTGGAATCCACGGGGGTGAAACAAATTCAATTATGCTTTTATAGATCCTGCTCAAGAAAAGGTTTCAACTGCTTAACCAAGTACAGTTCATTCTTCCACCTTCTTACTCTGCAACCAAACCAAGTGCCCCACACTGCAGGTAGGAGCCGAGAAATTCCGCAGCCTGAAAAAATAATCCATGCAGGTCAAAGGCAGAAACTTACTCCAAGGTTAGAGCTACTGTCCCCAAGAACTCTAAAACCACTTAGAGAGGATCCAAAACCATTTCTGAAATCTCCTTTCTAACAAAAGTCCTTTTTCTCCCCAAACAGCATATAAAAATGATGAGATCTTGAAAGAGCAAAGAAGCAAATACATCAGCAACAATTCACTACCAGGAACACAGACAATCCCAAAGGGAGAAGGCAAGGTCTCTGAATCATGGATAGACTTGGAAAGTTCGGAAGAATTCAAGTGCTTCCCTTCCAGAAAGACAATTCTGGATCAACTCCCTAGAGGAGGAAGCCTGTGGTTTGTAATTGGTGTTCTAGCTCGGACTCCCTCCCCTGGGACTGCAATCACGCTCTCTACCTGCTGACACAGTCAGGGTGGAGCAGCCAGAGGCAGCCGCCCCGTCCCGCCCCCTCCTCCTGGCTGCCTGGGGCACGGTGCGCGCACACTTCACCAGACACGTTCCTGAGCTCGCTCTTCTCTCGGCTCCCCAACTCCCTCTATTGAGCCATGGCCAAACTGCACCCAGTTCAGTCCTCAGTACCTTTCTCTGAGTAAGCAAGCTCCCACAAGTAAATCAAGGCCACGTGAACAGATAGGTAAGCAGATTCTGCACCCAAGAGACAGATGGCGGGATGAGGAAATAAAGACCGAAAAAGAAAAAAAAAGAAACCCATAAGATAAAATAATGGACACAACGTTTTGCAAATGTAAGTTCAAAGGGATATCTGCTCTTCTGGGTCTTAGTGTCTATAAAGGCCACAAAGCCAGAATAATGCAATTCTGTGCTGTAGTTCTCACTCACCGATTTATTGTTGTCTTAAGTCAGCTACTCTGGCAAGAATTCTGTCCATTTTATGCAGTTTTTCCTCAGCTTCTGCAAAGTTAAATTCAGTAGCTCTTTTCTAAACTGTGCCTGTACCAAGCTTTTACATTAGGTGATGTCAGAGGGCTGGAATCTGTTATTTTCTTCTTACATCCCTGGGATGTGAAATAATACTATGGATCAGACCTGGGCCTTCAATGTGAAACTGAAAGTAAGTCTATATCATAAATACAAGTAAAGGGGTAAATATATATGCTTAATAAGAAGAGTGTAGGCAAAAAGAAAACTGATTTTTGGTTAATTACATTTGTGAAAAATAATCCTTCTAGTAACTTTTACCACATTTGTGAACAATAACCCTTCTAGTAACATTTTATTTAGAAAGAATGCAAACATTTCTGATGTATGTTTCTAAAATTTGAATTTTCAAAATGACCAGATTGTATTTGACTGTGGCCATTTTATTTTTAACCTGATGCCAATAATCTTTCCAAACTGTACAAATGAACAATGATGTGAATATGATTCACATTACACTTAAAAAAGGTTAAGATTTATGCTACATGCTTATTGTGGTAAAAAGCACATTTTAAATTGTGGCAAGAAGCACATAAAATTTCAAACAATTTCTAATGTGTACAAAAGAACGGTGCAAATTGACTGCTTGTAAAATGTGGAGAATAATAACTGCATTGTAGGTTTGTTGTAAAGACTAAATGACATAATGCCTCTGAAGGCAAAAGGTATGAGTGACCTAGTCGCCTTGAGAATTTTATCCCTAAAGAGGGTTTACAGTCTAATTTGAAAAGATACATTTACCCCCATGTTCACAGCAGCACCACTTACAGTAGCCAAGACATGGAAGCAACCTAAATGTCCATCAACAGATAAATGGATAAAGAAGATGTGGTACATTTATACAATGGAATATTACTCAGCCAATAAAAAAGAATGAAATAATGCCATTTGCAGCAACATGGATGGACCTAGAGATGATCATACTGAGTGAAGCAAGCCGAAGACCCACATCATATGCTATCACTTACATGTAGAATCTACAATATGACACGATTAACTTATTTGCAAAGCAGAAAGAGACTCACAGACATGGAAAACAAACTTATGGTTACCAAAGGGGAAAGTGGTGGAGGGGAGTAAACTAGGAGTTTGGGCTTAGCAGATACAAACTACTATACATAAAATAAACAACAAAGACCTATTGTATAGTACAGGGAACTATGTTCAGTATCTTGGAATAAACTATAATAGAAAAGAATCTGGAAAAATATGTGTGTGTGTGTATATATATATGTATCTGAGTCACTTTGTTGCACACTGAAACTAACACATTGTAATTCAATTATATTTCAATTAAAATTTTAGTAAGTTTTTAAAGAAAGTTTATGGGGACAGTTTTGGCATTTTAGGCCTAATAACACCTAGAGCAGAGAGATAAATTCTAAAGTCAATTCTTAATTTAGCACTTTTTATTTATTGGTTGACCGTAAGAACATAATACAAATATAGACCTTTTATAGCTCCTTTCCTAAAGAATAGAAATAGATCTAATTCTTCTGGGGAGAATTTTTTAAAAGTGTGCTATGCTTTTATGTATTCTATATAAAAGTATAACAAAAAGATTTAAATATACATTATTACATATCTGATATATGCAAAAACATCTTTAAACTTTAAACAAACAGTAACCTACTGCAATGGCAACCCACTCCAGTACTCTTGCCTGGAAAATCCCATGGACGGAGGAGCCTGGTAGGTTACAGTCCATGGGGTCTCGAAGAGTCAGACACGACTGAGCGACTCACTTTCACTTTTCACTTTCATGCATTGGAGAAGGCAATGGCAACCCACTCCAGTACTCTTGCCTGGAGAGTCCCAGGGATGGGAGCCTGGTGGGCTGCCGTCTATGGGGTCGCACAGAGTCGGACACGACTGAAGTGACTTAGTAGCAATAGCAGCAACCTACTGATTGATTTTGCCTCGCCTATTCCTGCTTGAAACTTGCAAAGGAATTAAGATACTCAACCTAAAAGGCTTAATACAGATACTTAGTTGAAAGGAAAGAAAATACAGATATGGTTGCTGTCTCTTGAGGAAACCCTGAGATCTGAGAATGACGATAATAGGTATCATGAGGCTGGGTACCTCGAGTTACTCAGGATCAAACGAAACAGCTCTATACGGCTTAGGTCACTGATATATTGTGCTTATTTACACAGTATTGACACGAAAAGTCAGCAGAATCGATAAGCAAGAGAAATTATTCTCTGGCTTCAAAGTTTTGGAGTCATCCCTGAGCAATTTTAACTTCCATAAAGACGGCATCTCTGTGGTAATGGAGTGCCCACACTGACACCTACTACCAACCTCCCACATAAAAAAGATCAGCCTTCAGGATCTATCTTCACATCTGCACTGACTAAAGTTACCCCAAACTTAGGTTTCTAAAAGCATGTCTAAGAACTGTCCTTACCCTCAACAGCATTTTAACTATTCAATCTCTATTCAAGTGTAAATGAAGAAAACTCAGGACTTTTTAAGTTGGATTCTTTGAAAAAACAGAGCACACTTCCTTTTGAACTTTACTAATATGATTACTAGTCATAATGAATGACGTTTCTATTGATCACCAATTCAATAGTAAAAACCAAGCAAGACAACAAGTCTAGTTGAAACACTCACTTTATTGTTGACTGATTGAAATTTTTTCTTTAAGGTGCTGAAATACTGAGGTGCTAGTCAGGAACCTTGTTAGCATGTATCAGACCCTACTGCCTAATTTACACAAAGATTTTATGTTACCTTTTGCCACTTTTCCAAGACAGTAATGATAGCTTTAGGTGACGGGTAGCAGGCATGTGAGTATAGCAGGAGATCCAGCTCCCTGATCTGTTGTATCAATATATAAAAAAAAGTTTGGAAAGCTGATAAAGGCATTTCATTAATTAAGTCTTAAAACAACTGAAACCAAATCCATGTCAAGGTTCCTGCTTGACACATGTTTCTCAAAAGATATTATCTCTTTCAACATATATGAAGCCAAGAAAGGCATAGTTAAGGGAAGGAATATCACTTATTTAAGTGATATTTTATTTATCAGCTTTTTCAACATGACAGAGAAAAGGCAAAGTTCCTTCATTTAGAAACTGGGTCTCCTCTTCACATACTCTACCAAAATACAGAATCTGACCAAAAGATGTAGGAGTCTCGATAATCCATTTATCTTTTAAACCTTGCTGATAAAGATGAATAAATGTTCATCACATAGACATGGACTAGTCTAATCAGATAGACCAAAGAGGTCACTTTTCAGAACCTATTTTCATATCTAAACTGAGTCACTGCAGACCAAAACAGAGCTCATCCTTTTCTAAAATACTACTATCTCTGTAATTCTTCCAGGGTTAGACATCACTGGGAAGGCACAACGCAATTTTTAAAATGTATTGTTACACCCACCATGGCGGAAAGAGTATTTATGTCACATGTCACTATGTGCCTTTCCTTTCTCACTCGTTTCATATTCCTAGGCTTCCCTTTTGTTTCTGCAGTGCTTATAAGGAAAACTGAGGCAGAATCCAATAAGAAAGTTCTAGTCAACTGAAAACTTTAAAATCAGAAAGCTTCTTGCTGTCATTGGATGAGCAAGTGAGGGATCAACTACAGAAACTGGATATCCAAGATACCTCTCCTAAAAACCAGTTCCACAATTCTACTATTTGAATTTAGGATCCTAAAGAGGGGATGAGATAAAAATGTTAAGTCTATCCCACTATCCAAACTTCTCTCAGAAGCTTAAACCATACATAAACTGTTAAAGGTATAGCTTCTGTTAGGTAACTACTAATCAGTTAGTCCCAGAATTTGCACACAGTATCTTTTACAGCTGAGAATTTATACTTATTGAATGTAAGTATAAACACTGTGTTAAATCTCTTAATGGTTTTGCTCACACATTGTACATTTCCCTTTAAAAATAAAAATATTACACCGGCATCCTTTATCCTTCTACCCACAATATTAATAAAAATATAAAGCTTTAAAACTTCAAATCTACCAGCATTTATAAATACAATTAAACAAAAGTTAAAATACTTTTCTTTAGAAGATATATTAAACAAGTGATACATTAACAAAACCTTACTATTTATGATACTGTATTATTAAAATTAAAGAAAGATATGAAAATAGAAGAATGTTCCCATTAATAGAAAAGAATAAGGGGCTGTTAAGTGTGATGGATGGTCCAAGCCCGGATGCCTTGCTCTTGAAACAGAACGCTGGGTGAGGAAGTCAGAGCATTTCCTGGTTAATCATTTAGAAAATTAACTCTTCCCCAGAGTTTTTCTTCCCTGGAATTCCTGACCCATTTAGACCTGTGATCTTGGTGACCTCACATGCCTTTGCTTCTCACAATCTTCTCTAAAAGGATCACATTGCGATTTGAAACAGATAGACTGAACTCCCCAGTGGAGCTGTGCTGACTACTGTTTGAAAGTGGCAAGACGACAAATCAGCACACCCACACACAGATTATTCTCCGGTCCCATACACGCAGCTGTTTTTAGATGCTTCTTGACTGTAACCGAAGGCCAGGACTTTTCATGTGAAAGGGATCTGGGCAGCAAACAAACAAACAAAAGACTGCTAGATGTTTTGTAGTTTGTCAAGGTAAACAATCTGAACTGAACAGCTGTAGTAAATATCAAATTCCAATTCTCAATTAACAAAATTCTCAATTAACAAAACAAAAACACTTTTTTTTCCTTAACAGAACTGAAAAAATCCCAACAGTGTGTCACGTGCAAGGCTAGTCTGCCTCCAGCTACAGCTAGTGCACAACGCCACATTTGTCATCCATTCCTCACTCTCTTAATTCTTCCTCCTTTGGAAAGTGTTCCTGCTTGCAGGCAACATCCACCAGCAGATGAAGATCTAGAAAGAAAAATAAGGTTTGTTTACGCTGTTTCTCAAACTGTAGAGTTCGACAGACAAGTCTTTCAACAAGAAGAATAAGCTGCTATGTTTCACCTGTAGAATGGGCTCTAAAATTACATTATCTCATCAGATTCTCAATTTTTAGGGCATTTCTGTACCTCTAAAGCACAGATGCAGCTCAGTCATTAACCCAAAGAGACTAACAAAGTTTAAAATGTCTCTCCTTTTAGTGATGTCACTAAGCCTTTTTTCATTTCAACTGACTTTTATTGTAAGTATAAAATTAAGAAAAAGTGTCAAAAAGATCAAAGTACAATAAACACAGATATGAAAATTCATTTCTTCAATGTTATAAAAATAGCTTCCAGGATTATGAATAATGCCTTACGAAAAACAATGTTAAATTAAGTAAACACTACCTTTCCAAAGTTGATTGCTTCCATAAAATTTCCACCTATTGACTAATGTAGCTAATTCGCTTATAAAAGTGTCTATCTGAACTGTCTGTAAAAAAAAATAAAGTATACCCTTCAAGGAGGTCAAGAGACAAAATGTGGGTTCATTAAGAATGGGAAGAAGTTAAAAAGTGAGCTCTCAGCTCAGGTACTAGGTTCTATAACAAAAAAAAGCTAAGGCCATGTATAGCAACAGAGTTAACTACTGTGGCTCCCGGGCTTCCCAGGCGGCTCAGTGGTAAAAAAGCCGCCTGCCGACGCAGCAGCAGCAGCAGGAGACATGGGTTCCATCCCTGGGTCAGGAAGATCCCTTGAAAAAACGAATAGCAACCCACTCCAGTATTCGTGCCTGGAGAATCCCATGGACAGAGGAGCCTGGCGGGCTACAGTCCATGGGGTCACAAACAGTTGGACACAACTAAGCAACTGAACAAACGTGGGTTCTAGATTCAATCTAATTAGTTTACAACTTCTAGAATAGCATGGCTTCCCTTGTGGCTCAGCTGGTAAAGAACCCGCCTGCAATGCGGGAAACCTGGGTTCGATCCCTGGGTTGGGAAGATCCCCAGGAAAAAGGAAAGGCTACCCACTCCAGTACTCTGACCTGGAGAATTCCATGGACTGTAGTCCATGGAGTTGCAAAGAGTCGGACACAACTGAGTGACCTTCACTCACTCACTCACTCATTTACTCAGAATAACATGACCTGGGAGCCTTTTTAAGGTTGATTTTTAAGCTTACAATCTTGTCCTAGCATTTTGGAGTTAAACTAAACTACACAGAATGAATCCTTAATTTCCAACTAGAAATACAGAGACTTCTGTTACGATATTTGTAAAACACAACTTCTGTGGGACTGATCAACAGCCTGAGCAGGAGAGATGAGAGACAATAATTCTACCACCACCTTTGAGAAAATCTAGAGGGCATTTGGAACAGTACTTAATTTTTGCCCTCTTCTGTAAAAGGAAGATCAATTACTAAAGAAAAGTACTAGCTCGTCTGGTGAACAGGAGTACAACCTATCCATGAAGAACAAGCAATTTCGAAATTCACTGGCAATCTGGTGGTTAAGAGCTCCACGCTTCCACTGCAGGGGGTGCAGGGGGCAGTGGTTCCATCCCTGGTTGGGGAACTAAGATCCTGCATGCTGTGCCTTGAAGCAAAAAAAAAAAAAAAATTAGTTAAAAAAAGAAAGTGTAAGTACAAGTCGTTTGGTTGTGTCCGACTCTTTTCGACCCCATGGACTTTACATTCCATGGAATTCTCCAGGCCAGAATACTGGAGTGGGTAGCCTTTCCTTTCTCCAGGGGATTTTTCCAACCCAGGGATCGAACCCAGGTCTCCTGCATTAAGAACAAGCAATTTATCCAGATAAGCATCTTGCAGAAGAACAGACATCAATTTATCACTTAAAATGGGCTTCTTGTATATCTCTGATCATGGCAGCATTATTTACAATAGCCAAAAGGTGAAAGTAATCCATCGATGGATGAATGGGAAAACAAGTGTGGTAGATATATACTGGAGTATTATTTAGCCTTAAAAAGGAAGGAAATTATGACACATGAGAAATGAATGAGTCTTCGACATGAATGATCTACAACATGAAATAGTCACAAAAGGACAAATATTGTACAATTCTACTCATATGAAGTAGTCAAATTCATAGAAATAAAAGTAGAATGGTGGTTGCCAGGGGCTGCAGGGAAGGATGTAATGGATTTAGAGTTTCAGTTTGGGAAGACAAGAAAAGTTCTGGAGATGGATGGTGGTGGTGGTGGTAGGTAATGTGAATGTACTTAATGCCCCTGAACTGTACACTTAAAAACAGTTAAAAAGGTAAATTTTATGTTATATATATTTTACCACAAAAATGGCTTCTTTACAGTCTAAATAACAGGGATAATGATTACAGTTCTATCTTAATTTATGGAACATCTTTTTTTCAAGTAACTGAAATGCAGCTATATGGTCATCTAATTAATCCTGAGTAATAAAGAGATGACTGAAGGAACCTCTACACCAAATGATTACTAAAGCCAGTGGTTTCTAGATCATGCTGTACCCTGGAATTACCTGGGGATCTTTAAAAAAAAAATTGAGATCCAGGGCTTCTACCCCCATATATTCTGATTTGATTGGTACAAAGTGCAATCTAGGCATCAGAATTTTAAAAAGCTGATCAAAGGATACAGAATGAGTAATATATAAGTATGATCATTCTCTAAACACTTCAACTCCACATCAGAATAAGGAGGACAGGCCATGTAGTAATAGAAAATACTAAAACAAGACTTTGGAATATGAACAGACCTAACTGCAGCCCTCTTTTGAAAGCAGAATAGGAATTCTTAATAATGACAAAGGCTGTTGTTCAGGTGCCAACTTGTGTCCAACTCTTTGCGACGCCATGGACTGCAGCAGGCCAGGCCTCCCTCTCCCTCACCATCTCCTGGAGTTTGCCCAAGTTCATGTCCACTGAATCGGTGACAACGGGAAAGACTATAAACAAGGCTTAAGACTATAAAACAACTACAGACCTCTTATGGGGAAGTAGACTGAAGAACAACAACAAATCCTCTTTTTTTCAGTGGACAACTGTCATTTATTAAAATCTTTATCCTACTGATAGGTTCAAATAATGGACAAGAGCACATCACAGATAGGCATGTTTAAAGTAACAACAGCTCAGTGGATAACCAACAAGGTCCTACTGTGTAGCCCAGGGAACTGCACTCAATGTTATATCTCATCCTCTGTCATCCTCTTCTCCTTCTGCCTTCAATCTTTCCCAGCATCAGGGTCTTTTCTAATGAGTCAGCTCTTTGCATCAGGTGGCCAAAGTATTGGAGCTTTAGCTTGAGCATCAGTCCTTCCAATGAATATTCAGGATTGAATTCCTTTAGGATTGACCAGTTCAATCTCCTTGAAGTCCAAGGGACTCTCAAGAGTTTTCTCCAACACCACAGTTCAAAAGTATCAATTCTTCAATGCTCAGCCTTCTTTATGTCCATGTCTCACATCCATACATGACCATAGCTTTGACTAGACAGACCTTTGTTGTCAAAGAAAGGTCTCTGCTTTTTAATATGCTGTCTAGGTCTGTCATAGCTTTTCCTCCAAGGAGCAAGTATCTTTTAATTTCATGAATGCATCACCATCTGCAGTGATTTTGAAGCTCAAAAAAATAAAGTCTCTCACTGTTTCGTTCCCCCATCTTTTTTTTTTGCCATGAAGTGATGGGACTGGATGCCATGATCTTCGCTTTCTCAATGTTGAGTTTTAAGCCAGTTTTTCACTCTCCTCTTTCACCTTCACCAAGGGCTCTTTAGTTCTTCTTTGCTTCCTGACATAAGAGTGGTGTTATCTGCATACCTGAGGTTATTGATACTTCTCCTGGCAATCTTGATTCCAGCTCTGCTTTATCCAGCCTAGCATTTAGCATGATGTACTCTGCATATAAGTTAAATAAGCAGGGTGACAATATACAGCCTTGATGTACTCCCTTCCCAGTTTGGAACCAGTCCGTTGTTCCATGTCCAGTTCTAACTATTGCTTCTTGACCTGCATGAAGGTTTTTCAGGAGGCAGGTAAGGTGCTCTGGTATTCCCATCTCTTCATAGTTGGTTGTGATCCACACAGTCGAAAGCTTTAGTGTAGTCAATGAAGCAGATGTTTTTCTGGAATTTTCTTGCTTTTACGATGATCCAATGGATGTTGGCAATTTGATCTCTGGTTCCTCTGCTTTTCCTAAATCCAGCTTGAACATCTGGAAGTTTTCAGTCACATACTATTGAAGCCTAGCTTGGAGAATTTTGAGCATTACTTTGCTAGTGTGTGAAATTAGCGCGATTGTGCGGTAGTCTGAACATTCTTTGGCATTGCCTTTCTTTGAGATTGGAATGAAAACTGACCTTTTCCAGTCCTGTGGCCACTGCAGTTTTTCAAATTTGCTGGCACACAGTCCCCAATTTGGGGCTACCAAAGTCCCCAATTTGGCACATAGCTTCTAATAACAAGTATCTAAACCTGATAATTTTATTATTAAAGTGAGCTTCCTTCATTAACAAAGCTGCCAATCAAGCCATTAAGAGCATAGAAACCAATAAAAATGCAAAAAGACAGAAACTAGTCTGATGCTACTAAAGGTTTCTAGGACTTTATTCAGGAACCTTCTATACTCATCGGAGAAGTAAATATTTGAGAATCAAAGAAGCTGAGCTGATCTGAGAGCCAAAAGGCCTACAGGGACAGGAGTATTGCGTCTACTCATTCGGGAATTTTTTTTGACTGCACCTCACAGGATTTTAGCTCCCCAATCAGGGATGGTACCCAGGCTCTTAGCAATGAAAGCACAGGGTCCTAACCACTGGACTTCCAGGGAATTCCCTGGAAATGCAAATTCCTACTAAGAGCACTCTCTAGGGTTGGGGGCTATTACCTTAATGAAATCTCATCCAGAATCCTGCAATAGCTGCAGGAAAATGAGAAGTCCTTTCTTCAGGAATGGACTGAACTTTGCTCTTAGACGTTCAATTTCCCTTAACTATAAAGTAACCTATCAAAACACAAGAGAGTGTAGCTTCTACAACAAGACTAATACCTGGGTGTGTTTGGTTTAGGGTAATTTCATTGTTGAAGAAGGCAATGGCACCCCACTCCAGGACTCGTGCCTGGAAAATCCCACGGACGGAGGAGTCTGGAAGGCTGCAGTCGATGGGGTCTCGAAGAGTCCGACAGGACTGAGCGACTTCACTTGCATGCGTTGGAGAAGGAAATGGCAACCTACTCCAGTGTTCTTGCCTGGAGAATCCCAAGGACGGAGGAGCCTGGTGGGCTGCCGTCTATGGGGTCACACAGAGTCATTGTAGAAACTGGACAAGCATTATTGAGTCTAACTTTCTGTACTTGATTTTTAAAAAAAAATCTGAATGGTATTTTCTTAAGTCAACACATGTTCAAAAGGCCTACACAAAGCATGGCAATGACTGTCATTAACAGCCTCCTCCTAACAAAATGCACACCTACTGAAATCGGTATGATCAGGATACCTCATCAACTTGAAGTCTGTTACTTGAAAAAAAAAAAAGTCAAAGAAAACTTAAGGTGTGAGAAGATACATTTTCAAAACAGTTCAGTTACAGAAGGGTCTCAGATTCAGTCTCAGTTCAATCTCAGATTAAGTTCTGAGATATAGGATGCCACAGTTCAGTGGGCTATTGAGCAACATAATGACATCCTAACAGTTAATGCTGGCATCACAGTACTTCAGAATTCGGGGCCAAAGAAGTCTTCAGAGATGATTTTAATAAACTCTCTTATTTTTACCTTAAATAATGTGAGAGCTGGAACTTCACTGAGGGAAGATACTCTTAATGATACTGACAGTTGAAATTTAAGTGATACTTTAGAAATTTTACATTTAGTTCCTATCAAAAATACTTTG
Source organism: Oryx dammah (assembly GCF_014754425.2). Classification (NCBI taxonomy): domain Eukaryota; kingdom Metazoa; phylum Chordata; class Mammalia; order Artiodactyla; family Bovidae; genus Oryx; species Oryx dammah. The sequence continues at coordinate 52,708,773 of NW_024070192.1, read as the reverse complement.
GAATTTAATATCTATTGAAATAAAAAATACTTAGTCATCTATGAGAACTAAATTGAATATTATAGTTCATTTTGAGTGTTCCCCACAAGTATCTACTGACTCTTTTTTTTTTTTGGACACACACACACACACACACACACACACTGTTATTTATAAGCCACCTGGTGTGTGTGTGCTCAGTTGTGTCCAACTCTTTGCAACCCCATGGCCTGTGGCCCGCCAGGTTCTTCTGTTCATGGGACTTTCCTGGCAAGAATTCTGGACTCGGTTGCCTTTTCCTACTCCAGGGGGATCTTCCCAATCCAGGGATTGAACTTGCATCTCCTGCATCAACAGGTAGATTCTTTTCCACTGAGCCACCTGGGAATCCCTTATAAGCCATCTAGTCTATGGTCTTTTCATTATAGCAGCAGAATGGAGTAAGACACAGAGTAGGCTACATGCTTAGCTTGCAGGCCATATGAAAACAAGTGGTGAGCTAGATTCGGTCCACAGGCTAGTTTACTGACCACGGCCCTAACAGCAAACTAGGGCTTTAATCCAGAGAACTTGAACCAAAACAGGAGAATATTTCATTGAATGGAGTATTATTAGTCAGTTGTCAAAAGTATCGTTTTCTCCAAAGAAGATCTACAAATGGCCAACGAGCACATGAAAAGATGCTTAACATCATCAATCATGAGGGAAACGGAATTAAAACTACAGCAAGACAGATACCATTCCACATCCACTTAGGGTGACTATAGTGATGATAAAAAGTGAAAAAGAACAAGTGTTAGGGAGGATGTGGAGAAATGAGGACTCTGGTACATTACTGGTGGGGATGTAAAATGGTTCAGCCATTATGGAAAATACTTTGGCAATTCCTCAATAATTAAACATAGAAATACCATCAATTCAGTTCAGTTCAGTCGCTCATCTGTGTCCGACTCTGTGCCCCCATGGACTGCAACACACCAGGCTTCCCTGTCTATCACCAACTCCCAGAGTTTACTCAAACTCATGTTCATCGAGTCTGTGATGCCATCCAACCATCTCATTCCTCTGTTGTCCCCTTCTCCTCCTGCCTTCAATCTTTCCCAGCATCAGGGTCTTTACCAATGAGTCAGTTCTTCGCGTCAGGTGGCCAAAGTACTGGAGTTTCAGTTTCAGCATCAGTCCTTCCAATGTATATTCAGGACTGATTTCCTTTAGGATGGACTGGTTGGATCTCCTTGCAGTCCAAGGGACTCTCAACAGTCTTCTCCAACACCACAGTTCAAAAGCATCAATTTTTTGGCGCTCAGCTTTCTTTATGGTCCAATTCTCACATCCATACATGACTACTGGAAAAATCATAGCTTTGACTAGACAGAGACAGGTCTCTGCTTTTTAATATGCTCTCTGGGTTGGTCATAGCTTTTCTTACGAGGAGCAAGCGTCTTTTAATTTTATGGCTGCAGTCACCATCTGCAGTGATTTTGGAGCCCAAGAAAATAAAGTCTGTCACCGCTTCCATTGTTTCCCCATCTATTTGCCAAGAAGTGATGGGACCAGATGCCATGATCTTCATTTTTTGAATGTTGAGTTTTAAGCCAGCTCTTTTACTCTCCTCTTTCACTTTCATCAAGAGGCTCTTTGATTCTTCTTCGTTTTCTGCCATAAGGGTGCTGTCATCTGCGTATCTGAGGTCACTGATATTTCTCCCGCAATCTTGATTCCATATGATCATAGAAATACCATACGATCCAGCAATTTCACTCCTAGGTATATCCCCAAAAGGATTGAAAGAAGATGCTAAAATATATGTACGATGTTTATAGCAGCACTATTCACAATAAGCAAAAAGTAGAAAAAGCCCAAATGCCCATCAGGAGATGAATGGATAAAAAACTGTCATATATATACATATAATATATTAATAATACTGTTTAGCCATAAGAAGGAATGAAGTTCTGATACACGTTACCTTGTAGATTAACCTTGAAAACATCATGCTAAGTAAAAGAAACTATTAGGTTGGTGCAAAAATAATTGTCGTTTTGCATGGCTGAACTTTGCCTTTTGATATTGGGATACATTCTTAAATAAATGTGGTTATATTACACATCATTTTAATGCACATTTCTCGCTTTATGTTTTTTTGCTAATGACATTACTTGCTGTTTATTTTATATTCATTTTAGATTAGAGAAATGATATTAGACAAAAAGCAAATTTGAGCAATTTTTTTGTTTGAATCCAAAATGGGTAGTAAAGCAGCAGAGACAACCTGCAATCTCAACAATGCATTTGGCTCAGGAATTGCTAACCACATACAGTGCAGTGGTGGTTCGAGAAATTCTGCAGAGGAGATGAGTGCCTCGAAGTTGAGGAGCATAGTGGACAAGCCATTGGAAGTTGACAACGACCAACTGAGAGCCTTCATCAAAGCGGATGCTCTTCCAATTACATGAGAAGTTGCCAAAGAAATCAATGTTGACCCATTCTACAGTCATCTGGCACTTGAAGCAAATTGGAAAGGTGAAAAAGTTCACTAAGTAGGTGCCTCATAAGCTAACCAAAAATTATTGTCATTTTGAAGTGTCGTCCTTTATTCTACTCAACAACAGTGAACCATGTTTCAATTGGATTATGACGTGTGATGCAAAGTGGATTTTATACGACAATTAGCAATGATCTGCTCAATGTATGGACCAAGAAGAAGCTCCAAAGCACTTCCCAAAGCCAAGCTTGCACCAAAAAAAGGGTCATAGTCACTGTTTGGTGGTCTGCTGCTGCTCTGCTCCACTACAGCTTCCTGAATCCCAGTGAAATCATTACATTTGAGAAGTATGCTCAGCAAATCAATGAGATGCACTGAAAACTGTAACGCCTGCAGCTGGCATTGGTCAACAGAAAGGGCCCAATTATTCTCCACGACAATGCCCAACCACACGTTGCACAACCAACACTTCCAAAGTTAAATTAATGGGGCTACAAAGTTTTGCCTCATCCACCATATACACCTGACCTCTTGCCAGCCAACTACCACTTCAAGCATCTCAACAACATTTCCAGGGATAACGCTTCCACAATCATCAGGAGGTAGAAAATATTTTCCAACAGTTTGTCGAATCTTGAAGCATGGATTTTTACACTCTAGGAATAAACAATTTTATTCTTCATTGGCCAAAATGTGTTGATTATCATGGCTCCTGTTTTGATTACCAAAGATGTGTCTGAGCCTAGTTATAATGATTTAAAATTCATAGTCCAAAACCGCAATAACTTTTGTACCAACCTAACAGACACAAAAGGTCACATATCCTATGATTTCATTTATACAAAATATCTAGAATAGGTAAATCCATAGAGACAGAACACAGACTGTTGGTGTTTGCCAAGGGCTTCGGAGAGGAGGGAACGGAGGGCGACTGCTTAACGCATGGGATTTTCTTTTGGAGTGATGCAAAGTCTTGGATCCAGACAGACAGTGCACCGACACTGTGAATGTCCCAAATGACACAGAACTTTTCACTTTAAAGTGGTTATTTTATGTTATGTGAATTTTCCCTAAAAATGTATACTTTCCTATCAGTTTGAAATGATGGGACAAAAAGGAGAGGAAAGCAGGAAATGGCTATAAAAAATAACTCAGAACCAAACATATCTCAGTTTTCACTGTCAGAGCACAATAACGAGAGGCAGAATGTTTACCTTTAGTAAGACACGTGCAGTTCTTAGTTCCCGCAGAATAGAACTGCAGAGGACACTACTTTCGTATCCCTAGAGTCCCTAGCACTGTACTGACCCTAGGGAAGTTATTAAAAAGCACTCATTAAAAGCAACCTATGGGGTGACTGACGCCTCAGATGTTCAAAACTTATCTTTCGGTGGCTAATTAAAAGACTTCATAGGAACAGAAAGTAAGATAGGTTTTCCAGGTGCTAGCGAGTGAGAAGAAAAACAAGAGTTGTTTAATAAGCAGAGTTTCGGTTTTACAAAATGAAAAGCGTTCTGGAGATGGATGGTGGAGATGACGCAGAACAGTATGAATGGACTGAACACCACTGAACTATACACTTAAAAAATAGTTAAGATGTTGAACTTTGTTTTGTGTATTTTACCAGAATTTTTTTAAAGATCATTTTTTCCCAGGATCTTTTAAGCATACGAATAAGATCTAATGGTGCATAAACACTGAGTGCCACAGGCAATCCTGCAGGGGCTGGAGATGAACACAACAAAATTCTTGTCCTCATGGAACTTACCTTCAGGGAGAGAAAAATAATATAAAATGTCAAGTAGTGATGAACACTATAGAAGAAAAACGAAGATAAATAAAGAATAGGGACTGAGGGAGGGCAGGATATGGGAAGCAGGGTACCTATTACAGACAGGATAGTCAAGAAGGTTCCTATGATGAGCTGGCATTTGAGTAGAGACCTGAATGTAATGAAAAAGCCATGTGAATACCTGGGTAAAGAAAAATTTCGCGCAGAGAGAAGACCAAATGGGAAGGCAGGACCACGCTTGGTGTGTTCAGAGAATAGTGAAGAAGACTGCTGTGGCTGGAACAGATGAGGGAGATAGAAGGTGGTAGGAGATAAAGTCAGAGCAGTTGCCAAAATCATAGTAAGAATTTTTAGATTTTCCTCTAAATGTGATAGAAAACCACTGGAAAAAATTAAGCAGGGAAAGAATTTTAAGAGGATCACTCTGATTGCTGTGTGGAGAAAAAAAACACTGTAGGAGCACATAGTGGAAGAAGAAAGATTAGGCAAGAGATGCAGGGGCTTGGACCACGGTGACAGCATGTAACGGTGCTAAGTGGTCAGATTCTGGATCTACACTGAGATAGAGCGGATAGAATTTGCTGATGCACGGGATGTGAGCAAAGAGTCAAGGAAGACTTCAAGACTTTTGGTTGACTAGAGGTAGCTAGAAGTACTATTTCTTGAACTAAGTAAAAGTGGGGAAAGGAGTTACAATGTATTTGGGACACTACTGGCCATACAAGTGAAGAGGTGGCATGGGAAAAAAAGGTATGCACATCTGGAGTTCAGAGAAGACTGAGACTTAAGATATAAACCTAGGAGTCAGCACTATGAAGACAATAAAAGCAATGAGACTTGTTGATATAACCTAGGAATTGACTAGAGAGAGAAGAAAAGAGGTCCAAGAATTGAGCTCTGGGAGTCATCAATATTTAGAAGTGAGGGCAGACAAAGAAGATTTAGTAAAATAAACCTCAGAGTGGCCAGTGAAGCTGAAGAAAATCCAGGCAAGGGTGATATTCTAGAAGCCAACTGAAGGTTGAGGTTGTCGGTTCAATGCTGCCGAGGTGCAGGGGACTGAGAACAGACCACTGGATTTGCCAACATGGCAATAATAGAAAACTTTGATAAGAGCAGTTTCAGCTGAGCAGGAATGAAAACCCGATTAGAATATCTGGTTGAGATAAGGATATGCTTCCAAGGAGATTTTCTGTAGGGGGAAGAGGGAAAAATGTAGTGGCTGGATGAAAATATGAATGAAGGGAAAGTGACAGGAATTACTTTTAACACAGGACCTATGTGATGGTATGGTTGTATGCTAATGGGAATTATCTAATATAAAAGGTAAAACGTGATTACCGAAGAGTAAGGGGAGGATAACTGTTCAGGGCTAAGTCTGTGAGTACACAAAAGGGGATTCTGTACACAAATGGAAGGACTGGCCTTTTCCCATTATGAAAGGAAGAAAGGCAACGCGTAGAGTCACACAAGTGGTAGACTGATAGATTTGTTGGTGGAGAGATAAGAAAGTTCTCCTCTAGCTGCTTCTATTTTCTCAGTAAAATAAGAAACAAGGTCAAAGCTGAGAATGAAAAGAGAGGAGTTGTGTTGGAAGTTGGAGCAGAGATGATATGATAGAGTGGCTTTGGAAAATGAGGAGTGTAGTGAGTAGGGCTGCCAGGAACATTAAGAGCTCTCATGAATTTAAAATGAGACCATTCATTTTGAAAAATATTTGACAGTAATAAACATCAAAATAATAAGTCTTATGAAAATAACAATTTTGCTAAAATTCTGTTGCTGCCATGTATTTTCTATATATCAGGCACCATACTAAGCCAGTTATATGTTTTATATAAACATATGTCTTCTTATTATCCTCATTTTACAGATGAAACTGAGGCTCAGTAAACAAAATCTGGATTTTAATTTAGTTTTTTCTCATACCAGAAGCTTTCTTCCTGTTGACTGTATTGTACAGCCTCTGCTGCTGCTGCTGCTAAGTCACTTCAGTCGTGTCCGACTCTGTGTGACCCCATAGACGGCAGCCCACCAGGCTCTCCCGTCCCTGGGATTCTCCAGGCAAGAACACTGGAGTGGGGTGCCATTTCCTTCTCCAATGCATGAAAGTGAAAAGTGAAAGCGAAGTCGCTCAGTCATGTCTGACTCTTCGCGACCCCATGGACTGCAGCCTACCAGGCTCCTCTGTCCATGGGATTTTCCAGGCAAGAGTACTGGAGTGGGATGCCATAGCCTTCTCCGTGTACAGCCTCTAACAGTATGTAAATCTTACATTGAATGTGGTTAAAATCTTTTAATGCCATAGGACCTTATATGTACCAATGTTCTTATAGCCCAATTGTTTGTTAGACTAAGTTCTATCAAGGAAGAATAATTTGCAACTATTTCTCCTTACATTTGCATTACAAAAGCTAATTCCTGGGAACTTCCCTGGTGGTCCAGTGGCTAAGACTCCATGTTACCAATGCAGGGGGCCTGGGTTTTACCCCTGGTCAGGGAACTAGGTCCCACGTGCTGCAACTAAAGATCTCACGTGACACAACGAAGACTGAGGGTCCTGCAGGTGGCAACTAAGACCAAACAGCCAATAAACACATTTTAAAAATAAATACTTTTTTAAAAAGTCAACATTTTAGCATGGATGTTCTAGTTTAAGCATAAGTCATTTACTCCCTGCCCCTAATAACATGAAGGTGTGATTAGATGTTATAATAATGTCAACATTTCACAACTCCTCTGTTTCATGCAGGAAGCCAAGGTCAATTAAGACTCACCTATCAACACCACTGACCAAAGAATTGGGCTTTACTGGGGAATGGAGGCAGGGTTGGGGTGAAGTGGGGGTGGTGAGGGATGGGGATGTAAGAGTTTAAAAAAATAATATGCTAACTATCTTATCAGTTACAGTTACAACCATAGTATGGAGGGAAAGAGAGGAAATTATTATTTTAACAGCAGGCACCAGAGTCCCTCTTGGGGAGGTAACTGTTGAAGAATATATCTTGACAATATATCCGATTTTCGCTGGGCAAGATGAGGTCTCAAGGCCTCATTAGGAAACAGACACCTAACCTTCTCTGCCTATGACACAGAATTAAGGGCCTACTGACCTCACACACTAATAAGTAACGCTCAAAATTCTCCAAGCCAGGCTTCAGCAATACGTGAACCGTGAACTTCCAGATGTTCAAGCTGGTTTTAGAAAAGGCAGAGGAACCAGAGATCAAATTGCCAACATCCGCTGGATCATGGAAAAAGCAAGAGAGTTCCAGAAAAACATCTATTTCTGCTTTATTGCCTATGTCAAAGCCTTTGACTGTGTGGATCACAATCAACTGTGGAAAATTCTGAAAGAGATGGGAATACCAGACCACCTGACCTGCCTCTTGAGAAATCTGTATGCAGGTCAGGAAGCAACAGTTAGAACTGGACATGGAACAACAGACTGGTTCCAAATAGGAAAAGGAGTGTGTCAGGGCTGTATATTGTCACCCTGCTTATTTCACTTCTATGCAGAGTACATCATGAGAAACGCTGGACTGGAAGAAACACAAGCTGGAATCAAGACTGCCGGGAGAAATATCAATAACCTCAGATATGCAGATGACACCACCCTTATGGCAAAAAAGTGAAGAGGAGCTAAAAAGCCTCTTGTTGAAAGTGAAAGAGGAGAGTGAAAAAGTTGGCTTAAAGCTCAACATTCAGAAAACGAAGATCATGGCATCCAGTCCCATCACTTCATGGAAATAGATGGGGAAACAGTGGAAACAGTGTCAGACTTTATTTTTGGGGGCTCCAAAATCACTGCAGATGGTGATTGCAGCCATGAAATTAAAAGACACTTACTCCTTGGAAGAAAAGTTATGACCAACCTAGATAGTATAGTCAAAAGCAGAGACATTACTTTGCCGACTAAGGTCCGTCTAGTCAAGGCTATGGTTTTTCCTGTGGATGTGAGAGTTGGACTGTGAAGAAGGCTGAGCGCCAAAGAATTGATGCTTTTGAACTGTCGTGCTGGAGAAGACTCTTGAGAGTCCCTTGGACTGCAAGGAGATCCAACCAGTCCATTCTGAAGGAGATCAACCCTGGGATTTCTTTGGAAGGAATGATGCTAAAGCTGAAGCTCCAGTACTTTGGCCACCTCATGCGAAGAGTTGACTCATTGGAAAAGACTCTGATGCTGGGAGGGATTGGGGTCAGGAGGAGAAGGGGATGACAAAGGATGAGATGGCTGGATGGCATCACGGACTCGATGGACATGAGTCTGAGTGAACTCTGGGAGTTGGTGGTGGACAGGGAGGCCTGGCGTGCTGCGATTCATGGGGTCGCAAAGAGTCGGACACGACTGAACGACTGAACTGAACTGAAGGTTAGTTTGAGTCAATCATATCTAAATCTCAAAAGTCACATTAATATTTGGCATATAAAATTTTTTTTCAAAATACTTTTAAAATTGGTCACTTCTATCATTTTGAGGCTTTTATATTCATACTATAAAGTATAAAGAAACTCTTTATAGAATTTAAACTATATTAACTTTTTTCAATTTTAAAAAACCAGAAAAATACAAAAAGATAGATTTTACCATAATCCCACCATTATATATACTCATACACAAATTAAGAAGTAAAAATTACCTTTCTATACCTCCAATTTTACTTCCTCAGAGGTAACCACTGTTACAGTATCAGTTTTATTCATTTTCAGACTTTTTAATATAATTTTACAGTATATATATTTCTTTGTCCCTTTCTAGAAAGCAGGTTGTACTAGACATGTTGTAGTGTAACTTGCTTCATTCACTTAACGTACTGTGAACACTATCTTTCCAAGTAAAAACATATCAACCTACTTTATTTTGTTAAATGATTACACAGCATTTCATTACATGAATTTATCACAGTTTGTCGAGTTCTCCACTGTCAGGCATTTATGCTTTTTTCCAAATGTTTGTTAATATAAATAACAGACTTATACTGAACTTTGTAAGAAAGATTCCTAGGAGTAGAATCTCTAAGTCAAAGCATATGAGCATTTTAGTTATTTACAGACCATGCCAAACTGCCCTCCAAAAGGCTCTACAAATTTACATTCCAATTATCAAACAGTGTATCCTACATCTTTGTCAAACCCGGATATTATCAACAGTTCAAGTTTTGTTAATCAGATTGAAAAAAAAAATGTTTTTGGTTGATTTAGTACTTGCATTTCTCTCATTACTGATTTTGCTGAATTGGTTCAACATCCTTCTATACACTTACTGGTCATTTGTATGTCTTCAACTGAATTACACATTAATATAACTTTATTTCTTTTTATCGGATTGCATTCTTCTATTTGTAGAAGCTTTTATGTATTATGAATACAATGTTTTATATTTTGTGTTGTAAATATTTTCTCAAAGTCCATGAAACACAGACTTCTGGTTGTCTCCTAATATTTATTCTTCATTTAAAAAGGCAAATGGCCCCCAGCTAAAGATCATATTTCCAAGCTCCCTTGCAGCCTGTTCAACCAGGTAATCAAGTTCTAGTCAAACTGATGTGGCATAGCCATGATTATGCTCATAAAAGAGAGGGATGTTTAAAGCAATCCGCTGGCTGATGAGGGCAAAGTGATGAGCCATCTTTAACCATGTAACTCCCGAGGGCCAGCAGAGAAGTGAAGCTGCCACATCTCTTCTGGACAGCTTACTCTCAGACTGTAACACGAGGAAGAAAATCAACTTCTAAATTGTTTAAGACATTGGTATTTTGCTTTTTACAGTAGCCTAATTCATATGTGGACTAATACGGAATTTGGAATCTATAAGTGAGGTGCTGCTTGTAATTCAAATAAAAATATGTGATTCTAGCTCAGCAGTCAGACAGCAGGTGGTTGAGACACAGTGGGCTAGAATGTTGGTGATCTCTGTAATCCATGTCAAAACATTTGGTAAAATCATCGCCTGTGACACCCTGGAAAGCAGACCACATGCCAATGGGCATGTAAGCAGAAGGGGAAAGGCTGAAAAAATTCACAATGCGTTGGCTGTTCTAGCTAGAGGTAGCTGGCATGCAAGTAGAGACGCAAGAAAATATTCCTCTGCCTGTGGTTGTTCACCAACTGACTAGTGTTCAGCAACTTGAGGTGTGCTTTAATATCCCAACTTGAAACAGTAGTAGGAGGTACCTCTAAGCTTTTCTCAAGTACTTCTGACTATGACGAAAATCAGATTAAGAGTCTTATCTTTACAATCAAACCCATCTTTTCAGATATCTCAATATAAAGTGCCATTAGGCTGAGGGAAGAGAATGGGCAAAGTGCAAACAGTAAATCAAATACCAGACTTTCAGGCTTAAAAACCACCTAGATGAGATGTCTAACACACATTTGGAACGACCAAAGAGAAACAAAAGTCTTCCAAGTTCTTTTGAAAGAATTAAAAGGCCAGAGAAATAAAAAGCCTGGCCTGTTAAAATGTGTGATTGTTCAGCCTCTGAAGTAATCCTCAGACCCTTTAGGTCCACTCTAGCACAAGCAGGCAACAAAAACTGGATTGCTTCAAAGACATGCATATTCCCCAGCACCACTTCAACATAATGATTTGTGTGTATCAATAATGTGTTCCTTTTGATTGCTGAAAAGTATTCTATAGCATGCATATACTATAATTTGTCTATCCGGTCACTTTTTAACGGACATTTGTAGTAGTTTCTAGGGCTCTCTATGTATGTGTGCTTAGTTGCTCAGTCCTGTCTGACTCTGCAACTCTATGGACTGTAGTCCGCCAGGCTCCTCTGTCCATGGAATTCTCCAGGCAAGAATAGTGCAGTGGGTTGCCATTTCCTTCTCCCCAACCCAGGGATTAAACCCAGGTCTCCTGCACTGCAGGCGAATTCTTTACCATCTGAGCCACCAGGGAAGTCCAAGGCTGTTTAACTATTACAAATAAGCCATCGTGTATATTTGTATAATAGTCTTTCTCCACCCATCATGGCTGGGTTGGGTGGCAGAAATACGTTTAACTTAATTTTTAAGAAATTGCCAAGCTATTTCTAAAAGTGGTACACTATTTTAAATTCCCAGCTCCAGATGCCTCATCAATACCTGGTATGGTCATGTTTTTTAAAAAATATTAGCCGTTCTAACTGGTGTGCTGTGGTATCTCACTGTAGTTTTTTTTTTTTTTTTTCTTTTTGTAATATTCATTTGACTGCGCCAGGTATTAGTTGCGGCAAAATGGATCTTCAGTTTTCACTGCGGCATGCTGGATCTTTAGGGGTGGCATTCAAACTCTTAGTTGTGGTATATGAGATCTAGTTCCTTGACCAGGGATCAAACCTGGGCCCCCTGCAGTAGGAGCTTGGAGTCTTAGTCATTAGACTACCAAGGAAGTCTCTCTCATTGTTTTAATCTGACTTCTCTGATGATTAAACATCTATTCATGTGCTTACTGGTCATTTATATATCTTCTTTTGAAAAACATCTCCTCCTGTTGTCGCCTCACCTTAAGAGTTCTTTTCACATTCAAGATACTATCTTTGTTTTGATATATGTGTTGTCAATATTTTCTGCTAGTCTTTGGCCTGCCTTTTCATTTTCTGAAAGATATCTTTCAAACAGCAAAAGTTTTAAATCAGTTTTTTCTTTATTGATCATATATTTTGTGTCCTAAGAAATTTTTGCCCAAAGGAGCAAAGCTTGTCTTTCTTTTTTCCTAAGAAGTTTTATAGCTGTTGGTTTTAAATTTAGGTCTGTAAAGCATGTTTCCTTTTTTGTTCTTTTTTTTTTTTAGTTAATTTTTGTGTGAGGTGTGAGGTATGCATCAATGTTAATTTTGTTGGAAACACTTTCCTTTCTCCATTGCATTGCCTTAGCACCTTTGTTGAAAGTCAATTGACCACATAGGTGTGGATCTATTTCTGGACTTTCTATTTTGTTTCATTCGATTGCCTCCCTTCTCACCAATACCAAACTATTTTGATTATTCTAGCTTTATGGTAAGTCCTCAGTTCAGTTCAGTTCAATCACTTAGCTGTGTCCGACCCTTTGCGACCCCATGGACTGCAACACATCAGGTTTCCCTGTCCATTACCAATTCCCAGAGCTTGCCCAAACTCATGTCCATCGAGTCAGAGATGTCATCCAACCATCTCATCCTCTACTGTCCCCTTCTCCTCCTGCCTTCAATCTTTCCCAGCATCAGGGTCTTTTCTAATGAGTCAGTTCTTTGCATCAGGTGGCCAAAGGATTGGAGTTTCAGCTTCAACATCAGTCCTACCAATGAACACCCAGGACTGATCTCCTTTAGGATGGACTGGTTGGATCTCCTTGCAGTCCAAGGGACTCTCAAGAGTGTTCTCCAACACCACAGTTCAAAAGCATCAATTCTTTGGCACTCAGCTTTATAGTCCAACTCTCACATCCATACCTGACTACTGGAAAAACCATAGCTTTGACTAGATGGACCTTTGTCGGCAAAGTAATGTCTCTGCTTTTTAACATGCTGTCTAGATTGGCCATAGCTTTTCTTCCAAGGAGTAAGCGTCTTTTAATTTCATGGCTGCAGTCAAAATCTGCAGTGATTCTGGAGTCCAAAAGAATAAAGTCTCTCACTGTTTCCCCATCTACTTGCCATGAAGTGATGGGACCAGATGGCATGATCTTAGTTTTCTGAATGTTGAGTTTTAAGCCAATGTTTTCACTCTCCTCTTTCACTTTCATCAAGAGGCTCTTTAGTTCTTCTTCACTTTCTGCCATAAGTGTGGTGTCATTTGCGTATCTGAAGTTATTGTTATTTCTTCCGGCAATCTTGATTCCCGCTTGTGCTTCATCCAGCCAGGCATTTCGCATGACATACTCTGCATATAAGTTAAATAATCAGGGTGACAATATACAGCCTAGATGTACTATTTGGAACCCGTCTGTTCTGTGTCCCGGTTGCTTCTTGACCTGCATACAGATTTCTCATGAGGCAGGTAAAGTGGGCTGGTATTCCCATCTCTTTTAAGAATTTTCCAGTTTGATGTGATCCACACAGTCAAAGGCTTTGGAGTAGTCAATAAAGCAGAAGTAGATGTTTTTCTGGAACTCTCATGCTTTTCTGATCATCTTGATGATTCAGGATGGTAAGTCTGGTAAAGCCTCCTCCAACTTTCTATTTTTAAAACTTGCTTCGGTTAATCTGTGTCCTTAGAATTTTCTTTTAAATTTTAGAATCAGCTTGTCATTAAAGAAAAAATGTCTACTAGAATTCTGATTAGGATTGCATTGAGTTTATAGATCAGTTTGGGGAGAACTGTCACTTTAACAATACTGGGTATTCTTAAATTCATAAACATGGCACATCTTTCTATTTAATTTCTTTTATTAATTTTTATTAATTCCTTTCAGCAAAATTTGTAGCTTTCAGTGTCGAGGTCTTAGACATCTTTTGTTCAGTTTACACCTAGGCATCTTTTGATTTTGGTCCTACTGTAACAATTTGATTTTTTTTAAATTTCATTTTCCAATTGTGTGCTAATTTATAAAGAGGGAATTGTATCTGCATATTAACTATATGTCCTGCTAAGCAAGACATAACCTTGCTAATTCATTTATCTGTTCTAGTAGTTTTGCTACATTCCCCAGATTTTTAACATAAGTAACCATATCATCTTCAAATACGGTTCCACTTCTCCCTTTCCCATCTTTACATCTTTTACTTCTTTTTATTGCCTATTGCAATGGCTAGGTCTACGGGTACAATACTGAACACAAGTGGTAAAAGTGGGCATCCTTGCCTTGTTCCCAATCTCAGAGGTAAACAGCTCAGTCTTTCACTATTGATCATGATCCTTTCTATACATATCTTATAGATGTTTCTCTATCAGTTTGAAAAAGCTTCCGCTATCCCTATGTTGTTGAGAGATTTACTAAAGTGTGCTGAAGTCTGTCAAGTGCTTTCCTTGCATCTACTGAAACTTTCATAGTTTTTCTCCTTTATTCTATTAATATGATGAATAACACTGTTTAACATCTGAAATACGATCAAGTCTTGCATTCTTGAGACAAATTCTATTTGGTTTGTCCATCATTATTTTTACACATTGTTGGAGTCAATTTACTAATTTTGTTAATTATTTTTGCACATATACTCATGCGGATTATTAGTCTGTAATTTCTTCTTGTGAGGAAAATATTTGGTAACCAACTTCTTTAAAAGATGTAGGGCTATTCATTGGGTCTTCTTGTGTGAATTCTGGCAAGTTGTATTTTTTAAGAAACGTGTCTATTCCATTTATGTAGCTGTGTTCATTGACATTAAGACTGTCTGTGGTATTCTCTTATTATCCTTATACCATTCATAGATTGTGAGGTATTAGTCTCTTTCTCATTCTTAATAGTTATGATTTGTGTTGTCTGTAATCTCAGGGGATCAGTCTAACTAGGAGTTTGTCAAAATTGTCAATCTTTTCAAAGACCTAGTTTTACATTTGTTAGTCTTCTCAATTGTCTCTCTTCTATATCACTGACTTCTACTTTTATTTATTTACTTTTGGCTGTGTTGTGTGGCTTGTGGGATCTTAGTTCTAGGGATCCTGGACTAGGGATCGAACCCACACCCCTGGAGGTAGAAAGTCCAAAGTTCTGAGTACTAACCACTGGACCACCAGGGAATTCCTTCTGCTTTTATTTTTAACATTTACTTTGGGTTTATTTTCCTCTTCTTTTTCTAGTTTCATATGGTAAAACCTCAGGTCATTGATTTTAGGTCTTACTTATTTTCTATTAGCCTTTAAAGCTGTATGTTTCATTCTAACACTGCTTTAGCTGCATCTCACAAACTCGGATATTGTATTTTGATTGTCACTCAGTTAAAAATATTTTCTAATTTTTCTTGTGATTTTGTCTTTGACTCATAAATTATTTAGAAGTATGCTATTTTATTTCCAGATATTTGATCTTTTCCTAATTTGTTATTGATTTCTAATTTAATCTGTTGTATTCAGAAAATACACTTTGTATGACTTCAATTCTTTTAAATGTATTGAGACTTGTCTCATGGCCCAGTGAGTGACCTATCTGGTAAATGTACTATATGCACTTGAGGACAATGTGTATATTCTGCAAGCACTGGATGCTCAATGTTCCAAACATGCCAATTAAGGTGGTTACGTTGTTCATATCTTCTGTCTTTAACTGATATTTTGTCTGGTTATTCTATCAACTGCTCATATACAAGTATTAAAATATCCTAGTACATTGAGGAATTGTCTCTCTCTTTAAATTTTGTTATTTTGTTTCATGTATTTTGAAGCTCTATTATTACACAAAACACATTTATAATTGATGTGTTGTTGTTTTTCAGTCACTTAGTCTAGTCCAACTCTTTGTGATCCCATGGACTGCAGCATACCAGGCTTCTCTGTCCTTCACTATCTCCCAGAGTCTGCTCAAACTGATGCCCATTGAGTCGATGATGCCATCCAACCATCTCATCTTCTGTCATCCCCTTGTCCTCATGCCCTTAATCTTTTCCAGCAGCAGGGTCTTTTCCACTGAGTTGGCTCTTTGCATCAAAGTGTAGGAGTAAGGAGCATCAGTCCTTCCAGTGAATATTCAGGGTTCATTTCCTTTAGGATCAACTGGTTTGATCTCCTTGCAGTCCAAGGGACTCTCAAGAGTCTTCTTCAGCACCACAGTTTGAAAACATCAATTCTTCAGCAGTCAGCCTTCTTTATAGTCCAACGCGCACATCTGTATATGACTACTGGAAAAACTATAGCTTTGACAATACGGACATTTGTCGGCAAAGTGACGCCTCTGCTTTTTAATATACTGTCTAGTTTGTCATAGCTTTTCTTTCAAGGAGCAAGCGTCTTTTAATTTCATGGCTGCAGTCACTGTCCACAGTGATTTTGAAGCCCAAGAAAAGTCTGTCACTGTCCCCATTTTTTCCCCATCTATTTGACATGAGGTGATGGGACCAGATGCCATGATCTTAGTTGTTCGAATGTTGAGTTTTAAGCCAGCTTTTTCACTCTCCTCTTTAACTTTCATCAAGAGGCTCTTTATTTCCTCTTCACTTTCTGCTATTAGGTATCATGTACATATCTAAGGTTACTGATATTTCTCCCAGCAATCTTAATTACAGCTTGGGATGTATCCAGGCTGGCATTTCATATGATGTACTCTGCATGTAAGTTAAAAACCCAGGGTGACAATATACAGCCTTAATTTACTTCTTTCCCAATTTGGAACCAATCCATTGTTCCAAGTCTAGTTCTAACTACTGCTTCTTGACCTGCATACAGGTTTCTCAGGAGGCAGGTAAGGTGGTCTGATATTCCCATCTCTTTAAGTATTTTCCACAGCTGGTTGTGATCCACACAGTCGAAGGCTTTAGCATAGTCAATGAAGCAGAAGATGTTTTTCTCGAATTCCCTTGTTTTTTCTACGATCCAGCGGATGTTGGCAATTTGATCTCTGGTTCCTCTGCCTTTTCTAAATCCAGCTTGAACATCTGGAAGTTCTTGGTTCATGTACTATTGAAGCCTTGGCTTGAAGGATTCGGAGCATTACCTTGCTAGCATGTGAAATGAGCGCCAAGAATGTGGCAGTTTGAACATTCTTTGTCATACCTCCCTGATAAACTGTTCATCATTATGAAGTGGCCCTCTTTTTAACACTCTCGGTCTCAAGGTCTGTTTTATCGGATATTTAAGAATAATCATACCAGCCACCTCATATTTTCTCTTTGCATGTTCTTTTTCTATCCACTTACTTTCAATACATGTCTCCTGTAGTCAGCTTACAGTAGTTTCCCCTTTACTCTAGCAATCTGTGCCTTTGACATTTTAAGACCATTTACATATATAATAGTTGTTATTGGTTGAATTTAGGTCAACCATTTTATTACTTGTTTTCTCTTTTCCTTATTTTTCATTTCTTTCTTCCTCCTTTCCTGCCTTTTTTTTTTTGGATTGTTTTATTATGTTGGTGATTATCCTGGAAACTACAATATGTCTCCTTGTTTTCTTCTTCCTGAAGAACACCCTGCAGAACTTTCTTTACTGTTTATCTGCTGTGGTGCATGCTCTCAATTTTGTGTTTATCTGAAAATGTCTTCATTTTTGCCATCATCATTGAAGAATGTTTTTCCTGGGTAGAGATTTCCAGGACTCCAGATTTCTTTTAGTATATTGAAAATATGATTCTACTCCTTTCTGGCTTCCATTGCTGTTGTTCAGAAATAAGCGGTTAGTCTAACTCAGGGCTTGGCAAATTACAACCTCTAGGTCAAACTGGGCCCAGCACCTGTTTTTTGTAAACAAAGTTTTACTGAAATATAGCCACAACCATTCACTTATGTATTATCTGTGACTGCTTTAGTGCTACAACAGCAGAACTGAATAGTCACACAGAGATCATACTGTACTGGCATAAATACAGAAAAACAGACCAATGGACTGGAATAGAGACCTGAAATAAATCCTCACACATATGGTCAATCACCTTGAACAAGGATGCCAAAAACTCAATGGGGAAAGGTCTCTGCAACAAATGTGCGGGGAAAACTGGATGTCCATATGCAAGAGAACCAAGGTGGAACCTTATCTTACATCATCTACAAATATTAACTCATAATGGATTAAAGACCGAAATATAAGACCTGAAACTATAAAACATCTGAAAGAAAACACAGTGGAAAAACTGTATGATACTGGGCTTGGCAATGGTTTCTTGGATACAACACCAAAAGCACAGGCAACAAAAGCAAAAACAGACGCATGGGACAATGTCAAACTTAAAAACTTTTGTGCATCAAAGGACACAGTCAACAGAAGGACTGTGAGCAGAATATTAGCTAAATTAATGTGACCTTGAACAAGTCCCTTATCCTCTCCAAGCTTAAGTTTCCTGATCTTTAAGTAGACGACAATACCACTTTCATCAAGTTTGTAGTATGGCATAAAAATGAGTATGCAGTGAACATTCACTACTATCCTTTTCTAAACTGCCTTTAAAGTCTACGCCATCTTCAGTGGCAAGAAATCATCATCTCTGATTACAGATTGGATCATATACTCAACTAAAAGCAACCGTATAAGTTAAGTTTACCAAATAAAATGAGTGGTCCAGTTTTTGGTCAGTAGGAAAAGAGCAAATAAGCCAAGATGGTGGTGGTCAGGCTCTCTCTCCTCATGCTCTCTCTCTCTCTCACCCCACGTTTTGTGAATAATGATTATGTAACAACTGAGATCATTTATAGGGCTTCTCTTGTGGCTCAGCTGGTAAAGAATCTGCCTGCAATGTGAGAGACCTGGGTTCTATCCCTGGGTTGGGAAGATCTCCTGGAGAAGGGAAAGGCTACCCACTCCAGTATTCTGGCCTGGAGAGTTCCGTGGACTGTACAGTCCGTGGGGTCGCAAAGAGCTGGATGACACTGAGCACGTGTGTCGTGAGGCGCTTGCCTGGCCATGGGCTCCTTTTGTTCTGTAAGCATATGCAAGCTCCCCCTGGGAAGCCCTTGAGGGAGGTTATGTTACGTCTGCTGCACCAGCCAGGAGAGAAGAAATGGCTGCAATTCCTACAGCTCCTTCAGTTTTCTTCCACCCTCTTAGCTCACACCTTGCCTACCCTGCATTCAGCAAACAGCGCATACAGTATGAACAGGGAGACATGGTCTACATGGAACTTTGCAGAAAGAACCTTGTGAGTCTAAACAATACCTCGATCATATTACTATTAGCTTACTTTTGGGGAAAATTCTCCAGAAATTCCCAAGATTCTTCCGATTTTTATAGGTTAAAATGACTGTTTGACCTGATTGCTAAATTCATTGAATTACACACCTCTGACATGCATATAATTGAATAATATTCACATTGTCTACTGAAGACTTTGATGACTTGGTTTTGGATCATACCATATAAGAAACATGTTTTATTAGATGTCACTATTTTCTTAAAAACGATTCTGTCCATACCTCTAGAAAGAGTAACACCAACTGTACTAAAACAATCACCAACTCTGGGCTCCTACAAACCACAAGAAAAATCCCACTGATAGAGAATCATACTTTATAATATGCTCAGGGTAATATCTTTAATGTCCATCTAATTTTTTCTTGCCACAATTTAAGAACATGCCCTTTTGTACTATACTTTGCTAATAAAAGAATAAGTACTTCTGTAATTACAAAGTCTTTGGCATCTGAAACAGTTATTAAATTGTCTTTCATCCTTGCATTCTCCTAGTTAAGTAATCCGAATTCTTTTGCTTTTACTTACTATGTTCTCTTTTCAAAAGCTCATATTTTTACATGTAATACTGAAATATAATTTGTACTTAACTTTACAGGGATAATTAAGAAAAAACAGTTAAAATTACAGTTATATTAAACAGCAATGTGTTAAGTAAAATTATGAATAATAAATGAAGACCATTCAGAAATTAATTCCACACTATGATTCTACTGTGAGCATTCCAGGGCACAACAATCCTTACCAGGGGACTTTCCTTGCTGTGAGTTGCTTCTTCGCTCTCTATATCTGGCTGGAGTGGATAAATTCATGTCTTTACTAGGCTTGCTAGCAGGCCCCATTTCTGAAATAAGGAATCCCATTTGTTCTGAAGGCAAGATATTCTCAGGTGGACTGGTCTGGCATTTTATACTGGCATCCACCTAAAATATTAAACCCACTCATTATTCCAAATTTCCCCCAAATAGCTACTGAAAGTTAAGATATTTTATCAGAGGAGTCCTATTATAGAAAAATGATCCAACAAACATGATCTTTTTAATCCTTATGAATGATACTATCCAATTTTGCTAAGCTAATCTGAATCTTTGGTAGTAAGATGTATATTTCCCCATACAGAAACCACTGAAATGTCTATGGAGCTAAAATATTTACTTATGACCAGAGGAAGATTCACCATGAAGCCTCATTTTTTTAATAAAATTCACACATACAATTTATAACTAGTTAATACCACTATCTTTTCCCATTCTAACATCTCTTCCATCAATTTCCCTTCTTGATGATACTGGAATGGCCGTAGGTATGATCCTGTTGGATGATGTCAGAGGGGCTGTGAATACTTTATTCTACTAATTTTGTGTTTTTTTTGTCTTAGTAAAGCTCTCAAAATTGTATAAGCTTCAGCCCATATAAAATCTAGATCTGCCTTGCTTATGATACATATATTTCTTTCTTGGAGTTCCTATGTTTTCTTCAGAATAACCCAATCCCTTTGTCAAGTTGATCAATTTCTGAAATATTCTATTTATTAATGAATTTATTTTAAAATAAAACTATATAATGAAGTAGAATATAATACAGCTTTCAAAAGCTGTGATATCCAAATTTTTTTAAAGAAACTGTGTGAATGCAATTTTAAAATATGAAATCTAATATTTTGGATGTGACTATGAAGGAATAAAGACACATTTCATGGTCTTTTCACAGGCATATTTGAAACACAAAGGGCCTATCTTTGGTATACTGAATGTATATTATTATTTTAATACATAGTACTCTGGGTCTCAATGTTTGGGCTCAAAAAGGACAATGAGTTGATAGAAACCTTAAGACATTTGACTCTTAAGTTAGCCAGAAAAGAAGCATTAAAAAAAACTGCCCGGGGGACTTCACTCACTGTCCAGAGGTTAAGATTCCATGCTCGCACTCCTGAGGGCCCAGGTTCAGTCCCTGGTTAGGGAACTAAAATCCCATGAGCCATATGGTGTGACCAAAATACACACACAACTGCCAAAAAATTATCTTGTGAACCTCTAAAAATGAAGACATTTTCAACTCCATTAAAGAAAAAAATCCAAAATGAAAGACGAAAAAAAAAAAACTTAATCACCAAAGTGATTTTAATTTGGATATACTTTTATTTTTTAGAATGTGAGTTTATTCATTTTCTGGTCATAAGCTAGCAGTGATCAAGGATTAGTCTCCACCTTCAGAATATATCTCTCAAACCAGAGTCAGAATTCTGCTTAAGGAATGAGAATATTAGCAAGGAAATTCACACACAGTATGCTCTCAAGTCAAATTAAAATTCAATAATGTTGTAAGGAAGTATGAAAAAACTTCCAACCATCTCCTTACCTCCATGCTACAAATGGCCAGGGAAGTCCTGATGTTATCTATGAGATAAACCATCTGAGAAGCGGAATTTAATCAGGCAGGCACACCTAGTCCATTCAAACTAAATTTGGAAGTGAAACTCAAAGGATGTTTTTAACATGAAAATATTGATAAGTCTTATACCACAGTGCTCATTCAAACCATAACCTAGTGAGAGCATGCCTGACAGTTACGGTTACTTCTTTCTGAAATGCTTTGTGCAGAACCGCTGGGACATGATCCTTCTGGAAAGCATAATGAACTCGTATTGAACCCAAATAGAACCAGGACAAAGTCCCCACTACAACAGTCCTTAGCAAGAAGCACTAGGTACCTCTGAACATTATTAGGAATTTTTCTTTGCCTCTTACCTGGTGTGTGCTGAATGGTAGCCCTTCCTGAACAAATACTACTGAAGATGGAGATGGATTATGACTTAACTGTTCCTTCAGTTTGATGTGGGCTTGCTGGTTGATTGCAGACTCTTGCATTGTAGTGTTTTCAACAGGCTGAGCTGGGTGGATGGTATAGATGTACTCAGGTGACTGTGGTAGAGAGCTGGTAATTGCCTGTTCTGTTCCGACCACAAAAGACGTAATATCTGAGCCTACAGGGGTAAGTGGCTCCAGCTGGCTAGCCTGACTTATGGAAGATGGATTGCTGTTGTTTGAATTAGCTAGGATATGTTGGCCTCTATTAGACTGGGATATTGAGCACTGATTCTCAACTGGCTCCACCTTTACCATCTCCAATTTAGGGGAGGAATGCAACTCATCTACTATCTGAAAAACAGCCTCTAGGTTTACTTCTGTCTTTTTATTTTCATCAGTAGCACTGCAAGGCCAATTAGAAGGCAGAAATTCAACCGGATAGGAAGACTGCATTGGAGGATTCTGGGAAAAGAGAAAATAGGATTCTTTGGATAGAAAATCAAATATGAGATTAAAGAAGAAAGCAAAAACATTTACGCTGATGAATGCTAAACATAAATTTAACTTGAAGTTCACTAAGAAAACGTGAATGCCAGTCAAGTTTTCGGCAGTGGTTCCTTTAACTCTATTGTTAGCATTAGCACACGAACTATTATATGTCAACCACTATGCTAAGTTTTAATATTGGAATGGACCAATAATTCTCAGGGTTAAAGTACACAAAATCAAAAAAAAGCTACAGTATCCAAATACTTATTTGCTGATAAAATGTCTGTGTATCAAAGTCTTTCGGAAAGGCTGACAGACAAAAACATACACTGTTTTAGGAACGTAGTAAGGAAATAAACACAGGCTGCTCTCAAGTCCACCAATGCTTCAATAGATTCAGGGGGAGATACTGATATTCCGTTCCAAATAATCTGGGGGGAAAATGGATGGAATATCGAATGTCCCTTGTTGAGATTATTTTAATACTAAAACAACTGATTAAAATAGCTGTCACTTTTAGACTGATATCTTCAAGATGTATTCTCTTATACACAGTACTATGCACAATTACATCTGATGAAAAACAACCTCAAGCTATGAACACAGAATTCTGAAGTAATGATTAAACAAAACATGTAATGAGTTGTTGCCACATGCAGAGCTTTGCAGAGAGTAGGTATTCAATAATTGTTTGTTGACTATATCAGGTTATAAACATAAGATACGGAAGAGTTACAATTGAATAAAATAGGCAGTGAGTCAAT
The DNA here is from genome assembly GCF_014754425.2 of Oryx dammah. Lineage (NCBI taxonomy): Eukaryota > Metazoa > Chordata > Mammalia > Artiodactyla > Bovidae > Oryx > Oryx dammah. Next base: position 52,685,722 of record NW_024070192.1, on the reverse strand, counting down.
GTCTCCAAACACACTACAAAGACTGTATCAATAATTCGAAGGCCACTAATGCCAAAATGTAAATTTAAATGGCTTAAACATCAAGCTACTGTACTATAGCCGTACACCATTTATTGAGTTCTTACTATGTGCCAGGCATACACAAAGTGCTTTCTCTACATTATTTCATTTAATCCTCATAAGAGGTCGATGAAATGTGATAATCTCCATTTCCAAGTAGTGGAACTGAAGTTCAGAGAAACTTCATAATTTATTCAAAGTCACAATGAAATAACTAACAGAGCCAGGTTTCAAACCTAGGTTTGCCTGACTCCAGAATTCTTGCTGTTAACCATTACAATATACGGACCATTCATGCACAGTCACCACATCTACAGTCCAGCAGAGCTTAACTGCAATTATTTCCAGAATGGCATCTGAAATACTCCCCTTTTTTCCATTTAAAAATTTTATGTCAGACTTCCCTGGTGATACAGTAGGTAAGAATCCACCTGCCAATGCAGGGAACACGGGTTCTATCCCTGGTCCAGGAAGATTCCACATGTTGCAGGGCAACTAAAGCCCGCATGGCACGACTACAGAGCCCGAGTGCTGCAACTCCTGAAGGCCGGAGCACAGAGCCTGTCCTCCGCAACAGGAGAGAGTAGAACAATGGGTAGCCCTTGAACCGTAAGGAAGAGTAGCCCCCACTCGTCATAGTAGAGAAAGTCAGGACAAAGCAAGCAGTGAGGATGCAGCACACCCAAAAATAAATAAATACATAATTTAAAAAAACTTTTTAAAATATAAGTTTTATGACTACTTATCTCTGTTTTCCTACAATCAACATGTACTGCCTTTGTAGTAAGAAAACGTCTTTAAAGATGTTTTAAATGATTTATTTAAAACATAAACATAATCAAAAAACACCAACGGAGTATCTCTAGTATGACCCAGGGGAGAGAATCCCTGAATCTACAGATAAGATCATCTAATTTGTGAGAGAGACATGTCCTTCCAGTGGAAATGAAACAGCTAGACTAACATGCTTGATGATATCTGCCATTAAATATGTCCATCTAAGTCCCCCTGACTGGATTCTGTACTCTCCAAACAACAATCTCATTATAATTTGACTTCCAATGTATATTTTCTAAATTGAAAAAAGGAAAAAAGGAATGCTCTTTTGAGTACTGGAATGCTACTAATAAGGTATTTTCTTAAGAGTGGAAACTATCATGATTACATGATATCAAAGGAAAACAATTCCAATCTTTAAGCAACTGCATCATAAAAATACAAACAGGATTTAATTTTATCCTAAAACTGGTAGTGTACAACATTTAAATCAAAGAAATTGCTTCCTAATAAATAATGAGAAAATGATTGAAGTGTGGTGTTTACAACACAGGGGCTTTCTCAATTTTTACATCATTTTCCCTTTCTCCTTAAAAATAAAAAAGTAATTATCTGTGCTATCTTGGAACGATCTGTCATTTGGTGATTTATATACTTTTAGAGCTTACCTGGAAAAATGAATTATTTTACCACGGTAGTCAGTTTTACCACTGCTGACAGTTGAACAACACTGTTTCAACTGTCAGCAATGATGAAAATGTTCTGTGCGCTATAAAATTCAGTAGCCCCTAGCCACAGAAAACTATTAAGCATCTGAAATGTGGCTAGTGACTGAGGAATGATTTTTAAATTTTATTTAACTTTAATTAATTTCAGTTTAAATAGCCTACATGTGGCTAGTGTGCCTAACAAGAGGCCCAGGAAGAGACAGTGTAGGCCTGGAAGAATCCTCAAACATTATTTACATCAACTCTTTTTTTTTTTCCTTAGAATTGAGAAAAACTGAGGCCATAATCCACAGCTTACCTCTGGCTACTCATTAAGATAAAATTACACGCTGAAACTGTGCGTGGTCAACTGGGCAATCGTACTGTCCCTGATGCAGAGACTGTCCGTGGCGCTCAGCCTCTTACCTGAAAGTAGCTGCAGTGTGCATAGGAGGCGGCAGGGGGGGCGACACAGCTACTGAGCGCGTCCACGCGGGTGGGAGGCGAGCAGCACTGCAGCACAGCTGCAACAAAGCCAGACAGAGAGCTGTCAACCCACGTACGCCCCCGCGGCCTTCAAGGCGCGCCTCTCTTTCAACCTGGAGCAAAATCTCCCCCAAGTTTTCCTTTGTGGGTACAATACATTTAGTCCAATGACGTGCCATTATTTGTTGAAAACAAACAGGAATAAAGCAATACTAAAAGTCACTTAAAAGGGTCATTTCTACTTTTATAAATCAATCCTTTAGCATCTAAGTATTTTGCTACATTTCTAATCAAACGTTTATTCTTACTGAAAGTAGTGATTTCCTTTTATTGAAAATATCAGAATATATTCAAAATTCTAAAATAATTATTTCAATCGTTTTAATAGTAACAAACATTTGCGGAAAGGTGTTTTTTTAAGAATAAAATAAGTATAAAAACTCTCCAAACACTCCTACTGAATATACAATGCATCCAGTTAAATCTATGGAAAAAAGTGTTTTATTCATTTAGCCAAGTGGTTAGGACTTCAGACCTAGAGCCAGACTGTCTGCCTTTGGAGCCTAGCTATATAAACCTGAGGCTTCCCTGGTGACTTCCCTGGTAAAGAACCTGCCTACCAACGCAGCAGATGCAGGCTCAACCCACGGGTCAAGAAGACACCCTGGAGAAAGAAACAGCAACCCACTCCAGTATTCTTGCCTGGGAAGTCCCAAGGACAGTGGAGCCTGGCGGGCCACAGTCCATGGGGCTGAAAAAGAGTCAGACACAACTTAGTGACTAAAGAACAAGAAAATAAACTGGAGTAAGGTTAATCCCTTTGGCTTCCATTTCTGTATCCTATTATTAATAGGAATAATAAGAGTACCTACTAAGAACAACATTGGCATACAGTAAGCAATCAGTGTACAAATAGTTAATGATTTTAGCTAAGGAAATACATTTTCCAAATTTCCTCTTTATATAGTTAGGATACCATGAAAAGATTGAATTCTTTGTACTGGTATAGTCATACTTACAGTGAAGTTAAAGTCGCTCAGTTGAGTCTGACTCTTTGTGACCCCATGGAATAGTCCACAGAATTCTCCAGGCCAGAATACTGAAGTGGGTAGCCATTCCCTTCTTCAGGAGATCTTCAGGGATCTTCCCAACTCAGGGATCAAATCCAAGTCTCCCACACTCCAGGAGGATTCTTTACCAGCTGAGCCACCAGGGAAGCCCAAGAATACTGGAGTGGGTAGCCTATCCCTTCTCCAGCAGATCTTCCCAACTCAGGAATCAAACTGGGGTCTCCTGCATTGCAGGCAAACCCTTTACCAGCTGAGCTACCAGGGAAGTCCCCATACTTACAGATGCAGCCTTAATAATTGGTTGAGTCTCCTCTTTTCCAGAGAGAGAATCTCCAGAACGAATGAGAATCAGTTTTAACATCACACCTTTGGATTAAAGAGAGTATGACATTTACTGAGCACCTAACATATTCCAGGTACAGTCCAAGGTCCTTTACATGTATTGCCTCATTTAATCCAAACAACTGAATGAGATATTAACATTACTTTACAAAAATCAGGAAATTAAAGCTCAGGGATGTTAAAAAATGTGCTGAAAGTTCACAAAGCTGATAGTAACAGAGGCAATCATCAAACTGCAAAGTACATGCTCTTTAATGTATCATGTATTTCCCTAATCTTTCTTCCTAAAATGTAATACTTTAATTTTACTAGAACTCCACTTGTGGAATATTTTTAAGGTGTCTTTATTCACAGGTGGCAACATTTTTGGTCCACGTTTCTCATATTCTAAATACGCTAGTAGAATTACTAAATAATCTCATTCTATAATCTTTGAAGTAAATTAGTCTAACAATTGCAAAAATTCATAAAAATGGTTCCCTTTTTATCCATTACTGACCATGAGATTTTTAAAATGTCAGAAGTTCATAAAGGTATAACAGAAATATTTTATTATATCATGTGCATTTTAAGGCATTAAATTTTACACAGGGAAATAAAAAACTAAAATAATGGTTAGAATTCTAGTTCAAATAAGAATATAAGGGTTGATGTTTTCTGAATTACATAATTTTAACAATTTCAGTGGTTAAAAAAGCCAGATATTACTAGGATGGCCACATAAAATCAAGCAGCTGTCACTTCCCATATCCTTGGAGATTATTCAAATACACAATTAAAATTTTTTGGACTGGAATCTGGTTTCCCAGAATATTTAAAAGCATAAATACCCTGGGAAATAAGTTAAATCCAAAAAGCTAAGGAGGGGTCTGCAGGGTTTGCTGAAACTGAAAAAAACTGGGATCTTTTTCCAGTTTTAACACCTAAAGAAAACAGCCCCCTAGTGGCAGAAAGGACTCAGTTAGGGGCTGTAGATTTTCGCCCATCGCGCACGTGTGTGTGCTCAGTCATGCTGGACTCTCTGTGAACCCACGGACTGTAGATCATCAGGCTCCTCTGTCCATGGAACTTTCCAGGCAAGAACGCTGGAGTGAGTTGCCATTTCCTCCTCCAAGGGATCTTTCACCCATCAGGGCACCATAAAAGTGTTTTGTTCCAAATCAATCAATGAAAGGTATTAGCTTTATTTTTCTGATAGTGCTAGAATCAATCTGACGCCACTGTTTACACATTCTGAATAGCTGTTAAAGTGTACCTTAAAATAAATTTCTTGAAAAGATAACATAGAATATACAACAATAAAATATAACATACAAGTGAATATATTAATATATAGTTGATAGCTGATTTGGTATCTAAGGAAACAGCACAATAGTGACTGTCCTTCAAAGTGTCCAGTTACAAATGCAAAGTAGAAAGGTGCCTGCATGAAGAAAGGGAGGTGAATAGGTAATCCCAAAAGACTCCTCAATGGCTAGTTCCTTACCAGTGCAGTCCTACTTCATACAGTCAACAAAACAGAACAAAGCAAAGTATTAACGAGTTCACTGGATATGAAAATCTAGTTATAAAAATACAACTGTGTGCTTCATACATGACAAATTAATCTAGTGTGTAATAGCAAAGCACTGTGAAAGTACTAACACTTCTAAAACTGAGTTTATCACTATGAAGACATGTTCATCTCCATAAAGATCCTTCAGTATCTTTCTGAAGGCAGTGTTCACTTAAGGCACTGAATCGCATGTAGAATAAAAAGCTGGAAATAGTGAACAATTTCTATTTCATATATAAGAGTTGATGACATCTTTTATGGTAAAAATAGATTACTGAAAATTTATCTAAAGGTAAAAATTTTCACATCCACTATAGGTTAGGAAAACAAGTTCATATACCCAATGTAGGTAAATCATATTTATAATTAAAATGTTTTGGACTTGAAGCTACTCTGAAATAGTACAGTATCAACAGCGAAGAAATACTCAAAAGGATAAATATCTTAATAGTAAAGTTAATTTCAAGGTAAGTTACTACAGCAACTAGAACCCCAACATCTCCTCATCTACAGTGAGGTAAAGAAATGGTATTCGAGTCTACAACCAAAAGAAGTGAAAGCAGAACATATTATTGTAGAACCAAGTTCAGAGCACCAATGGCAAAAGGTGGAAGCAACCCAGTGTCTATCAACAGGTGAACCGACAAACAAAATGTGGTCCATACATATGGACATTTCAGAAAATCATTCAGCATTTAAAGGAAGGAGATTTTGACTCATGCCACAATATCAACGACTCGGAGTAAGTCAAAGATGCCAATCACAAAAGGACAAATACGTGACTGCCCTCATATGAGGTTCCTAGAGTTATCAGATTCTTCAAGACAGAAAGTAGGACGGCAGTCGCCACAAGATGGCGAGAGGGGAACGTGAAGTTAGTGTTGACTGGGTAGAGTTTCAGCTGGGGAAAGACAGAAAAGTTCTAGAAAAGGATGGTGGTGATGCTAGTACAACAATGTGAATGCATTTAATGCCACAGAGCTGTACACTTAAAAATGGCTAAAATGGTCAATCCTGTATGGATTTTACCTCAATGAAAAGAAAATAAAATGGTGCTTTTGCTTAAAAATCCTCCTAGTGTATCTACATCAAGTCCCTCTCTCCGTAAGAACAAAATCAGACCTTTCCAGAGAAACTGATAATACAGGCTCCCAGAGCATCAGAAAGTTCTTATAGCTTCATATTCTATGCTTGTTTTTGTATATTATATAGAATGAAAAGCCTAAAGATCAAATGTTTAAAATTTAATGTACTTCAAAACAGTAATAATCAACCTTCTTTGCCTAAGAGTCAATTCAGAAAATTTTTAAAGTAATAAAAACACATGCACCTTCATGAGAATGGCATATTCTTTTAAATCACTTCAGTCAGCCTTTAAAGTGTTAGTAGCTAGGCTCATTTGAAATACAGCTTTTAAAATATGTTATCCTTTATATGTAAATATAAAGTTTTTTAAGTGTTTTAAATTTTGAAGTCTATTCAAATTCTACACATTAATTCATTTAATCCCAGACCCAAACTATTACTGCCACTTTTTGGAAAGGGAAATTGAAACCCAGTGACATGAAATAATCCACAGAATGTCACAATGTCCATCAGATAACTAACTGCAAAGCTGAGGCTAGAATTACTTCATTTACTCAATAAATACTTACTGAGAGCCCATTATGGCCAAGTACTACACCAGGTGCAGGGGGATACAGAAATGAATTAGACACAGCTGCAGACTGAATGTCCCACTGTAGCAGCTGGATGGAGTCTGTCTCTCTGCTCGAGCCGAGTCAACAGCCCAGGGTCAGAGCCCTGCCATCGGTAGAACAGAAGGCAAGGTCCCGCTGACCAGCATCTGTCACCTATCCTATCTGGAAGGGACTAACTCTGGGGAAGAGATATATCAGGAAAGAGTCTCTCAGAAGAAAAACAAAACAAACAAAATGTCCTCTCTGTATTACAAACAGGCCGGCGGCAGCAAACAGAACATAATGGCCGAAAGAACGAACTCGAAAAGAATCTGCCTAGATTTGTTTCCTAGCCCTGCCTGTGCTGAGCTGTGCTTCGGCTTCTAATCTATGAAATGAGGATAACTACATTCCCTATCTTATAAAGTTGTTTTGAGGATTAAATGAATTAATATTTGGAAAGCACTCAGCATAGTACCTGGTCACAGTGACTGCTACACAAATATTTGTTAAATAAAATACAAGACAAAGGGCAGCTACAAATCACCAATCACTGCTTTGAGCTTAAAACTTAACTTGGGAAAAAAGTCAAAGTTAACTTTGACTTTTACAACATGAGTCAAAGGAAAACAATTCCTCAATACAGGATTCTGTATATAAATATGAATATACTAATATTCTTATGTATGTTCAAATACATACAGAATGAGCAAAACAAAAAGGTGTAAAATAAAGTTTTTTTTTATAAAAAAGGGAAATTAAATTATAGTAGCACCCTGAAAACAGCATTAGAGAAGAAAACTGAACTCAAGATAGGGCAAGACTAGAAAGAGTCCTCTAATGCTGGATCTCTAACATTTTGTCTTTGAAGAAGCAGTTAAGAGTGGAAAAATGTAAACAAGCTGGGCAAAGAAAACAGATGCTTCAAGAGAGGAAGGGGAAATGTAATAACTGAGGTGAGTCCATTTATGAGTCAGTCTTGAGAGCAGTTTTTTAGTCTCCAAGTTTGGCTCTACTAGAGAAATAATTTATGAAATATTACAAAATACAAATTTTACTGGTTATACCACATGAAGACCAGATCCAGGTTTATTTTCAATGTAACTAATTTTTAAATGAAGTTGAGTATTGTTTTTTTTACTAAAATTTGATCCAAATCTCAAGTCATATAATTCACTTTGAAAGGATTAAAGTGTGATCATTACTCCAAAATTAGTTACTTTATTATTAGGATTTGGAAAGCTGGATTGAGAGTGATTATTATCCTGCCTCTGAGAATAGTATTATACTTAACTTTGGTAAAGTCATTCGTAAAGCCCTTCACAAACAAGTGTTCACTAAATATTGGTTAAACTGCTCACTACGTTTTGCGTCCTTCGCCTAAGATTTGGAGGAATTAAGTACTTGTACAGTTATTTCTTTGGCATTTTCTTTCCCTTCCATAGCAGGTCTTTTGTATTTAACAATACAATTTTTTATTTCTATAGTACTTCAGAATGTTCAAAGCAATTTTGCCTACATTATATCATAGAACTACTCTATATATTAGAATTCATCATGAAATCATGAGATTTCTTTTTCTCATAACCTCAGAACCTTCACAGTAATTTCAATCATCCATATCAAAGAAGACAAAACAAAAATTCAGATAATACAAGATTCTATTTCATATGCACTCTATACTATCAAAACATCAGCGGCACTTGTTCTTTTAATGTGCCTCTTTCCTAGTCCTTATCTTGGACTCCTGGAGACAATTTTCAATGTAATTATCAAATTAGTAAATTTATTTATAAGTTTAAATCCAAGCTAACGCAAAATATTTTTTAAATGACATAGATCCTAAATTGTAATAAGTTAACAAATAGTACTTCTATAATGAATGAATAAGATTAACTATTTGTAGTATTTTCTAATAACATACAACTAGTTCTCATAAAATTTAGAACTAGGAGTTTCTAAGAGGATTGTTCGGAATTTGGAATACATTTTCCTGTAGAAACATCATCATACAGGCTAGTTTGGCTCCTAAGCCAAACTATAACCATCCGTACCTTAATGGCAGCACTAATAGTAATATGGAACCTAACCACCATATCTAATATGTACATAGGAAAATGTCTCCAAAATCCCAAGTTAGAAGGCCAAGCACATTTCTCTCCCTGTTGTAGTCCTCCTAAATTTCAATTCCCCAGAAGTTTTTGAGTCTTTAGTAGTGTAGAGGAGGGGCATTTAAGAGAGGTTAGGAAAGGAAAGAGAAACATTCATTGCTAAAAGGAAGAGAGACAGGGGTGTTGTCCAGTTGATAGGCTATAGAATGTAAAGCAAGTATAAGAAAAACACAGACCGTCTCTCTCTCATATATATATATATTCTATGCATTTATGGATTGCAGCCAAATTATAATTTAGATAGAAATGCCTAATTATCAAAATATTGATTAAAAAGCCCTCAGGAAAGATCTGACACTATTTGTTGCTATACAAAGATATATAACATAAAATGTCATCTTCTAGCTTTCAAGATCACCCAGATATTTTTGTTCTTCAAAGAATTAGCTGAAAGTCTGAAAAAAAGAGAGTTAGGCCTCCACTTTTTTTATATATATGGTTAAAAAAAAGATTTTTAAAATTTCTAATAGGCAAATAATTAAGTGCTATATCATCTTACTCCATATAATTTCTTCCCCTTATCCTTCTCCATCTACCAAAACAGTAGCAGCTCCAAAAATCTATAAAACTCAATCTAATTTAACCTTTGGTTTTATTATTTTAATATTATTGAACTTAAGTGCTTTGAGAAAATAAAGCAATCCCTTTTACTGTCTGTATTTAGGTAGAATGCAATGAGCCAATAATAAATAAATATGGTTGCATATTACCAGCATTATTATAAACGGAACAGTTTCCAAATTTATAGCTTTTAAAAGACAACCAATCATTTAACCTCCTTATCTAATTTACATGCCTCCCACTTATTTTAGTTTTTCATTTCGTCCTGCTTGGGAAAAGTGGTCTAACAAAAATACCTCTGGAGACTGCTTCCAGCTATACTTAATTAATATGCCTACATTCTTAATTCAAAAGGCAAAGGACTGTCCCCTTTTTTCTCTTCCTGGTCTTTTCTGAAAGCCTTGACCCTGGACTTTTTTCTATTGCCCCATTTCATCAGTCTGTGTAAACAATAATGAAAACACATATCACCTCTATGGTGCTTCTGCAAAACAATAAATTGGTTTTAATTAAATGGTAACATTATCATTCTGCAAAAAGGTATCCCTGCAAAAACATCCCCTGGCCCCAAGAAGCTAAATGGATGGTCACTATCACATGGGCTCCCAATGAGTGGCCTGAGCTCTGCTGGTAGGTCTTCTATGCCCTTGGCTGCACTCTAGGTCAGCTGTCATTGTCAGCCTCTTCTCTCAGCTACTCGCAGCTGTTCACTGGCTGAGACTCACCCTGCAGGGATTGCACTGCCAAACCACACCATTACATTTTTATTAAAAGAATATAATTTAGTCTTAAGAGATGGTGAATAGGCTCTTTTATTAAACTTCATTACTGAGATACTAAGATGATTTCATTATGAGGTAGTCTCACATATATAACTAAAAAATAAATAATACGTAATATAAGTAATTTTTTTCTAAAAGAAAAAAACCCACAAAAAACTACTACACCAAGAACTGTGTTATACCAAGATCTGGTGTACTAAGTCTTACCAGAACATATTTCGAGGATACCAAAGTTTCACTAAAAACATATACTTCAATGCTCCAACAATTTTCACAGCCTTTAAGAACATAATGAAATTTCACATATTGCTAAAAACATGAGTACTCATGAGAAATCTTTGACATTTCCTAGGTACACATTCCTATTTTTGTTTAGGCATCCAAAAAGGCATTTTAAAAAATGTAAGTTCTCATTATCAAGTACCTTAAAAGAAACCACTGAATTTGAAATTCTCATACCTGTTGGATAGTAGGCTTGGGAGTACTGCGCTGAGGGTGTGTAGTTATTATATTTTTGGGAGGAGCTGACCATTGTTTCAGGACCTTGCTGAACGTGTACAGATGTGGCACTGGGCTGCAGGGTATACGTAACCTCAGTTGGAAACCTCTGTAGTACAGGAAATGGAACCCCTTTATCTGAAAAAGTGGGAGACGTTTCCACTTGTCCTGGGTGCATTCCAAGAGAGTTCTGCCATGTTCTAGGAGGGATCGGGGTCCGATCTAAACCTTTCAGAGGAAAAGTACTGTGGTTGTGGGATGAAGTTGATACGTAGGAGTAAGGAGACAAACTATCTCGCCGGAACGACCGGTGAAATTGTCCTACAGCCACTGGTCCTGCATAAAAGAGGAAGAGCACATTTACTAATTTTATATTATACCACCAGACATAGTAAACCAAAAGTCACAAAACATACACTCTTCACTTGTGAATATGCTGAGTTTCCAGCCATTCTCAACACAACAGAAATTTATTGGTAAAAACAAGTTCAGAATAGACAATATGAAATTACAAATATAATGCTGAAAAAATAATCAAACAAATTTTGTTCGGTTGTCAATATGATTGTGATAAGAGACAAAGTGGCCAAACTTTAACATTAAATCAAAGGTTAAATGTCATCTTACCTTTCACTTCAACTGACTGACCCAGATTTTCCCAATCTGTAAACTATCAGTACTTCCTAGAAGTTTTAGAAATTCCATTTGGTCTTCTAAATCATTTAGGAATCTTAATAATAGGTACAAAAATAAGCACTCAACCATATTCATGAAAGATATAAGTATGGAAAAAATAAAAATTATCCCACAAAAAGAAATTTCATGTTCTTTGCTCCCTTTCAATTTTTAAAAAAAATTTAATAACAATCTTTGCAGAAAAGTCAAGCTTAGAAACTCTGACTTATTCATTCCTGAATCAAAAATTTTCCATGGTCTCTTTTTCTTCAGAGTATCTCTAGTTCCATTCTAGATATCAATGGTTCTCAAACATTGATTTACATTTGAACCACCTCGAGAGTCTGTTAAAATCCACACACTCAGGACAAAAGATTCCTATATTTGCTTTTTCTTGCAAGGTAGAAAGGAATTAATCAGTGGAGATGAGGAAGAGAGAGAAAGAGCACTACTACATAATGAAGAAAAGGAAAATATAAAAGTTGCAAGCTGAACTTATTTTGAAGACTGTGGTTCTTCAAGATAAAGCTAGCCTAATTTATTCCTAGGAAGGATTTTACCTATTAAATTATATGGTTCACAAAGCCTTTTCAATTTGTTTTTGTTGTATTAAGCTATATCTATAAAATCATATCTATATCAATAAAATATATATAAAAACTATACCTATAATCTATAAAACAAAGGGAAAGTCTAATTTATGTGCTACTCATCTGCTAAAGATGGCACTCACATACCTACTTTTCCAAATATTTAAATATGTTATACATCTTTTGTTCCAGTATTCCTATAATGTTTGATTTCTTCTAAAGAATGAAGCATTAGGAAGTGCTCATAACCACTTCTGTTTTGGCGCTGCCTGATTCAAATTGATTTTGCTCAAATAAACTCTTAAAATTTAAAAAGAATAAATCATTAATGCCAAAAATAAACAAATATAGGCGTTTGGGGCAGACATGTACACACAAAATGGATAACCAACAAGGACCTATCGTGTAGCACAGGGAACTCTGTTCAATGTTGTGCGGCAATCTGGATGTAAAGGGAATTTAGAGGCGAATGGATACATGTATCCATGGACGACTGAGTCTCTTTGCTGTTCACCTGAAACTGTCACAACATTGGTAATTGGCTACACTCCAATATAAAGTAAAAAGTTTAAAATAAGAAACAAAAAACAATTCTGGAAGTCAAGAGCTAATGGAGAAAAAAATCTAATGGACAAAAAAAGTCTCCTTCAGAAGATTAAATGTATTTAAATGATACACCTCTTAAAAACTACTTTTAAAATACAAAATAGTTTTTATGCTCATTAGCAAACACATCCATACACACTTTGAACTACCACTGACAATTCTTTGCTTTAAGACTTAAAAGAAACATTTTTTGTTTGTGAGGTCCCAAACTGCCCATCACTTTTTTTTTTTTTTTTCTTGGATGCTAAAACTTTATATTGCTAGAGTGTGGAATAGCTCACTAATCCTTCTTTACCCTCTTTAAGTTGTTGATGAATTTTCAGATTGTCAATAACAATAGATAATTAAAGAATACTCTACCCTGATTTCTCAAATTCTAATTTAGATCTGAATTAAAATACAATTCTACTTCTACTATGATAAATTCTGAGTGATGCCCAAATATTTAAATATTTTATTTACTGCTAATGTAAGGACATAGGACACAAATTAGAAGGACATTTGTTTTTGTTTTTAATTAAGAACTAACACATGTTCAGCTCTTCTGTTAGAGGTTATGTCGCAGGGTTCTAGTCTACCAACTTTATAGAACATCACCTACATGTCTCCAGGACATCTAAGATATATATTTGGCAAAGTTTAAATCCAGGATCCTAAAAATGTAAGGTAGGCTGAATTTCTGTTGTTCTTTCTATTCCATCTGTAAAAGTGAATCTGAGCTAATCAGTCCCCAGGAGAGAACTTGCCTCTTTCCCAAAACTTGGTTCTTGAGAGTTAGTTTAGAAAGCTTTAACAAATATTATGAAATAAACTGCCAATAAAAACAAGATAACAATAGTGGGCAAACAAAAACAGGAAAAACACGTGACCCTCACATTTCTTATCAACTACAGAGGGGTGACAGAGGATAAGACGGTTGGATGGCATCACCGACTCAATGGACATGAGTTTGAGCAAACTCCGGGAGACAGTGAAGGACAGGGAAGTCTGGCATGTTGCAGTCCACAGAGTCGCAAAGAGTCAGACACGCCTTACCAACTGAACAACCTTCTCAGAAGGTGAACAAGACAACTGGCTCAATGGACCTAGGTAAAAGAAGTAGGTCCTAACACAGAGGACTCTACTGCAAAAGAGAAGTATTTAAATCAGAAGCTGCAGTAGAACACAGAGCACAAAAAGGAAATGAAGGAGCAGTACGGTCAGGCATAGAACCAAGAATTAAGCGGAATAACAATTAGGGAGCCAAAAGAGAGGAACCAAGGACCTAGAGCATGGAAATAGAGCAAAACAAGGCTGGACCTATATTCTTAAACTTAGAATTACATTCCACCCAAATCAGTAGCACAGTTTCCTAGTGAACCAAGTCTATGTGGTGGACAGTCCCCACCAGACATAGTTTCTATACATACCAACAGGCAGAATGTATGAAAGGTATGAAAACTATGATAATGGAGGTATATATGAACTGATGTATTAGCTATACCAAAAAAGTATGAATTAAATCTATGTTTTTTCAACAAATAATCTTTAAAATGCTGACCAACCGAACTGTAAGTGAGGAAAATCAGATTCTACACAGCCCCTGTGCTTCTTCAACTGAAATGAACTCTATACTTAAACTACAACTGGATGTAGGATAGGGCAGGGAAAAAAGAAATCAGAGAAGAGGAAAAAGTGAGCAAGAGTTGGTCTCTATGTATGCATGTACGTGTCTTTCTTTGAAGTAGTGATCCTGTTTTTTCCCAAGAACACATTTTCAGTCTTTTCTCCTTATGCCCACCAGATACACAATCTGAAAAAACAAGTCTCTAAATGAATGCCAAGGTACTGTACCCACTGCCTTTCTCCATTTGATTCCCCACCAAAATCAATGGGCATTACACGGAAGTAAGTGGCTTAATATTCCTCTAGAATTCCTTCAGAACATTCCTATGCCACTGCTACTTTTCCACCTAGTTCCTAGAACTCTAACCTAATCCCTTATCTTCTAAACTCCACAGGTACACAACCTAATCCATCTTCTAAATTCTAAATGAAGATTTCTCATTCCTAACCCTGGGCTTACATGAAACTGAACACAGTGTTACTTTTATCTGTATATTTAAAACTTCCCCGTAACTGAAAAGTAAGCCAGACACTTTTATGTTAAATCTCTGTTAACACGATGAAAATGTCTCTGTTACTCTCCTGGCTGAAGGTAAAGAATGAATTCTCATGATTATATCCTGTTGCTTTCTTGGTATGGCTGCTGTACATCACCTACTCTTTAAACAAGGAAAGGGAATATTGCCACCCTCACTTTCCTGGAAGAAGGGGGAGGGTATTAGAAATCAAGTTGAAAATAATTTTAAAAGTCAAAGTAATTTTCTATCACAGAAAGTTTTTTAAGTTTGAGTAAACATAGACTTGCATGCAAAGATGGGCATAATAAAGACAGAAATGGTATGGACCTAACAGAGCAGAAGATATTAAGAAGAGGTGACAAACACACACAGAAGAACTATACAAAAAAGATCTTAATGATACAGATAACCACAATGGTATGATCACTCACCTAGAGCCAGACGTACTGGAGTCAAGTCGGCCTTAGGAAGCATCATTACAAACAAAGCTAGTAGAGGTGATGAAATTCCAGTTGAGCTATTTCAAATCCTAAAAGATGATGCTGTGAAAGTGCTGCACTCAATATGCCAGCAAATTTGGAAAACTCAGCAGTGGCCACAGGACCAGAAAAGGTGTTTTCATTCCAATCCCAAAGAAAGGCAGTGCCAGAGAATGTACAAACTACCACACAATTGTACTCATCTCACATGCCAGCAAAGTAATGCTCAAAATTCTCCAAGCCAGGCTTCAACACAACACGTGAACTAAGAACTTCTAGATGTTCAAGCTGGATTTAGAAAAGGCAGAGGAACCAAAGATCAAATTGCCAACAACCGCTAGATCATAGAAAAAGCAAGAGAATTTCAGAAAAACATCTACTTCTGCTTCACTGACTATGCTAAAGCCTTTGACTGTGTGGATCACAACAAACTGTGAGAAATTCTTCAAGGGATGGGAATACCAGACCACCTGACCTGCCTCCTGAGAAACCTGTATGCAGGTCAAGAAGCAACAGTTAGAACTGGACATGGAACAAACTGAGACTGGTTCCAAACTGGGAAAGGAGTATGTCAAGGCTGTATATTGTCACCCTGCTTATTTAACTTCTATGCAGAGTACATCATGTGAAATGCTGGGATGGATGAAGCACAAGCTGGAATCAAGACTGCCGGGAGAAATATCAATAATTTCAGATATGCAGATGACACCATACTTACGGCAGAAAGCGAAGAGGAACTAAAGGGCCTCTTAATGAAAGTGAAAGAAAAGAGTGAAAAAGCTGGCTTAAAATTCAACATTCAGAAAACTAAGATCATGGCATCTGGTCCCATCACTTCCCTGCAAATAGAGAAGGAAACAATGAAAACAGTGACAGACTTTATTTTCTTGAGCTCCAAAATCACTGCAAATGGTGACTGCAGCCATGAAATTAAAAGATGCTTGCTCCTTGGAAGAAAAGCTATGACCAACCTAGACAGCATATTAAAAAGCAGAGACATTACTCTGCCAACAAAGATCCGTCTGGTCAAAGCTATGGTTTTTCCAGTTGTTATGTATCGAAGTGACAGTGGACCATAAAGAAGGCTGAATATTGAAGAATTGATGCTTTTGAACTGTGGTGTTGGAGAAGACTCTTGAGAGTCCTTTGGACTGCAAGAAGATAAAACCAGTCAGTTCTAAAGGAAATCAATCCTGAATATTCACTGGAAGGACTGATGCTGAAGCTCCAATACTTTGGCCCACCTGATGCAAACAGCTGACTCATTAGAAAAGACTGATGCTGGGAAAGACTGAAAGCAGGAGAAGAGGACGACAGAGGACAAGATGGCTGGATGGCATTACCAACTCAATGAGCTTGAGCAAGCTCTGGGAGATGGTGAAGGACAGAGAAGCCTGGCGGACTGTAGTCCATGGGGTTGCAAAGAGTCGGACACGACTGAGCAACTCAACAGCAACAAAATACAGACTTACACGTAGAAACTTTCAAAACTGAAAGACTGAAGCCAACAGTGAAAAATTCCAAGGTTGTAAACATGAGCTTTCTAAAATCATTTTTAACTAAAATTCGACAGTTGTACACACACACACACACACAAATTTGGTTTTACGTGTGTCTAACCATAACATCTTAAATAAGGATTGGGTCTAATCAGCTACTATGAAAGAACTGTTTAGCCAATTCGTTCTACCTATGAGCAATACCTGGTAAAAACAGGAAAATATATTATTATATTTTTGCTTGCAAGTTATATAAACAACGCCTACGGTTCTACACATTACTCCGGAACCTACAATATGATCACTGTGAGAACACTTCTTCCAAGATTTCTTAGATGGGTCAATGGGTGGAAGGCAGCATGGCTCGTCAAGGATACCCACCCACCCACTCAAGGTACCTTGATCACCACTTTCCCTGGGCTGGCATAACTGTTCTACGTTCTCTCGGCTGTGACTGTTCCTTCCCACCTTGACCTTTGCCATATCCTCACCCTGTATAGGAACTCTGTTCTGCTTCCTATCAGAACGCAGGAGCCAGTTCTGTTTCTTCCAGACCCAGGGCTTCAACAAAGGCCTACTTATTTTTAGGTGTTCGCTGTGAAAAGACCGGGTCTCAAGAAGATATATGGCGATAGAGGTTTGGAGCCCACGAGGGTTCCGAGAGGACTCAAGAAAGCCAGCCTAACGCGGAGGTCCCCGTGACCGCCAGTGGACACGGAAGGGCCTCATCGTCCATGGGCCCCGTCCAGGAGAGGTGCTGGCGGGAAGAGGGGCGATGCCCGTGCCGTGCCGACAGCGGCTCCCGGGCGCTTCCCTGATACCGCCAAGGAAATGCCCGCGGGCGTGGCGGTTGCCCCCTCGACGGCCAAGCGCCCTGCCGCTGGCCAAGGGCAGAGGAGGAGGGGCAGGACTCACCCTGCGGCTCCGGCCGGGGCCCCGAGGGCGGCGGCGGCGGCTCCTGGTGCTGCAGCGGGGAGGTGGAGGCCGAGGCCGAGGCCGACGTGATGAGGAGCCTCTGGAAGCGGTTGGGCGGGCGGCAGGGCACCTCCAGGCCGGCCGCCAGCTTGGCCTTGTTGGCGCTGGTGAGCCTCTTGAGGTGCACAAGCAGCTGCGGCTGGTCGCGGCGGAAGTGCGGGCTGTGGAAGTGGTGGAGCGGCCCGTCGCCCGCCGGCCCGCCGCCCCCCGGCGCCGGCCCGGGCCCCGCCGCGCCCGGCCCGCCCAGCACCACCTTGCGGAAGCCGTAGAGGTTGAGCTGGCGGATGAAGCTGGTGAAGTTGGTGGTTTTGAAGAGCTCGGGCTCGGCCCCGGCGCCCCCGACGCCGCCGCCCC
>NW_024070192.1:52536416-52667633 GCF_014754425.2 Oryx dammah | reverse complement strand
CGGCCTCGAAGAGCGGCTGGTCGATGAGCAGCCCCTCACCGCGACCGTCCCAGCGGATCGAGCGGTACCGGGGGCTGTTCACCAGCCGCCACAGCTTGGCGGGGAAGTTGTTGGGGTTGATGGGGGTGGAGAGCAGCGCCTCCTCCATCACCCCGCCCGGGCCCTGGGCCTCGCCCCGCCGAGCCTGGCTCTCTCACCCCGTTCTCGATCCGCCCCCCGCAACCTTCCGCGGCCTTCGCTCCGCCCTGCCCCCTCCAACCAGCGCTCCGCCGCCGCCGCCCCGGGGACCGTTGGTGCACGAGCCCTCTGCGGCGCCCGCCGGGGCGGCCAATGGGGCCTCGAGTTGCCGCTGCGCGGCCGCACTTGGCACGAGCCGAGCCGCCCCTTGCGCCCGGGCCACGTGCACCACAGAGGAGGCGCGCTCGCTGGGCGGCCTCCTGAGGGAGCCGGAGGTGCTGGGGCCCGGGGCCCGGGGCCCGGGCCCGCGGGCCGGTGTCGCGTCCTGCAGAGATCCACCGGGGGTATCCGCGGCGGAATGCGGAGACCCGTGTACTTCACCGCATCAGGCAGCGGGGCTGTGGGGCTTTAGAATTCAGGAAGTGCGAAGTGGGTGTTAACAAATCCGGCCATTCTCAAAAACACATTCTATGCTCTTATTAGTCCTAACAGTTGAATTGCTTGTTTCTCCAAATAAAAATGGCGATGGTGGTATAGTACCCTGAGTGCACAAATTGAAAAGAGTGGCATTTTATCCGTTCTGAAATATACTCTCTTCAGCCAATGCTTTGCTCAAGACCATTTACCCAAGGTGGAAAGAAAACAGGAGCCTATGAGGAGGGAAACGGGCAAAGATAAGTATAATCCTGTGTGCCTGATCAACCAGCTGGTGAACTTTTAGACAAAGAGAAATAAAGCTCACATCAGATGGGACCAAATTCAATGGGATCCATAAGGATAACATCTGATCAATAAATGACAATACAGCTGATAAAAAAGAGAGGGCCATTTTAAACATGGAAATACCTGGGAGATAGAGGAGTAATGTTTCAGTTCTTTCTCAGGGTCAAAAGAAAAAATGAGTGTTTTCTTAGAAGTTAAAAATGAAGAAAAAGACCCAACAAAGCAGCACTAATATAGAGATTTTATTTAAATTGTGTTGAGTTTTTACAGCACATTGCATGTTTGTCACAACGCAACTGCACAGTTTGGATTTTTGGCCACATCATGTCACTTACACCCACAAGAGCTCTGAAAGGAGTATTTGATGAATACATCTGAGCCAAGAGCCCAGAGTCTCTCTCCAAGGCCATGCAGTATGTTCATTGATGGGACAGTCCCTCAAAACAGCCATTCAAAGCAGACAGATACAGTCTCCTCAAATGTCACCAATCGAAGTGCAATGAAAGTCGAGTTAATTAAAAAGCCACTCACAACTGGCAGTAAATTGTAATGACTGAGAAAATGCTCATTTTACGTATTGGAGACAAGGAATAGTTTGTTACTTTTTCAATGAATTCAGGAATTTCCCAGACACAAAATCTCCATTATTCAACTCCATTTAAACGAAAAAAAGTTCTGCTAGACTGACCTAGATACACCAAAACTTTTTAGGTTACATCCATGGCAAGTATAAAAAGCACAGATGCTTCTCTGTAGGGTTGAAGAAAAGGTCACGTCAAATAACAGTTCTTGTTCTAAATGCAGATCCTAGGTATTTTCAAAGGAAAAAATTTTTTTCCAGGAAGCAACATGAACAAGTAGCAGTTAGACAGCTACCATAGTTTTAAAACAGGCTGAGCCTAAGTGTAATTTACCTTTTCTACACCAATGAATCAAGGAAAATGTATAAGGAAATCCTAGTGGTTTCATTGTGAGTCAAGGAGACTGTATCTGTCCTAAGCACTGTACATGGCTAATATCACTGTATCTTTTGGTTAAGTGCCACTGGTACATATTAAGATGAAAACAAACAAACAAAAACAATGTTTGGTCCAAATGGACACGTTTTCTCTCCCAATTTTGGTATCAAGGCTTTATTCTCTTCTTCTGTTTGGGTTCCATTGTTAAGTGCACAGAAATAGACAGCAGCATTTGTACTGAAACCCTCACATACCAAACAGCGTATTCTAGGAGGTAAAAACCAAACGCTAAATTCTACCCTCAACGTGTCAAGTGTTCAGGATAAGAAGCAGTGTGACCCAGAGGAGGCAGCAGCCAAGGGAAAGACAACATGTGGGAAGTGGGCAATGGAACAAAGACCGCCCCCCCCCAAAAAAAAAAAAAACCATTGTTTCATTTTCATGCCAGGAGAGGATCAAGGTGTAGCTCCTGTGTTAGCACCAGGACAACTAGGAAAAGTCAGGCGCAAAGGGTAGGGCACAATCAGCAAATATTTCACAAGGATAATTTCTGCTTTTCCCCTCTCATTCTTCACAGTGCTTACCTCCAGAGCTGCCACTGAGTAACAAAGACTACTGCCTTCACAGCTCCAAATAACTGATGTCTGCCAGGACTGAACATAGCAGAGTTTCCCTCTGCTCCGGAAAAGGTCTGTCTCACTCCCTAAAACTGTCCCCCTAAACTGAATGTTCACTGAAGGTGGCTGATGAGCCAAGTGAAAAATACAGCAAAACCTCCACTAGCTGGACCAGTCTTTAAAACCAAACTCCACAGAAAGACAGAACTAACGCAACTAGAGGGAGTGCCTCTAAAGACTGAGCCTTCATGCACAGACACAGAGCACAGAGGTACAGGGTATAGTTCGTTTCAAATAGGACAGGAATTCCTATCTTGTATACTATAATCTGCTTTTTTCAAGGTGGAGGAGAGATGGATCTGGTTATCACTTGGAGTTTGGTTATACATATGCCTCTCTATTGCTGTTTAGGGCACACATCACCAGGCAGTATCTATGAAGTCATCATCTTGTGACCCCAGGAGAAAGAAACTGGAGTCACCAACTCAACGTTAAGCTTCCAGACTCTGGGTCTGGATCAGGACCATTACCCCCAAGGTGAGGGTCTCACTAGGAGAGGACTCCCGCCAGATTGGAATTCCTCTGCCCCAGTCTCATGGTACCAAGGAGGATTTCTCAAGACTGTATCTTTGAGCTCTGTGATTTCATGAGCCACACCAAGGAACCTTCAAAAAGTACACCTGAAGCACATCCTCCCTTCAAACCTGCTAAAACTGGACAGGTCTTCTCCTCTGGCATTCAACTGGAAGCTGTAGCAATGGGTTTCTTCAGATGTTGGCTCATGAGTTCCCTGGCCCGAGATACTTGGATATGTTCGTAACATGAGTTACAGACGAGAACTGGGTCATAGAGTTGTTGATCAGGAATGGGCAACTTCAGGTGACAGCAGCCAGCACAAAATACATTTCCACAATTTCTGCCAAAGCACAAAGAAGGAAGAGTTCATCAGAGATGCCCTCATACTGAGAATGAATGATACTCTAAAAGGCCTTACGTGAGTAAATAAAAAGAAAAGTTGGGAAAAAACAAAACTAGTTCCTATAAAGGTATCTCCGTTATCAGATTAACTCAATTTAGTTCGTATCTATGTCCCTCTCTATGGCTTTACAGGCCCTACTGAATCACACAAAACATGTTACCTGCAATGGTGTCTGCGTTTGGCCAACCAGAATTCACAGTCACAATTATAGCAATGTGATGCCATGTGGTCTGGAACCCAGCGAGTCACCTAACAGAGGGCAAAAGGAAAAATTCCAGCAACACTGCAGCAAGGAAAGCATCCTGGAAGAAAAGGACAAGGTCTAGGTGGCTACTACTTGCCTACAGAGAGTCAACTGGGGAGAACACGTCACTCGTCTCTGAAAATTATGAGAACTCCCTCCTTGCAGAAGGACCCGCCACGTATTTGCCTGGACATACCTCAGTCTCTTTCTTATCAACAGGTTCCCAGCTTGCTTCTGAAAGGCAGTCATCACTGTGATCAGAGCCAAAATCTTCTGTATCACTGCCATCTGACTCCTTCAAACACGTCTGAAGAAAAAGCCAAGGCATTACCACCATCGCCTTCATCATCTCAAACATTTATTGTTCACTATGTGTCAGGCACTATTTCTAAGTACATCACATGCAGGACTTATTTAATTCCTGACAATCTTATAAATGTATGCTATTATTATCCCCACTTTTACAAATAAGGAAATTAAGCCACAGAGAGAAT
Organism: Oryx dammah; assembly: GCF_014754425.2. Lineage (NCBI taxonomy): Eukaryota > Metazoa > Chordata > Mammalia > Artiodactyla > Bovidae > Oryx > Oryx dammah. The sequence continues at coordinate 52,663,440 of NW_024070192.1, read as the reverse complement.
TAAGAGCTGATAGCTAGTAAATGTGGGATTTGGACCTAGCATTCTGGCTTCAGACCCACGCTCTTAACCAACATGCTGCATCACAGTATAGAAAGAATATTTCTCCTGTTACATTCTAAACCAGGAGTTCGCAAGCTCTGGCCCACAGGCCAAACTGGCCCACTGCCTGCTTCTGTAAGTCAGGTTTCTCTGGAAGACAGCCACACTCAATTTATTAACACATGGTCATTATGGCTGCTTCTGCACTTTGACAGAAGAGCCTAGTAGCTGTAAAGAGACGATACATCTCTCAGGGCCTAAATTATTTACAATCTGGCCCTTTACCGAACAAATCTGCTGACTCCTGTTCTAAACCATCACTCTAAACAGTAAAAAAGAAGTTGCTAGCCCTGACCATCCCACCAGCAGAGAAGTGAGCAGCAGGCAACTGGGAATGTTCTACAGCTTCTTCCAAGAAGCTCCCTGAGGATTGCTGTGCCTCGTCGTCTCTCACCTGGCTTATTCCAAGAGGTCCTAACCAGCCTCCCTGGTTTTCAACTGCTTCATCCACTTGACACACTGGTGCTATGGTAGTACTCTTTTTAGCACTCTATTTTTTTTTTTTTTTGGAGGTGGGCAAGCCATGCCCTTAGTTTCCTGACCAGGGATGGAATCCAGGCCCCCTGCACTGGGAACTCAGAATCTTAACCACTGGACCGCCAGGGAAGTCCCTCTGGGGCAGTACTCTGATCCTATGATTCACTAGCCAAAACTTTTACTGCCCTGAAGGTAGAATCCACACAAAACGAGCTCTCAAGCTGAGCTTTCTAATCCCTTCCCACTTCCCAATATCACCTCCCACCACACTACCAACTCCCTCCCTCACAGTCAAGGCACAAGTGTGCATGCATGCACACACATGTGCAAACACACACACCTCTTTATTCAAGCCACACCCCTGGAATACCTCCATGCTTCTGCAAATGGGATTCCTTTTTCACTGTCTGTGTGGCTAAAAGTGACCCATCCTTCAGCACTCGGCTCAAGCACCATCTTCTTAAGAAAGCCTTCCCTGACCTTTGACTCCCCTAGGGCCCCCAATACCTGACGCTTCCGACCATCATGTCACTTAAGAACAGGGTTCTAATGGTGGGCTTGACTCTCCCAATAGACTGTGAGCTCCCTGAGAGCAGAGCAAGGTCTCTCATCTTACAGCCCACCCCTCTAACTCAGTGGCACACAGCAAGTACCCAGTGAACGGCTATGGGGTGGGTGAAAGGCTGGATGCGGGCAGGCCATGAGTACTTACAAAATCGTCCTCATAGTCCATGGGGGGCTCCGCTGGAGGGGCGCAGCAGTGGCGGATATCCAGCCTCATCTGAAGCTCACGCACCTGTCGACGGAGCTGCTCCACTTCCTGCTTGTACCCTGCTTCGATCTGCCGTAACCTGTGCTGGATCACATCCGTGGGGAAGGGGAGTCCATCGTCGTCCAGGTAGAGAGGAGGCACTGGAGAAGGGCAGCTCAGGGGGACAGGCTTCATGCTGGGGACCTGCTTTGGGTGACCGGACAGCCACATCCGGTTGTTTTTTCCACCTGGACCAGTACAGTGTCCATTGGAATGACTAGAACAGACCGGCGACTTCACCCCTTCTCTCTGAGCCCACTGGCCCCCAAAGCAGGGCCCCGGTGCCCGCGTCTGCTTACTGCTCGCCTTCTTGCTACAACAGCCGTAGGAAAGCAGCCGTCGAGGGGTGGTCTCCCCACTGGGGAGTGAAGTCACCATCCCGTGGAAGCTGTCCCAGTTGGACCCTAAGAAAGAGAACTCACTAATCTGGCTCTGAGAAACTGGCTTTCGGGCCAATTCCAATGGCACTTTTCCCAAGCGGGGGTTCTCCAGCAACTGCCCGTTCCTATGATTCCCTCTCTTGCCTGTGTCTTCCTCCCCGTGAATCGTATCTAGCACAGAACTAGGCGGTTCCTGGTGGGCGACACTTGCTACAGACCCCGGGGGGTCCTGGTTGAGAACGTCAGCGCTGGGGTCTGGAGGAGTTTGGCAGGTAGCACTCAGTGGGTGGCAGAGGGTGCCCAGACCATGATCTGGGGCACGTCTGGAGGGCATGCGCAGCACAGAGTCCAGCTGGGCCTGCTGGAGGGCACCTGGGAGGGGGTTCTGGGAGGACTCAGGAAAGTCACCGGTTCCTTCACGCGTGTCCGAGATGACTTTAGAGAGCGCGTGGATAGCTGCTTTTTCAGGACAGTGTTCAGGTGGCTCCTCTGTGCCATCCAAAGTCCTATCCAGCTCGTCCTGGGCAGGAGGGACTGGAGCTGGGGCCTGAGTCTCTGCGAGGGCTTTGATCTCAGGCTTAGAAGTGCTGCTCTTCGTTTCCTGGGGCACTGTGGCACCGAGCAGTTTGTAACCTGAAGAATCGTTTCTGTGACTCTTGAAAGGTTTATTGCTCAAGTAGTCTTTCTGGCTGCTGGGCAGCGAGGGAGGACCCGCCATCTCCCCTATAGCCTGCTGGGGACCTCCGGCCCCAGACTCTATGAAGGCAGTCTGCGATGCCTCGGGATTGCCATGCCAGGGCTCCAGGCCTGCTCTGGCCTCCTGACAGTGGTTATTCAGGTTGGGGTCACTGGATGTGCGCGTCAGGGGGCTGCTTGTGTCACAGGCAGAAAGAAGATCATCCATAGATCTCGTTTTAGGTAATCTGCAAAGACAACATACCACCTCCAGGTCAGGAACTGAAAGCTACCTCCAACAGACAGAATTGGGTCATCAAAACACTCAAAGCCAGAGTTCACAAGAAGTAACATTTAAGATTATAAATGACCAATGTTCAAGTTTCCCTGGCAGTCCGGTGGTTAAGAATCTGCCTGTCAAGACAGGTCACAGGTTCGATCCCTCATCCAGGAAGAGCCCACATGCCGCAGGCAACTAAAGCCCGTGCACCACAACTACTGAGCCCGTTTGCCTAGAGCCTGTGCTCTGCAACAAGCCAAGCCACTGCAGCAGTAAGAAGCCCCTCCGCAGGCGGAAAAATAAAATACATAAATAAATCTTTAAAAAAAGATACAAATAGCCAGTGCTCACTGCCAAAGTCTGCTCTGGGGCTTCCCTGGCAGTGGTTAAGATGCTACACTTCCACTGCCGGAGGTGCAGATTCGATCCTTGGTCTGGGAACTAAGATTCCGCGTGCCACACAGCATGGCCACAAAAAAAGTAAAGAGTCTGCTCTGCAAAAGTGTAGGACTTGAACCCCCTCCTCAGGAACCCAACCCAGGGTCTGTCCTCAGTTTTCGTCAGTCTTTCCTCACAGTCTCCCTTGAATACTCAACCACTCCCATAACCTCAGCTGCCTTATAAGCTGATGCCTTCCAATCTACCCTTCCAGCCAGGAATACAACTCAGCCTCAAACCCTACATGCAACCGCCCCTATTACACACAGCAAGACAGAAAGATGGTAGGTCCTGGAGTTGGATGATACCGGTTCTGACACTGATTAGATACATGACTACAAGTGAGCTATTTAACCTCTCAGACACTTGGTTTCTCTTCTCTATAAAATGACGATAAATTACCTTGCCGAGATGCTATGAGGATTCAAAGTGTAGGCAACCAACCACAAACTTAATAAGGATTCACTCATGACCTCATTTTTATAACCTTCCTTATTATAAATTATCCCTCCATCACAGCAGGGACCAGCATGGCTTTTTACAACCATTTAGCCACAGCGTACTCCTCTGAGGCCCAAGTCACCATGGAAACTTCCCCAGTATACAGTTCTAGAGACATTTGTGTACACCAAATGGGCAACCAAAATTTTCAAGAATAACTGCCCTCAGCCTGGATGGGAGGGGAGTTTGCAGGAGAATGAATACATGTATAGGTATGGCTGGGTCCCTATGCTGTCCACCTGAAACTATCACAACAGTGTTAATCAGCCATACTCCAATATAAAATAAAACATTGAAGAAAAAAAAAAGAATGACCACCCTAATTTTTAATACAATTCTATAAAGTGTTCAGAGCAACAAAACTAAGGAAAATTTGCCAAGAAACTGGAGAATTTTCTGGACTTTCTTTACAGAGGCCTCACTCAGCCAAACCCACACTGAAAAATCCTTCAAACATAGTTACAATAGAGCTGATTTTTTTTAAGTGTTTGGTTTTTTAAAATTATTAGTACTTCTATAAAAGTACTCGTGTTTGATTTTATTCTGTGATCTATTTTGATTGCTGTGTGTCGGTGTGGTTCACGGATTCCAAGAAGGCAATAACAACACTATGATCATAGCCTCTGGAGTCCCATAGTCCAAGCTTGAATCTCAGCTTGGCAACTTTTTAGCTTTTTTCTTTGTTTTATTTTTTATTATGAAACTTTCAAACACACAAAAGAAGTAGAAAGTATGAAGAATTCCAATGTACTCTTTAGCCAGACTCAACAATAGCAACAGCCTGCTGTCCTCCACAGCTGAGTCCTGTGTGCACCAAAGGTCTAATTAACAATGAGGGAAGCAAGAACAACGTCTGAGGAGTTTGGAACCACGAGAGAACATATCCGGCAAATGTGGTGGGGGACAGCTACACAGAGAGGACTGAATCTGAGCTGGGGATGGAAGAATGTGTTGGACTTTAATGGAAGAAGAGGAAAGAGAGCAGAATGTTTTTGATCTAGGGAAAGGTAGAACCGAAGGTGAATCAGGTCAGCTGTGAGAGAAACCATTTCCTTTAAAACCCTTATCCATGAAATCCAGCTCCACCTTGAACTGCCTACAGCACACCTCCTCTTTGTTGTCAAGATACTTCAGTCCCAACCTGCATGTATCTCTTCCATCTCTCTGCACTGACTCACCTTCTCAGCTTTACAGTGTCTACGTGCAGGCGTGCTCAGTCACTCAGTCGTGTCCGACTCTTTGTGATCCCATGACTGTAACCCGCCAGGCCCCTCTGTCCATGGAATTTTCCAGGCAAAAATATTGGAGTGGGTTGTCATTTCTATCTCCAGAGGATCTTCCTGACCCAGGGATCAAACCTGCATCTCCTGCGTTGCAGGCAGATTTTTTACCACTGAGCCACCTGGGAAGCCCCTCAGTTTCTACAGATGGTACTAATATCCTCCTGGTTTCTAAGCTCAGAGATTTGGGACCTGACTTTGGTCTCTTAACTCTTCACTTCCACCTTCCAACATTCATTCAACACCACAGACTGCTAATGACTTCTCAACAACATCTGAATTTAATTCTTTCTTTTCCCTTCATATCTGAATTACAACAGTCCTGGCTGGCCTCCGTGCTTCCAACTACCCTGCTCACTGGTTAATTCTTGAAAAATCCCTTTTTCACCAGGTCACAATGACTTATTACTGACACCTGAATCAAAATAAATTCCTCAGTATAAAAGCCCTCAAGGAACTATCCTGTTTATTTCTTTCTATTCTTCAAAATACCCCTTCCCAGGGATTCTCTGCTGGTCCAGTGGTTCAGAATCCACCTTCCAGTGCAGTAGACTTGGGTTCGATCCCTGCTCAGGAAACTAAGATAAGATCGCACATGCCTCGGGGCAACTAAGCCTGTGCACTGCAACCACTGAGCCCATACCTCCACTAGAGAGAAGCCTGTGCGCTGCAACGAAGACCCTCCATGCTGAAACTAAGACCCAACACAGCCAAAGGCAAAGAAATAAAAAATTTTTTTTTAAATGCCGCTTTCCAATCCCTGCCAGCTCCAGCTCCAAAGAGGTGGTGCTTCTTTTTAAAAGAAATTCTCTCTCATGTATCCTATTCTTTTGGATCCCTCTCCACTAACCTTGTTACCAAGCTTATAACTCCCTTTATTCCATTCACTTGTTCATTTAAGCATTTACTAAAGCACCTATCACGTTCCAGGCCCTGAGCCAGGTACAAGGGACACTAAAAAGCCATGGTTCCTGGGACTTCCCTGGTAGTCCAGGGGCTAAGTACTGCCAATGCTGAGGCCCTGGGTTCAAATCTGGTCAGGAAACTAGATCCCACATGCTGCAACTAAGACCAGGTGTAGGCAAATAAATAAATATAAAAATAAATAAGAAAATAAACTTAAACCAAAAAAAAGCCATGGTTCCTGCTTGGTCTTCCACAAAAACCTCTGCATCAGCAGTCACCAAATGACCCGTTTCTTACTTCCCATCTCTCTAATGGCTTTGAACAAGACACATTCTATTTACTCACTTAGATGCTAACTTAGAATTGTCCTCCAGCTGTCCTACACCCTATCTCACAGTTTTTAAAAAGTATCTTAAATAGATCAATATCTTCTATGTCTTTCATACAGCCTGTAAAACAGTAGGCAGCTTGTAGGTATTTAAGAAACATTTATTGATTTGAAAAATTAGATATTAAGGCAATGGTTGTTAAATGGGTCACAGAACGTGCTGAGAATCTGATAAAAAGTTATGGCCCCTCTCCTGGAAAAGGAAACTTATGAACTGGTACCCCAATTCTGCATAGTTCACGGAATAAGAATATCACAGAATTCCTGAAGCCTATCCATAGGCCCTTGACAATTGACTCAGTTCCGAAGATCTAAAATTTATAGCTTAGGAGGTTGGGGGTTTTGTTTTCCTTTATAATATTCAACCAATTATGTTAAGTTATATTTTAATTTAAAAAACCTTCCACCAATAAACAAAGATCAAAATTTGAAATGCACATATCCTTTGAACCCAGTATTTTCATTTCTAAGCATTTATCTGGCAGAAACACTAGCATAAATGCAAGGTATACGGTAACACTATTGTTTAAAAAAATGGTTTAGATGGTAAATATTGTGTGTGTGCGTGCACATGCGCTTAATCATATCTGATTCTGTGACCCCATGGACTGTGGCCCACCAGGCTCTGTCCATACAATTTTCCAGGCAAGAATACTGGAGTGGGTTGCCATTTCCTTCTCCAAGGGATCTTACTAGCTGAGCCACGGGGGAAGCAAATATTGTATGTATTGTACCAAAAAACTTTTTAAAGATATGTTAAGTAAAACATCCCCTATAATGATTAAAAAATGGAAATCACTTAAATGACCAGTTGAAAATTGGTTATGTAAATTTCCATACACTCTACTTTTCGACTTATGCAGCCACTAAAAACAGTAAAGCAGCTTTATATGTGCTATCATGGGTTGATATCCTGATGCACAGTGGGGAAAACAATTTTCAGAACAATGTGAAAAACACGGTCATTGTATTTTAAAAAATGTTTTTATATGAAAGTGTGGATGTCTGTGTAGAGATAAACATCTGGGAGGCACCAAAGTGGCAAAAGTGAACACCTGTGGGGACAAGGAGCAGGGAGGGAGGATTGTCATTTTTGACTTTTATATTGTTTGGCTTTAAAAAAAAAACAGATATTAGTCTTATAATTTAACCAATCTCCATTCTACTTCCCCCCAGATAGTCAGCCAGAATGTAACTTTAATTTTTACGTCTCCCTTTAAATTCTGAGGGAGCGATGTGAAGGCCGTTCCCCTTCAGCAGACCCATTTCCCTGAAAGCCAGATGCTGCTGGGGCTGTGAACCCAGCGAAGGTTATTACTGAGATAGCACGCTCGGCATCTCTTCTACCAGGTAATATACACCAGGACCGTTCCCACAAACCCTCCTGAAATAGTCCTGTCAGTTCTGTTCTCCTCTGTTCTCCTCTCCCCTGGGTGTGTCACAAAGGATGATGGCAGCTTGGAAAAAAGGTGACCACTCTTATCTTAAGAAAGGGCCTTGAGAACACACAGAGTGCCCTCCAAGCTAGCTACCAGCCCTGAGCCAAGTTTTGCCTTCAGATGACTCGAGAAGTTAAAGTATTTCATAAAAGGAAGAAAACAGCATGTAGGCAAGGCACAAAGCAGCCAATGCCTTCGTAGCAGAGAGGGGAAAAGGAGCCCCTCTTACCTGTCCAGAGAGCGGCCGCAGAACTCCTGGCTCTGAGCCACCGGGGAGAGGTAGAGGTCCATGCTCTCCTCCCCAAGTGTGCACGGAGATGACGCAGGCAGATACACGGCTGTCCAGAGGTGCAGCGCCCGGACGTGACACACGGGATGCAGGACCTAGGGAAGCAGCCCCGCACTCAGGTTCTGTGAGATGTCTCGGGTCCCCCTTCCTTCCCAAGCCTCTGGGTCCTTGTTCTTCCCGCTGCCTCGGGACAGCGCCCCCCAGGCCCTCAAGATGCACCTGGGGGATAAGGGCTGGGACTCACCATTTCTGAGCCAGGCGTGTAGAGGAAGTTGTGGAAGTTCTTGTTGCCGGCTCGTAGGAGGGCCCACACAGAGCAGGTCCGCTTGTAGATGTTACGCTTCTCCCGCTCACAGGGGTTGTTGGCCAGGAAGGTGCCGTAGAGGCAGGAGTACGTGTGCTGCACCAGCTTCACCTAGACAGCGGGACAGTTGGCACCAGGCCAGGCCACCAGCCCCCGCCCCAGCCTCGGACGCACCACTTACCAGGAAGGCCTCATTAAACTCGAACAGGCAGGGAAACTGCTTGAGCAGCTGGTGGACGGAGTCGAGCCACTGCAGGAACACGGGGCACTGCTCGCTCTGGTCCTCTGCGTTCTCCTGGTGGCCGCAGCGGTCTCCAAACTTGTGCCCGAAATCCAGCCAGTCAGATTCCACCAACACCTGGAAACCCTGCAACCAAGACGAGGTTCGAGCAGAGGCCCTCTCTGGGAAGGCCACGGTGCTCCCTGCCAGGGATGCCCAAAGCAGTGGGGCTGGCAGCTTCAGAGAACAGGCCGAAACCTGGAAGAGGACTCTGAGCCACCCATGTCCTCTGGGGAAAGATCCCCAGGCAGACCCAGGGGGTTCAGTACCTCCTCAAACTCCCCTCCTGCTCTTTCCTGCTCAACCCCTCAGTACCTCCAGTGTCCTGTAATAGGGGTCCAGGAGAATCTTGGCCAGCGCAACGATCTGTGGCGTGCGATCCCAGCCGTCTGAGCAGTGCACCAGAACGGGCCGGCCCTCCCGGTCCACGGTGTTCGCCACGAGCACCGCCGCCTTCAGCATCACCGACAGGTGCTGCAGCCACTTGGTGCTCTCCAGAGCCGACAACCAGCTACACGAGGGCAGAGGTCACATCTGTCACTAAGGGGGCCGAAGCTGCAGCAGACTCTCTGCCGGGCCCGGGCCCTACACCCTAACAAAGTCCCCTGCGAGAGCTGACGCCAAGAGGTCTAGCCCAGGGCCCTCCTGCCAAGAGACATCTAGCGAGATGGTAGGGAAGACAGAACCTATGGCCAGCGAGACACTCTGCCAATCAACAGAGGATCTGGGAAGCATCACACGCGCTTCCAGCCACTTTGCCTCCCAGTTCTCTTGTGTTCTTGGAGGACAACGAATTCAAACAAAAGGAACCCAGTGTCCTGTAGCCACGCCAAAGCATTGGCTGCGAAACGGAAGAAGCGTTCTTGGAACTGGCCCACCACCCCCAGGCCCCGGAGTTTCCGGTACCTCACAACTCCCATCTCCTCCCCACTGGATCTTCCCAGCAAGAGAAGCACTGGGTAAGGGATGAAGCTGGAGGGCGGACAGAATCGGAGCTGGGCACACGTACTTGCTGGGATCCGGCATCTGGCTACACACAGCACGGAGGTACTGGAAGCTGTTGCGGATGGCGTGGATGTTGGCCATTCCCATGAACACAACCTCACAGTTGGGGTAGTACTCTGCACACACACAAGGAAAGCAAGAGCATGAGGACACCCTGGAAACAGGCCTCCAGGACAGAAGAGGTCCCAGCGGGTGAAGCTCCCCTGGCAGGGCAGGCTGCTCCAGGCTGGAGCTCAGTGTAGCCTGGAAATCTAAATACCCTTTTATCTCTCAAGTGCCATATACTAACAGTGGGAACAACACAAATGACGATGCCTAAGTACGACTCCTAATGACAAGGGACAGTAAATCCTCAACAAACAGCAGCTGCTCTGTGCCAGGAACTTTATACGTGTAACCTCTAATCGTCCAACAACTTTGTGAGGGATATTCCATCCCCATTTTGCACATGAGAAAGAAAACTCAGAGAGATTAAGCAATTTCAGCACAGTCACAGCCAGTGAACAGTCCTGATCCCAGGCTGGGTTTGTTTGGCTCCTTCCATGCACAGGCTGCCCCCGAAGCCCCACACCCAGGCTGGCTGCAGACGCTGGGGTAATGGCAATACCTTCGCACTCACAACCGCCACCCTTGGCCCTGTTGGCCACTGCCGCCGTGTAGGATCGGGCATCCAGGATCAGCAGCTTCTGGGGGGCAGCCGTGCTGCTCTCTACTCCAGAGCACGCCGTCAGGGAAGAGTCTGCATACACACAGGGCAGGGGGAAGACCCTGGGTCAGTCAGCAGCCAGGAGCACCCTGCCCCGGCCACTGCCTTTCACAAGACCCCTCACACCACCACCCCTGCCTCCCAAAAGGCAGGAACCCAGATGCCCTGTATGTTGTCTGCTTCTTCTCCCTCTTGCCCTGGGGTCTTCCTGGGAGCTCAGGAGGCCAAGGTGGGGGCCTACTCCCCAGGGGGCAGCACCACCCACACCTTACCGAAGTCAGCGTCACATGCCTCGCTGGCCTCACTATTCCCGGTGCCGAGGGAGCCCCCACTGGTCCTTGGCCCTGGGTCTAGGGCACAGGCTTTAGCAATGGATGTGACCAAGTACTCGTCATCAGCATTGCGCCAGCCCCACCAGCTGATCTCGGGCTGGCTGCAGCGGGCAATGGCAGCCCCGTTGCGTAGGTGTCTGACAAAACAGAAGAAACGATTATGCCCTTGGCGTTCACAGCCCCCAGAGGCCTACCGCTGAGAGCCCAGGGGGCCCAGCTGAGATCTCCAAAGCCAGCGGGGACCACCCGATCATCCAGGCCACAATAAGAGGCACCAAAAGCCCTTAACATCTCTTGAGGGCTTTACAATGTACAAAGCATGATCACACACATTTCTCAGATGCGCTGTGTACTCCCACGGTGACAGTGACTCATCATGTCTACACAGTCCCTGCTCCAGGTAGAAACCCCAGCAGGAGAACAAGCCTGAGCCTAGAGCATGAGCAGCTCCAAACCTCCTGGCTGCAGCCTGCCTCGCAAATGTTTTCTGGTGTAGAACCAGGCAATAAAGTTTCAGTTTTGGGAGTCATAGCCAGTCTCTGTCGTGTATTCTTATGTTTTCTTTTTTAAAATAAAATTTTAAATTTTAGGATAAAAATGTAAAAATCATTCATAGCTCACAGGCTAAACATATAATAGGCTATAGGCCGGTTTGGTTCACAGGCCATGGTTTACCAACCCGTTTTAATGCACTATTTCTCTCTCTCACACACACACACACACACACACACACACACACGCGCGCGCGTGCGTCCTCAAAAAAAAGCAAAGAAAAAAGGCAAGTGAATAAATTTCCCAAAAGCCTCATCCTAAGGAGAAAACAACTAAAGCAGTTTTTCTTATAAAATTATTTCACAGCCACTTCCTGAAGAATGTCAATTCCCAGTTAACCACACTACCGCAGACCTCCACCTCTGACTCTCCTCACTGTACCAAGAACGTCTCACTGATGCCTCAGTGCCCACTGCCTCACCTATACACAACCACAGGGATCCGCTTCCAGGAGCGGAAGGAAGCCACATTCTCCAACTCTTTATCTGTGATCCATACAGGAACCAGCAGCTTCTGGGGATAACTGGGACACAACCTGTGGAAAGACCAGAGGGGTCAGGGAGCTTGATTAGAGACCTGTAATCACAAGGTCCCCGGGGACGGCTCTGTGGGGAGAGGGACCAGGAGCCCCCCACCCTCAGGGAGCCAGGAGCTGTGCCCACCCTGCTCTACCCACCCGGGGAGGAGGTCTGGTCCAGAATGGGGTTTGGGTTCCCTACCCCGCAGCCCTCTCACTTGTAGTTGCTGTTGATGTGTGAGACCCTCCAGACATTCTGCAGGTCAAAGCCCATCCTTGCCAGCTCGGCCTCCTGCCGACATCGTACGTGCTCGCCTGCAACACAGCCCCGTGCCTATCAGCATCGAGGGCCCGGGGCCAAGAGGGAGGAGGAGCAGGAGATAAGGAGTGAGTGCCGCTGGCCTCACCTGGCTGACACAGGTGGGTGTGCTGGTCCTCCTCAGTCAGCCCCAGGCACCAGGCATGGTAGGCAAAGGCAAAGAGGTCCTCGGGCTTGGCAGGTCTCGCGGTGGCCCGGCTTAGCCGCGACAGCCACTCTTGGCACTGCTTGAACGTGGAGAAGTGGCACCTGCCAGGCAAGAAGCCATGAAGTGAGGCAAGAGGCGAGCGTGTGCAAGGACCAGGAGGGCCAAAGACCCAGCCCCGGGAAGGTGTGGGAAGAGGAGGCTGCAAAGTGGGAGCTAAGGCCTGAGGACCCCGGGGAGGACCAGGGACACTGGCCAACACCCAAGGGACGCTGTCATAGGGTGATAATTCTCTTCCTAAGAACTCCTGTTTCTGAGACATAAGAATCCCCTCTAGTGGAGCCTGAAGTGAAGTGAAGTGAAGTCGCTCGGTCGTGCCCGACTCTTTGCGACCCGTGGACTGTAGCCCAAGCTCCTCCGTCCATGGGATTCTCCAGGCAAGAATACTGGAGTGGGTTGCCATTTCCCTGTTTCTCATATCAAATCCAAACGCTATCAAATCTGCCCCTGGGGGACTTCCCTGCCATCCAATGTAGGAGGTGTGGGTTCGATCCCTGGTCAGAGAGCGAAGATTCCACATGCTTCATGGCCCAAGTGCAAAACATAAAAATGAAACCATATTGTAACAAAAATCAGCAAAGACTTTAAAAAGAAAAAAAAGTTTTAAAACTCTGGCCCTGGATGTCTGCTACCCTTTGTATTAACTTCCACAACTCCCCAGCACAAGCCTTCTGTCTCAGGGAAGAAGGCCTGTCTCCTGGTGTTTTCATCCTGTGTAGTGGTCTCCTCTCAGCCTAGCCATGTCCTCCAGATACCCTGAAGACAGCTGCAGGCCCACCTCTTCCTTGAGGCCTTCCCAGCCTAATCCATTCCACAGAGCCCTTCCTCTGTTATTCTTAATGTGCTGGGAGTATTAAACAGTAAGTTTTCCCAGAGCCTACCTGAGCTGGAGGGTTTTGCACAGAGTGACATGGTCTGATTATAGAATCACTCTGGCTACTGTATACTATAGTGAGAGTAGATGAAAGACCCTCTCCCACAGATTGTCTTCCTTCCACAACTAGACTTTAATCTCCCTGAAGGGAAGGGCAATGCGAACTCCTGTTCTCAATGCCAACAGTCCTAAGCGCACAGCAGGCTCTAAACTGGGCATCCTTTTCTTAAAAAATTAATTTTTACTGGTGTATAATTGATTTACAATGCTGTGTTAGTTTCAGGTGTACAGCAAAGTGAATCAGTTTACACATACCCACTTTTTTACATTCTATTCCCATATAGGTCACTACAGAGTATTTACTAGAGTTCCCTGTGCTGGAGAGTAGGCTCTTATCAGCCTTATTATCCTTTTAATAATCCTTGGAGTCATCCCTCTTTCTCTCATATCCAATCTGTCAGCAAATCCTGTCATCTCTACCTTCAAAATCTGACCACTTCTCACCATTTTGTTTGCTACCAACCTGGACCAGCCATCATGACCTCCCACCTGGAGTAACTACAAGAGATTCTTAATTAGTCTCCCAGCTTATGCCCTAGCTTTCGCCCCCATCCTGCTTCCATCTCCTGTCAATACAGCAGCCAGAGTGATTCCATAATCAGACCACATCATTCCTTTGTGCAAAACCCTCCAGTGGTTTTTCCACTTCCCTCAAGTAAAAGCCAATCATTATGACAGCCTGACACTCTCCCAACCTCTCTGATCTTGTAGCCCCCATCCTAACCCACGTGCACTCCACTCCAGCCAGGCTAGCCTCCTTGCCATTGTGCCAGGTTCCCACCCGCCTCAGGGCTTTTGCATGCACTGGTCTTTCCATCTGGCACAACACTTCTCCCAAATACCCACAGGTCACTTTCTTTAGGTCTCAAACATCACCTTTTCATTGCATCCATTCTCTGATCATTTTGTTTAAAGCTACAACCCTCACCCCCATCAGCTCAGTTCAGTCGCTCAGTCGTGTCCGACTCTTTGCAACCCCATGAATCGCAGCACGCCAGGCCTCCCTGTCCATCACCATTTCCCGGAGTTCACTCAGACTCACGTCCATCGAGTCCGTGATGCAATCCAGCCATCTCATCCTTGGTCGTCCCCTTCTCCTTCTGCCCCCAATCCCTCCCAGCATCAGAGTCTTTTCCAATGAGTCAACTCTTCGCATGAGGTGGCCAAAATACTGGAGCTTCAGCTTTAGCATCATTCCTTCCAAAGATATCCCAGGGTTGATCTCCTTCAGAATGGACTGGTTGGATCTCCTTGCAGTCCAAGGGACTCTCAAGAGTCTTCTCCCACACCACAGTTCAAAAGCATCAATTCTTCAGTGCTCAGCCTTCTTCACAGTCCAACTCTCACATCCATACATGTCCACAGGAAAAACCATAGCCTTGACTAGACGGACCTTAGTCGGCAAAGTAATGTCTCTGCTTTTGAATATACTATCTAGGTTGGTCATAACTTTTCTTCCAAGGAGTAAGCGTCTTTTAATTTCATGGCTGCAGTCACCATCTGCAGTGATTTTGCAGCCCAAAAAAATAAAGTCTGACACTGTTTCGACTGTTTCCCCATCTATTTCCCATGAAGTGATGGGACCAGATGCCATGATCTTCGTTTTCTGAATGTTGAGCTTTAAGCCAACTTTTTCACTCTCTTCTTTCACTTTCATCAAGAGGCTTTTAGCTCCTCTTCACTTTCTGCCATAAGGGTAGTGTCATCTGCATATCTGAGGTGATTGATATTTCTCCCAGCAATCTTGATTCCAGCTTGTGTTTCTCCCAGTCCAGCGTTTCTCATGATGTACTCTGCATAGAAGTTAAATAAGCAGGGGGACAATATACAGCCTTGATGCACTCCTTTTCCTATCTGGAACCAGTCTGTTGTTCCATGTCCAGTTCTAACCATTGCTTCCTGACCTGCATACAGATTTCTCAAGAGGTAGGTTAGGTGGTCTGGTATTCCCATCTCTCTCAGAATTTTCCACACTTTATTGTGATCCACACAGTCAAAGGCTTTGGCATAGTCAATAAAGCAGAAATAGATGTTTTTCTGGAATTCTCTTGCTTTTTCCACGATCCAGCGATGTTGGCAATTTGATCTCCGGTTCCTCTGCCTTTTCTAAAACCAGCTTGCACATCAGGGAGTTCATGGTTCACATATTGCTGAAGCCTGGCTTAGAGAATTTTGAGCATTACTTGACTAGCATGCGAGATGAGTGCAATTGTGCGGTAGTTTGAGCATTCTTTGGCATTGCCTTTCTTTGGGATTGGAATGAAAACTGACCTTTTCCAGTCCTGTGGCCACTGCTGAGTTTTCCACATTTGCTGGCATATTGAGTGCAGCACTTTCACAGCATCAGCTTTCAGGATTTGAAACAGCTCAACTGGAATTCCATCACCTCCACTAGCTTTGTTTGTAGTGATGCTTTCTAAGGCCCACTTGACTTCACATTCCAAGATGTCTGGCTCTAGATTAGTGATCACATCATCTTGATTATCTGGATCATGAAGATCTTTTTTGTACAGTTCTTCCATGTATTCTTGCCACTTCTTAATATCTTCTGCTTTTGTTAGGTCCAGACCATTTCTGTCCTTTATCGAGCCCATCTTTGCATGAAATGTTCCCTTGGTATCTCTAATTTTCTTGAAGAGATCTCTAGTCTTTCCCATTCTGTTGTTTTCCTCTATTTCTTTGCATTGATCGCTGAAGAAGGCTTTCTTATCTCTTCTTGCTATTCTTTGGAACTCTGCATTCAGATGCTTATATCTTTCCTTTTCTCCTTCGCTTTTCGCCTCTCTTCTTTTCACAGCTATTTGTAAGGCTTCCCCAGACAGCCATTTTGCTTTTGGAGAATTCCATGGACTGTACAATTCATGGGGTTGCAAAGAGTCGGACACAACTGACCGACTTTCACTACCATTCAATATATTCTGCCACTGCTGCTGTTTAGTCGCTAAGTTGTGTCCAACTCTTTTGCGACTCCGTGGACTGTAGCCCACCAGGTTCCTCTGTCCATGGCATTTCCCAGGCAAGAATACTGGAGTGGGTTGCCATTTCCTTCTCCAGGGGATCTTCCCGACCCAGAGATAGACCCACGTCTCCTTCTTGGCAGGTGGATTCTTTACCACCGAGCCACCTGGGAAGGCAATGTATTTTACTTACTTAATATTTACTGCTCATATCTTCCCATTGGAATACAAGCTCTATGAGGGCAGAAAATTATGTCTATTTGTTCCCTGCTATATCCCTAGAGCTTAGAACAGCCTGGCATAAAGTGCTCAATAAATTCATGTTAAATGGATAAATAAATGAGTCGAGAACAATGTGAGTGCTTTTTTTTCTTTTTAAAAATTATTTATTTGGTCATCCTGGGTCTTAGTTGTGGCATCTGGGATCTAGTTCCCAGACCAGGAATCAAACCCAGGCTTCCTGCATGGAGAGCTCAGAGTCTTAATCACTGGATCACCAGGAAAATCCCAATATGAAAGCTCTGTGCCAGGTAACACCCTAGGTACTCTCGGGTGCGTCATCTCATTTAACCCTTATGAAAACCCTGGGGGCATTATCCCCATTTCTTTAGTCAAGACACTGTCAGTCAGAAAATTGATTCTGCCAACTGAGACAGGGTTTTCACCATTTCTTCCAAATGGGAAAGGGGAGGCAGTATTTTTCCCTTCTCGCTCCAGAGAAACCCTGTAGCAGGCGGTCTCGACAAGACTACATTAAGAGGGCCTGAGCGGGACCCCGCCGTTCTCACCTCACCACTTTGGAGTCCTTGCAGGCGATGTGCAGCTGGAACATATCCCGGCTCTCCACGCTGTCAATCATCCGGAGGGGCACCTGCAGAGGAAGGGCAGACGGGTGCTCGATCCTCCTGCTCCACGGCACTCCTCACCCACCTCCGCCCAGAGGCTGATGTAGCAGCAGAAGGAAGGAAACCGACATTTACAGACGGCCTGCTAAGGGCCTGGTAACTGTGCTGGGTCCTCCACATGTGTGACCCCAATTAAAAATCACCAGAAACCTCAAGGCAGGTGTTTGCACACCGTATTATTAAGGAGGAAACTGCACCTCAGCTGAGTGATTGATCAAGGTCACACAGTTGGTAAGTGGCACTCTTCCAACCAAGTCACTGTGCCCCTAGAAGGACCAGCAACAGAATCAAGGAAAGAGAGAAGAGAGGGAGGAGAGTGAAAGAGGTAGAAAGACAGACCTTCCGCTAGGAGACAGTAAGAAAAAGAAGGGAACCCCAACTCTTGGGAGCTACGACCAAATGGAGCACTGACAGTCCTACCCTGAATTTCACAGGGACTGTGGCTTGGGTGTGGGAGAACAAGACAGGAACTCACGTTGATGACAGAGTCCTTGAACTTGATATGCAGCCGGTAGTTGGAGATGGCAATGAGGGCATCAGCTGCGCGGCCCAGGAACTCCACTCCCTCGCCCTGCAGCACTGTGAAGGGCACCTGCCAGGGGGCAGAGGGACCTCAGTCCAGAAATGAGTCACCCCTTCACTTTCCTCTCCAACCCTTCATTTGTAGGACCCCCTCTGGAAAAGCCAGGCCAAGGCAGGACAAGAGTCTTCTCCATGGTAACAGCACCAGGCAACAGCTATACAGGAAAGCCCTCGCCTTCCCTGGGGCCCAAGGCTCCACAACAGACTCACTCCCCTCCCTCCAGAGACCCAGGAGCAGGAAGCCAGAGCTCCCATACCAGATCCCCTTGGAGATATTTGGAGGTTGGGGAGGAAAAGAAGGGTGTTTTCTGAACCCGGCAGGGAGCTCTACCCACCTCGGGCCCCCAGCTCTTCCTTACCTGCAGATTCTCCTCCTCTTTCACTAGTTCCTTGGGGGGGAACAGATCCTTGGCTTGGATGTACTCCAGGCTGGGGGGCCCCTCCTCACCCTGTGGGGAAGGCCTCAACCCTAAGTCATCAGGTTCCACCTGGCCCATCAGGCCTCATTCTGCTCCCCTCCCCACAATAACCCCACATACACCCCTTAAAAAGGTTCTGGTCTCCAGAGGAGGGAAGAGAGGCCCGGCTTGCTGTGTGAGGAGTGAAGTGGAGGGGGAACTCAAGCCTCTTAAGTCTAAGAGAAGAGCAAGGTCCACAGAGTCACTGGGAATCTGTGCTCCCCAAAGAGGGAATCTCCTGTCGAGCCCAAACTGCCCAAATGAAGGAGAGGAAATGAAGCAAAATAAGGGCGAATTGGAAAGGTAGGACAGAAGTGGGAAATGGGAAGTGCTGCCCTGAGGAGTAGGAACCAGGTGTGCAAGCTGGTCACAAAGACAGGAGGGGATGCAGGCTGCCCAGGCCACTCCACTGAAGCTTCAATCTGGTGGGTGAAGGAGACAAAGAGGAGGGAAGCGCGGGATTCAGGCCCATGCCTCTAGAGGGCCTTCACGGATGCTTTCAAAAGGAGGATGTGTTTTGGAGTGGAGCTTCCTTTCCAGTTAGGCCCTCACTGCTAATAAGCACCCCCACCTGCCAAGCAACCTGCCCTCCCTGACGATCTGAGGGGAATTCCTGAGGAATCCCAGAGCAAGCAGAAGTAACTCCTTTCCCAGCCACCAGGGAGGGCAGGGAGAGGAGGGGATCAGGCGCCTGGGAGGAACCAGGAGACCCAAGGACAGAGAGAAGCAGCCTGGCAATTATGGGGGAGGGGGTGGGGGGGTGGGACGGTGAGGAGGGGAGGGGTGGGAACATCTGAGCGGACAGATGGGAGAAGCTGGGAAGGAGCATTAAGCCAAAGGGGGAGGAGGGGAGGGCGGGGAATGATGCAGAGGTACGGAGGCCCGCAGAGGCAGAGTGGCAGGGAAGATGGAGAAGAGAGGCTGTCTGGGGGACAGTCAAGGAGAAAAGACTGGCGCGTCAGGTGAAGGGTGGAGTGGTGGAAGGGGGAGGGGACCGGAGCCAGGGAGACAGCTCAGACATCCTGTGCTCCCTGACCAGCCCCCGAACATCCCAGAAGGCCTACTGGCCACATCCCACACCTCCAAGCAAGGATGCGGCGGACGGGACCAAGACTGAGAGGCGGAGGTAAAGGAGGTACTCGTGCAGGGCGGGGCCTCAAGCTCTGCAGTCAAGGGCAGCGGCTTCAGGGCCAGGATGGGTCACTGAATTCCCATCCCCAGCCTTCGGCAATTCTCGGCACCCAAAGATGAAAGCAAGTCCCGCAAAGAAAAGGGGTAACATCCCCTCTCCCTGCCAGGCAGGGCCCTTGGGAAGGAGGATGGGCTGAAATTCGGAATCTCGAGGGCCGGCCCTGGGCGGGGCTGCGGGTGCAGCCGGCGTCGGGGTCCGGGCCCCCCCCTCGCGCCCTGCAGGCGGAGCAGGCACTTACGAAGCAGCTGAGCATGGAGCAGGAAACGCGGGCGGTCAGGCTCATGGTCGCGGGCGGTCTCGGCCAGCGCACATGTCCCCGGAGCCGCTGCGCTGCCCGCCGGTCCCGGGCGCCCACCGCATCCCGGCTGCGGGGCCGGCCAGGTGCAGCCGCGGCGGCCAGGAGGCGAGCGCGGGCGGCGGGGCTCGGCGCGGCTCCCGCGCGCCTCTCCCTTCCGCTCCACAATGGAGCGAGCCCAGCTCCGCCCTCGCTCACGAGCGCGGAAGGGAGGGGAACCCGGCGAGGGGAGCGCCCCGACCGCGCGGGGCGGAGGGCGGGGGCGGGACGCCCAGGGCCCCGCCCACAGCCCGGGCTCCTCCCTCCTCACCGCCCCTCCGCGGCCTAGGAGCGCGCCCTGGGGTGGGTAGGGGGGCGGGGGAAGGCCGCTTCTGGGGTCTCTCAGGACCCGGGGCTGAGCGAGTGCGCCCCCAGCTCCCAGGCGGCGTAGGAGGGGACGGCGAGACCGCCTACATCTTTTCATTCCTCTTCTTCCCAAGTGAGCCACCCCACACCCCTCTTTCACACGTCTCCACGCCCTCGCAGTCGCCCCAAGTCCTGTTGTGAGTCCCAAGATGGATCTCACCTCCCTCCATCGCGGGCCCTTTCCAGTTTCTAGGCTTCCTTCCTTTCCCTCCAAAACCACCACTCACCATTCCCCTGTCCATCGGTGTCTTCCAATCCCTGGACATCACTAATCCCACTCCCCTTTTGCCCCTTAGAATGGACACAGGTCTAATGACAGTTGGGTCACTGCACACTCCTGAAAGGGAAATTCTCAGGGTTTTTTATTCTAAGGCCCCTGCCCAGCTCTAGTCCTTAAGCTCCACCTCTCCCCTGGTTTCACATCCTGTGTCTTAAGGGTAAGAAATTCCTAAGAAATTTCTTAGGCTAGAAAAGAGAGGAGCTGGAACTATGAACCACAGAAGCTACGCAAACACAAAACTCAAAACCTAAGGGTAGGGGAATGGAGGGAGTTGCGTAGAGGGCCAGAGAATAAGGGCAGTGATAAGACGCTTGAAATGTCACCGAGAGTCACAGGAGGAACTGTTTGAAACCCTACACTCCCAGTGCCTGGTAGCTTTCAGAAACCAGGGCTTTTGTTTGGGTTTTGGTCTTGGGGGAAGGGAGAATAGGAGAAACCTGACACTTTATTAAGCATCTACTATGAGCCAGACATGTTTCAAACATTATCTGGCTAAAACCATTCAACTCTGAAAGAATTTCGTGAGATTTGAGGCTTACAGACAAAGTCAGTTCACCTAAAGTATTTAAGTGGTGGTGCTAGGATTCAAAATTAGATCAGGCTGACTCCTTTCATGGTATCACAGAGAGAAAAAGGACAAGGGCTATCAGTGGGTGGGGGCCAGGACCAGCAGGCTTTCTGAGAAGAGACCAGAACAATACTATACACACCACACACCCACATGTCTATGGAAGGAAAAGAGCAAGTCCTCTCATCACCTGAATGCTTTGACCTGTCCTTAAGCACTGGGGACACAGGAAAGAACTAAATAGATACAGCCAGAATCAGGGCCCGGTCTGAACCCGGGCCCGCAGCTCTCCACTCCCTTCTCATCTCACTACTTCCTCCTCCCAGCTCTCAGGGATTAAGGGGTTCCTTGTACTTGAGGTGAAAAAATGGCAGTTACTGTTAGTAGAAAATGTATGGGATCATTATAACACACACACATGGCCCCCAGTGAAATTCTGGGCACCTTGAGGGTGCTTCAGTTAGCTAAAGCAGCACTGTGGAGCTAGAGAAGCCCCACAGTTTTAGAGGGGTCACTCCTGATGTAGCACCCACAATACTTCAGGGACTCAGTAGGAACTACAAGGGTCTTGATATAAAGGAGGTCTAACTTTTCAGACCAAAGCAGAGAGCTTCACCCAAGGACCAGGAGGAGCAAGACAAGGGCCAATATGAAGAACTAAGGGAGACAGTGGTGGTGTGGGGAAAGCATGTCAGAGCACCTGCAGAAAAAGATTTCCAGAGGCCTCCCCTCCCAGTGCTGTGTATCAGCTGATGTTTTGCAACCTAAGAAGCCCTGATTTATCTCCAGGGCAGATGAACCTGTTTAGTTGCTGAACAGAGTTGCCTGGAGCTCAAGGTCCAGGAGGGGCGGGCAGCTTCATGGAGAAAGACACCAGGATTACAGAAAACACCGCAGTCTGAGGAGAGTACTCACCATTCTACCGTGGTGAGGGTCCTGGCTGCCTGCTTCTCACTGTAAGGAGACAGAGAAACATATGAGTCAAGAGCATGGTTAGCATCACCACAGTATCAACAAATGCCACAGAACTACTCCCGAACTTCCCCACAACTCTTATCTGCCTCCCTCACAGAGAACCCAGCCTCTCCACAAGTCAGCATGCCAGACAGAGGCAATGGGAGCTACACGCGGAGAAAGCAACAAGTGACTCTGCAGGGCATGAAGGCAGCCACAAAGTCCTGCAGCAAGACTCAAGAGTCCCGATTCCCAATCCCAGAGAGAGAGTTAAAATGCTCCGAACCCCGTTCTTTGTGGGAAAGCCAAAGATCCGCCAGCTCTGTAGACACAGAGGATGCCCAACCAGGGCTCACTGCTGGTCCTGGTGGAAACATGAATCCACAAGAGCACTCTGCCAGCCTCTGAGTCTGGGAGCAGCACCCACCTGACCTGTTGACTGGGGGCAGAGTCCAGAGCAGAGGCCAAGAGGGAGGGGACCACAACCTGTGACCAGAAGGCAGCAGGGCTGGACGTGTCCCTCTGCGGGCACTTGACACCAAGTGAGGCGCAGGTTAGTGGGAGGAGGCCACGCAACAGGGGCAGAATCAGGCAAGTGCAGGCCTCAGAGCCAGTCCCTGTCAGGTGGGCCCAAGCAACAGGAATGTCAGGGTGGGCCTCCTTGGCCCACCCAGGGAGCCACTGAGGTAACCAGGCCCAGGTTTCACTGACAGTTTTCTTCATGCCTGCTATCCGAGCTCAGGGGGCCGTCCAGCAGTACCCCGAAGAAGGCTGTGTGGATACGTCTCCATCCGTGGCCCTCCCCGCCTCCATGGTCACAGCCCACCCTTCCTCATGGAGGCGGCAAGTCCGGGGTTGCTGCCTCACGGCCCACTGGCAAGCAGCCTCAGAGAAAGCGAGGGAGAGCGAGAGAAGGACAGGCCTGGGAGGCCCACGGTGTCCGGACCTCGGGAATCTGGTCACGGGGTGGGGGGGCGGGTCAGGCTGACAGGGGAGCCCAGGTGCCCAGGTTTTAGGGGCGGAGCCCAAAGATTCGGAGGCGGAGCCCCGAATGACAGAAGGCGGGGCTCACGAAAGCCGGTGGGGCCGGGGCGGGGCCGGGCAAGACGCGGTGGTTGCGGTTCGCAGACCGGCAGTGCACGGGGTACGGTGACTCACCCAGCCGGCGTCCGCCCGACCCTCCGGAGGCCGCGCTCTCGCCACTTCCGTCTCCCGCAGCCGCGGAGGCCACGCAGCTCCGACCCACCGCGGCGCCCCTCGACCCAACCAATCCTACCTCCAGCCAGTGCCCGCCCTGGCCAATAGCCACGCCGAGTCCCGCCCTGCCCCCACCACGCAGCCGCCGCCCTCTCTCTTCGCGCCGCTCGTTGGTCCAGTGGGGCAGACGCCCTCCCAGCTTTTAGCCTATCGGCTTCCGGGAAACAGGGCTGCGCCTGGAGGGAGGAGGTGCGGCGCCGGGGTAGAGACGCAACCAATGGGAAATCACAGCGCGTCCCTGCGGTAGCCAATGGGAGAGCAGAAAAGGGGGGCTGCAGGCGAAGGCTCCAGGGACCGGAAGTGGGGGCGGCCCGTGGCCTCCCGGTAGCGCAGTGGAGGGCGGAGCCTCGTAGGGGCCAGGGCTTTACAGCCACTTCCGGTGACCAGCGCGCCTTAGGGGTACTTCTCAGAGAAATCCGGGAGGCACCTAAGCTTTATCCAGTTCTCCGTTTGGTTTCTCTGCGGTCGTGCGGCGCAAAGCCAGAAGGGAGAGAAAGATTCTGAATGCTGAGAGAGAAGGGGGACGATCTGGGCCTGAGGCTCCGTCTCGGTCTTCGACTGGTGGGGGTGAAGAGTCTCCTTTTCCGCACCCTGACGTCTTCCTCCAACCCTCCCTTTGCGTCGGCGAGCCCGCCCTATTCGTGACCTGAATGAATGGTGCTTTCCGTTTTGAGAAGCTTTCTCACCTGAGAGATGGGGCTGAGACTGCCACGAGCTAGTTGCGACCCTCTGGTCTGTAAAGGGTGTGGGGAGTCGGACTCCCCTGAAGATCCAGCTCTTGGCGCCTCCCTTCCTCTCTGCCCAGGGGAGCTAGAGCGGGCAGCAGGGCGGAGGATGGCCGCTGGAGGTCGCCCTGGCCCCGAGATACTACCAACCCGACAGAAATGGAGAACAGTTGGTTCAGATTCTCAACCGACAGCTTAAGTTAGAGTGGGCCTGAATGCTTTAATATCAGGTCCCGGGGCCAAAATGTCTTCACTTCTCTTTTGCAAAGGACATTGGAGCTTTTACTCCGTATTTAGTAAATCCCAGGAGAACTGGAACCTTACCTGTGTTCACTGTTAACTCCCAAGGTTTAAAATAGAGTCTGCAACCTAGCAGATACTTAATAAATATTTGTTAAATGAATATTTAATTCTTACAGGACGACGATTGTACTTTTTCCATTCCCAGCACTTACTATAGTGTTTGATGATTACAGGGGTTTCAACTTGGGTTCAGTACTCTATCACAGGCTTCCTAGAGGGCAGAGTTTAATTCTGCATATCCCTTTCCCCAAAACAGAGGAAATATGAAGTTGGGAGGCTGCATGCAATTAATACCATGTTTTCTTGAGGGCAGATATCAATTCTAAAACGTTTATGGGATTGTTAGTACTATATGTGGGAAAGATGATGGGCTCCAGATAACAGAGGCAGGACAGATACCGTCAGGAAGACAGACTGGCCAGGCTGGATTCTGGGCAGGGACTGAACTCTTGTCCTGGGAGGGGAAAGTTTTTCCCATTCTCCTGCCCCTACTAGAAGCCAGAAACCAGCATCCTCCTCCAGCAACCTTTCAAAACTGGGTCCTAGGATCTTGGTTTCCATGAAATGGGAAAGATACAGACAGTGACACCGGAAGCCACCTACAGATTTGTTAAACTTTATTTCCTCTGAGTCTCTGGGGAGGCAGCAGGGATGTAAGGCGAAGTGGCAGTAGCTGCAGGGGCCTGAGCAGAGCTGGTGCTGGGAGGGGCCGACATAGGCAGGACGAAGAGGCGGCGTTTAAATATTCAGGGCTGAAAGTCAGCTAATGGGTCTCCTTCATCTGTCTCTGGATTTTGTGCAGCATCTCCTGCATCCGCCGCAGCTAGAACAGGCACACGCATCAGAGTGGGGCCTCTCAAGAGTCCTACAGATTCAGGGAAGTGCCCCCCGCCCCCAATCCCTTCAGTCAGGCCCTCGGTAGCCCTGGGGTGTGATGGGGTCCCTGGGTAGAACCACTAATCCACCAATCCAGGGTCCAGATGTGTCCCAGGGCCAGGGATATTCCTATTCCCAAACCAAGAGAGACTGAGGTTAATGATTAAACAGGAGTCCTCTCAGGCTGGCAACCCCTACCACCCCATACTACCCTCACCTCCTCATCTTTCTCTCGGATCAGCCTCTCAGTTTCTGGATCTGTCCCTGGTGGGACGGCAGGAAGGGGGAAGTCGGTACCACTCTCTAGAGTCAGTTTGCTGTAGGGAAGGGGGAAAGGAGGTTGGTAAGGCTAGGGGAACCCCAGTACCTGCTTGGACTGAGCCCAGAGCCTGCGGAACAAAGGAAGGGCTTGGTCTCAACCGCAGAGGTGCCTGGGACCCCACCCCTGCCAGCTCCGTCCTGGCCTTTGGCCATACTTGCGATTCCTTTCTTTCACCACCAGGCGGGTCATGCTCTGGATGCACTGTGCCCGGTAGTTCTCATAATGTGTCTCCCGCGTCACGTCCTTCAGGTCCTGCATGTGAGTACGCACCAGCATTGTCCTCAGCTTCACAAAGTCGCAGTGCCCTGGGTTTTCCACTGCACAGCAAGACTGGGGGTCAGCCAGGGGCATGGGTAGAGGAGACCCGTTGAGGGCAAGGAGATACCCTGGTCACAAGCTCAGAGCTTTACCTTCCACGATGCCCCAGGGGTAGAGCCGGCCCCGAACTCGACGCCCTCTGGCCTCTACCACAGTGTTGCTGCCAATGACAGCAAATGGGATGCTTTCCTGGAAGAAGTTAGGGGTGTCTCTCAACACCCCCATTCTCACCTGCTCCTCTGCTCCTTTGCTCATCTTCCTCTGCTTCGTTCTAGGAAACCAGGGTCCTCTTCCACCCCAAGAGCCCCTCCCCATTACATAGAATTCTACTCCCTCTTCCACCCAGAAGAAACAAGCTGGGAAAGGGATCCCTGGGGTGGCCCCACCTTTAGGGCCAGGTCCTGTGATTTGAAGTCCTCATCCTCATCAGAGTCACAGTCTGGGAACTGGTAGACCTTGATTCCAAAGTGCTCAATCTCCTCCCGGATCTGGCAAACACACAAGGGGCCCATGGTTCTGGGGGGACTCCAACCTTTCCAGAAGCCCACCTGCTCCCCTGCCCCACCAGCTCCCCTCACTTTGCGTTTCTTGCGCTCCACTTCAGGAGGTGTCAGTGTGTCCGCCTTGGCCAAGATAGGCACGATGTTGACCCGCTGATGCAGGGCCTTCATAAATTCAACATCCAATGGCCGGAGCCTGGGGAACGGGAACCTGTGACCACCTGCTAGTGGCAGCCCTGCCCCGGGTGCTCCTGGCCTGTCCCCTTGGCAGCACCTGGTGGGGTCAGGAGCCCCAGGCTCAGACCATACCCGTGGCCGAAGGGCGAGATGAAGTACAGGCAGCAGTGCACCCTGTTGTCTTGAATGTTCTTGCGGTTCAGGCCACTCTCATCTCGGAAATACTGCTCAAACTGCTGGTCGATGTATTCGGCCACAGGCTTCCAGCTGGGGCAGGGAACACAAGCAGAGAAACTGTGCGAGTGAGGGCTGCCTAAGGAGCTCTGGGGCTACAAGGAGCCCACGCCCTGGGCAGTCTTTTCAAGACTTTGCTCTTCCCTGACTTGCTTTACCGCATCTTCAGGGAGGTACCTGGGTGGGTCATGGTATATCTCAAACAGCCTAATAGAAAATCAGACTAGGCATATGGGCAGAGGTCATTAAACCCTTAGTGTGATGAGAGGAAGAGAGCGCAGGTGACCAAACAAAGCAGTAAGATAGCAAGATGCGGTGAAAACCAGCTGGAGGCCAGGGCAGCCCTAGGTCAGGTTCACAGTTCAGCCTCAGGGCCTTTATTCGGGTGGGTCCAGCCCCTCCTCCACCTCTCCAAGCCCACTCCGTCCTTCAAAGCCATGTCCAAGAACCGTCTCTTCCACAAAGGTTCCTATGACTACACCATGGCACACTGCTCTCCCTTCCCTTCCCCACACATGAAGGTCATATACACATATGGTATATATCATCCATACGTATATTCAGTATATATTCAAGAACCTCAGTTGTCAAGTCTCTTGCTCCGCTGTTACTGAGTTTTGTCCTGATAGATGTCCTGATAGGTAGACATTATATGTATCATTGTTCTCATCTTATACATGAAGAAGTTAAATCCAGAGCAGCTAAGAGACTTAATGCAGATCGTTTTAGCCAGCAAATTCTCTACCCATCCAAGTGTCTGGGCTCTGACTCCTAGTTCAGTGTGTTTGCCACTACACTAACCCATTTACTAACCTAAGTTTTTGCCTGATTGACACACATGTCAGAGACCTGCCCCCTCTCCTCTCCCACTCCCACTCCCATTAGACTGTAAGCTTCCCAATGACAAGGATTATTCATACTTGTTCTGTATCCCTTAAAATGTCCAACATGGGCTGGACACCTAATCTGTGCTCAGTAAATTCCTGCTGGCTGACTAAATGGGCACCTGTGCAGGTATACTGTAAACTGGGAGGTTCCAGGCGAGGGGAATTATTACTACAGTATGGAATGTCAGAGGAAGTAAGTAGACTGATTGAAGGAGGAAGCGATACTTGCTAAAGCAGGAAACAGGCGTTGGTTGGGGCTAGAATTTCAAGGCAAGCCCAGTTGGCTGAGACATAGTCCTAGATTAGGAAGGGTGATGACATGGAGGCCACCTTAATCCAGTAGGAGTATGTATGGAGACCATGCACTACGTACTAGCCCAGCGCTATGGCAAGAATGTACGAAGTGGCCCACCCCTCAAGGCTTCAGTCAAGAAGCTGAAGATGAACCAGCGTGCTAAGCCAAGGTCTCATGTTGTAATGATAAAGCATGTAAGGCGGGATCAGAGCACAGAAGGATCTGTAAGATCCTGATCAGTCTGGGAGGCAACCATCCAGGGCCAGCTTCCTGGGTGTGTGACCTGTGCAGTCACACACGGGCCCTGCGCTCAGAGGGCCCATACCTGGTTTACTCTCTGCTGTAGCCATCTTGAAATTCTTTACCATTTTGAACAAGGGACCCCACACTTTTTTTTTGCACTGATCCTGCAATTATCGTCTTTAAATTCATGAGTGTAGTGTACACAGCCCTTTACAGTTTTTAATGCACATTTACATGCATCTTTCTGGGATGATTTGTAGATCAACTGGTAAAGCCAGCATTTTTCAACTGAAGAAAGGGGAATGCAGTTATTTGCTCAAGATCACGCAGTTACTAAATGCTAAATCAGGATCTGAATTCTCAGTTCAGGAGTCTCAACGCCACCCTACCTAATGTTCTTAACAAAGGCACCACCACCTTTTCCCCTGTTTCTATCCCTATTCTCCTCTCATCTACTCCCTTAGGTCTGACCACTATCTAAGCAAATTTCTAGTTCATGAAAAAATGTCAGGGTTGACTGGGGAGGTGGGGAGGTGTTGTTTAGTCACTAAGTCATGTCCGACTGTTTTGAGAACCCATAGACTTAGCCCGCCAGGCTCCTCTGTCCATGGGATTTCCCAGGCAAGAATACTGGAGTGGGTTGCCATCCCCACCCAGGGATCAAACCCGCATCTCCTGAACTGGCAGGTAGATTCTTTACCACTGAGACACCAGGGAAGCTTGACGGAGGGGTGGGGAGTGGCGAGTAGCCACTTTTCTTTTGGCAGGTAGCCCAGAGGGTGCTTGGAGTTGAAGCGCAGTTCCACCCACACTTTCCCTTCGTCTCTTCTTTCTCACCTTCCCCCACCCCTCCAGGCACTCTCACCCCTTTAATAACTTGCTTGTAGCACCTAAAACATTGCTAGTGAAAGGAGCAGATGGAGGGAGGGGGGCCGTTGTTGAGCATATCAGGTCCTTTGCTACATGTTTTCACATGTTTGCTTCTTGAGGCTCCTCCCTCAAAAGAGGGGGTGCCCTCACCCCTGTTCTAGAACTGTAGGTCAGAGTCAAAGGAACACTAGAAGTCCTCTAGAGGAGACAGCTGTCCAGTAAGGGGCAGGGGCACGCTCAAGGGCACACAGCCCTGCGTCCTGACATCAGGGCTGTGTCTGCACCTTTGTGTGTGTGCATAGGGAATGGGCGGGCTGGGCGCAGGGTCTGTGCTCGGTCAGACCTACCACTCTGTGTTGTTGACGGCGTCCCCAAAACCTGGTGTGTCCACAATGGTGAGCCGCAGCTTCACGCCCTTCTCTTCTATGTCCACGGCGTGCTTAGTGATCTCCACCGTCTGCATGATACGCTCTGGAGAAGGGGGAAACTGAGGCCAGGGCCGGGGCAAGGACCTGCCCACTGGGAGGACGTGGCCCATCCCAACCAGCCCTGCTGCCCAGGCTGCCTCACCCCCCCTGCCCCCTCCCCGCCCCCTGGGGCTGCCGGGGGCCTGTCTGTTCTCTGGGAACCAGCAAAGAGCACATTTCCCAACACAGGAAATGCCGGTGGCTGTTGGCTCCGGCCCCAGCCTCTTCTCTGCTCCGGCCTCTTTTCTCGGATTCCTGGAATCCTTTGGGGGGTCAGAGAGGATTCTGGCCCCTGCCCTGCTTCAGCACCCAAGTCTTTAGGGAGCTGGCTGGTGGGCTGCCAGGCTGGACAGCCCTCAGGAGAGACGTGGCAGGCTCTCTAGGAAGCCACAGTTTCCTGCATCCCCCAGACCCTGAGTGAGCTCCATTTCTCAGGTCAGCTCTGCCCGCCGGTCCTCACGCTCCTTCCCTCACCTTCTGCGCTGAGGAGCTTCCGGTCCCGGTACAGATCCGTGAGGAAGAGGCTGTTGACCAGTGTGGACTTCCCCAGGCCCGACTCTCCTGACGGGGGAGACAGGACAGAGGCACCAAGTCACAGCAGTCATCAAGAGGCCACCCCACTGGGCAGAGTGTGGGGGGGACCTCCTTGCTTATCTCATTGGGAAGAGACTAACCCAAACACAGCATAGCTGGAAGCAAGCAGAGATGAGAGCTCATCCAGCCAGTGAGGCCCAGAGAGGATAAGGGATTCCTCAGGGTCACACAGCAAAAAGCAAATGTTAGGAACCTGAGGGTTAAGGGTTCTCTGGACCTTGTCACTGACCCCTCCCCCACAACACATAGGATAAGGACTTTGGATAGGATATGGATTTGGGGCCACCTACAGCTTCTGGCTCTTCTGCAAAAAGGCACAGCCTCTTGCTGCTTTCTCCTGCCCTGGCCATCCCCCAGTGGCTCAGACAGTAAAGAAGCTGCCTGCAATGCAGGAGACCTGGGTTCCATCCCTGGGTCAGGAAGACCCCCTGGAGAAGGAAATGGCAAGCCATTCCAATGTTCTTGCCCAGAGAATCCCATGGACAGAGAAGCCTGGTGAGCTACAGTCCATGGGGTCACAAAGAGTTGGACACGACTGAGCAACTAACACCCATAACCCCCCCACTCACAGACCATCCCCACCTGAAACGCCCCTTGCCCAGCTCTGCCCAGCCCCTGCTCTACCTGCCACCATGAGGGTAAAGTCAAAGCCTTTCTTCACAGACTTCCGGTGGACTTGATTGGGGAGGGTCGCAAAGCCCACGTACTCCTTGTCATCCTAGGGGATGACGAGAAAGCAGAGTGCATTATGGCAGAGGCAGAAGGACCCCAGGACCCAAGGCCAGCCTTCTCCCCGCCTCTTGGGTCTTTGCCCAGCCTTCCAGGATCACTGCCACACTCCTCTGAGGCCCCAGGTGGGGCCACCAGCTGGGCTCCTGTCCCTGCTGACACTGTCGGGTTCCAATGCATGGGGGGCGCGGGGGTGACCCCACAGAGCTGGGGCCAACACAGGACAGAGCACGTCTCCAGCCACATGTGGATGCACGCACGCACACGCACACACACACGCACACGCACACACACCCACACACGCACACACACACACTTCTGGGGCTCCCTTGGCTCCCTCCCCAGGTCCTCCTGCATCAGCCCACAGCACAGACGGGGCTGGAGGCTCTACCTCGGAGGAGTCATAGGGATCGAGCTTGCCCCACGGGCTGCGGGGCCGGGCTGAGGGGCTGAGGGGGGCTGAGGCAGAGAAGTACTGCTGGCTGTCAGAGGGCTGGGGCCACGAGGGGGATTTGAACTCCAGGTCATCCTGGCAGAGGTCTGAAGCCTGGGGCCTCGGCTCCTGGATTTGGGGCCTGGGCACCAAGGTCTTGGCCTCTGGTGGGTGGTAGGTCTCGCTTCCTGGGAAATCCGTCACGAACTTGTTCAGTTCTGTGTCATCTGCGTCCTCCAGAAAGCGCTTGATCTGAGGGGCAGGGGCGGGGTGGGGTAGGCGGGTCGGTGGCAGGAAGGGAAGAAGGAAGGAGCAAGACAGGAGAAGGCGAGAGGGAGAGAGGAAAGCACGTGTGGTTAGAAGGGAAAGGAGCTGCACAGGCTGCCAAGCCAGAGGAAGCGCTCGCCACCCTCCCCTGCTCACAGGCCTCCCGGCCCAAGGGTCCGCGACAACAGGAGAGACCCCAGGGAGCAGCGGCAGCCCCCGCCGCCCCAGCAGCCTCTCTGGGGACCCAGCAGCTCCGGTCTCCATGCTCCCTCGCAACAGGGTGCTGGTCGAGGCTGCCCCTCCACGCCAGGGCCAGGGACTGCCCTCGAAGCCAGGAAGCCAGGCCGAATGAGCGGAGCAGACAGAGGCATTAGAGCGGAGAGGAGAACGTGGCTCAGGACGGAAGGAGAGTGCAGACCGTCAGGACGGGTAGGGGCGGGAGGCGGGAGGGAGCCAGGGCGGGGAGAAGGGAGCCTCCAGCCCCGGGCGACTCAGGAGCCAGCAGGGGGCTCCTCACCTCCGGCCGCTGCAGCTCTGAGCTCCGGGACCGGGAGCCGACTCTCCCGGAGGTGTTCACTCCCGGAGCGCAGAGCAGCTGACCTGAGCCCCCTGATTCCACACCCTGAGCCTGGGCTCCAGGGGCGAAGGGGAAACATGCCAGGGATGCTCACGAGGGACCGGCTGAGGGAGGGTGGGAGGACACTGTGGACAGCCCCCAGCCGTGAGAGTTGTAGAGGCAGAGGCACCCCCGGCTGCCCCCTGCCCCCTGCCCCGAGCTAGGCTTCAGCTGGCAGTACCGGAGGGGGTCTGGCCTCAACAGTGAAGCACACAGAGGGTGGGCAGACGGTGGCTGGCTCCTCTGCGGAGACCTGTTCCCCCACCATCTCCAGCTGGGAAGACAGGTCACGTCCCCCTTACTCTGACCCTCAGTTCTAGACCCTGAAGCTTCCTCTCTCCTTTGGGGGCCGGCCCCCTTCGTGGAGTGCCTGGCGGTGCTGGGCTCAGCTCTGCCTTACAATACCCACGTGCCACCCCCAGACAATGGACAAGGGCTGGCTTCTCAGGCTGACTCACCCCCTGGGAATCGGCCAGGCTAGTGTGGGCTACCCCAGACCACTGTGGAGTCCCAGACAGGGGGGATAAGACAGCCACCGTCTACAGCAGGTTCCCGGCGATAGTGGAAGAATGGAGGGATACAGTCCTACGCACTGCCAGCTCTGCAGAGGGAAGGGACTAGAAGGGGGCTAGAGGGGAAAGCCGCCTAAGAGCTACTTCTGGGCTATAGCCTCTCAAGTGCCCCCGCCAGCTTAGAGCCACAGTCTCCAGGGCTTGCCTGGACAGGAAACGGGGCGCTGAGCATGAAACTGGAACCAGTGTGTGGGGGCCAAGTGGCCAGAAGAGGCTGTCCTGAGGCAGGCCTCACCCAGCTGGCCTTTTCTCACCCACAGTATCTTTGGGGGCCAGTGGGGTGGCCATTCATTCTGGTTTATGTTTGCTATTCTAGCAGAATTGCCCCCTTTCTACTCTTAAAAGTGTCCCAGCTCAGATGATTAATTATACAGCAACGGGGAAGGGATGGGGGTGGGGGGGGGTGGAGTGTGTGTGACAGGTCTTGTGTTCCGGCAGCCCCGGAGTCTGGGGAATTTGGGGAAATCCTGCCCCTCTGCACAACCCCACAGGAAGCCAGAAGTCCGTCTGGGGGGCAGACTGAGGGTGGGGGAGAGGGGACATTCTCCGCCTGGTTTCACCAGGAGCACTGAGCCAGAGAGGCAGCAGCGAAGGGAGGAGGGAAGGCCCTGACGGAGACCCCCAGCCTCCTGCAATCCTTCCAGGAGAGCCGCCAGCACCACTCTCCCTCCAGCGAGCACGGGAGGGACCCACAGGAGCTCCAACCAAGGGGTCAGGCCCCCAGGGACCTCATCGGCCCCCAGCTCTGCCACGGAGCCAATCCTTCTCTGCCTTGAGCCCCGATCCAGCCAACACAAAGAAGACGAGGCAGGTCCACCCTTTCCCGGAGCAGCCTTACCCCAGCTTCAGCCCTCTCCTCAGGGACAGAACTGCCTTGCCGTCCCAGGGCACGGTCCATGTCCCACGCTTCAGACTCCCTGTCAGCAAGCTCTAGGTCTAATTTTATCTGCCAGGCAAAGTTCCTCACGCACAGAAACAGCCTGGTCTTGATGCTCTTGTAACCCGGCGTCCTGACTTGCTCCTCTCCCTTTCTCTCTGACCCCCCCGTCTCTGTCAGGGGCCAAAAAAGCCTGTGGAATGTCCTTCCCCACCCCCTCCCTCCTCCCTTCCCTTGGCTCCCACCCTCCAAGGACAGCTCAGCTGCAGCGGGACCGCTGCTTTCCTCTGCAGTCCCATCCTCCTCTGATTGGCTCCCCGGTGATGCCTGCCCGCTGCCTGCCCTGGTAGGCACAGCACCAGCTTCCCAAGTCCATCTGCAGGCTCCTGATCCACTTGGCTTCTCTTGTTAACCCCCAAGGACGCCGAGGCCTGTCGGGGGGGTTGAGCCCTATCCCCAAGGTGACCTGGTCCAGGAGACTTCATCCCCAAAGGATTCTGACCTCTCTCTTTCACCTTAACTTCAAGCAGTACTGAAGTAGGGTGGGGTGTCCTACAGCCCCCTGTGTGTAGGTTCTTATGGGAATGGACCCATTTTTCTTCCCAGTGTCGCTGTGGGTTCCTCCCAGCAGAGAACTGCACTACCTTCAGAAATCGCCTTCAGAGATTTCCCTGTGGAGGGCCCCAGGTGCAGCAGGGCCTTTGCCACACAGACGCCTTCCATCCTGGGATACCTGCCCTCCCAACTCAGCTGAATCCCTTCCATCTCCCCATCAATCTCAGGGAGTCAGCTGCTAACATTTGGTCTCTGTGGGGCATGACCTCAGGTGAAGGAGAGGCTGGCATCCCAGAGGCTTCCAAGTTACCGATCAGGTGGGAGACGCATAGAGAGGGACCTGGCTGGGAGTGAGCGCATGGCGCGCCTGACTGGCATACAGCAGGCCAGTGTTTCTGGTTTGGCTAGAACCACCCTTTGTGATTCTGAACAGTGTCTTAATTTCAGGGCCTTAATGTCCAAATGTGAGTGGCCCTTCCCTGTCCCAGGAAGGCTGAGGAAAGCAAGCACTCTCAGATGACAGGTACACCTCAAGCTGCTTTGAACCTGGGGAGAGAAGGGACAGCTCAGGTCACAGGATGATTATTAACATGAGCCGGTCATTCTTTCTGTATGCCAATTAAGCCCTGCTGGGGGGCTCCCAGGCTGGGGAGCTCTCCCCACTGATCTCCCAAGCACCTGGGTCCCTCCTCTCCTTTCACAAAGAGACCCTCACAGACAAGTTTGGCTTGTCACGAACCTGTCAGCCTAAGGACCGGGCTGGCTTGAGGCCAGGGGCCTGAGGCCGAGGACTCTGGTTGTGACAGGGTGTCTTTAATTACAGAGGAACAGGCCAATTACAACTCAGCCAAGTTGAAGCCCCAAGACCTCAGTTGAACTGAACTTAATGTGTGGCAGAAAAAGCCTTCCTCGGCCCCTGCCCTAGGGACACTTGGCACTATGAACAATCAGAGCTCCCCTCAGCTCCCATCCCGGTACCATCAGTTGTCTGTCCCCATGTGGGAGAAGGATGTGGGCAGAGATAAAGGCAGGCACCACTTGGTCTCTCCCAGGAACCCCCCTTGGGGAAGGTCACAGTGTCACCCAGACTTCCTGGCCAAGACTTGGGCCTCAGCCTGGACACAGCTTGACAGAGGAGAGACCAAAAGGTTGGCCTGTCTAGACCTGGAAGCTCCTGATTCCACAGGGCCCGGGCAGCTCCTTTCTGGAGGCTGCCCACAGCCAACATCCTGCCCCACAGGCTGGCAACAGATCTCCCGCTCCTGTAAACAGCCTGTGCCTCCCACGCAGAGGGCAAAGGCAAGGGGGCTTCCAGACCGGGAGCAGAAGCTGGCACAGGGCCTGAAGGCCCTGACACCCAGCACAGCGTGTTTGTGGCAGGCTCTGGCCTTGAGGGCAGGACAAGAGCTGGCACCCTCACAGTCAAACTTCAACACTTCCTACCTGGGGGGTCTCCAGAGAGGCGGGGCTAGGGTTACTGCTTCTCCGCCCATCGCAGGCAGGTGGCAGGAATGAGTTCCCTCCACCCCTCATCACTGCAGAGGGACCTGGTTTGTGGGGGGGAGGCGGGGTGGAGGGGGGACAGGTAGGATGCTGCAGGAGGAAGATTCCCTAGGGTCCCTATCTCAGGGGCAGAGGGATGTGGGGTGCTGGGTGGCCGTCCTCTCTCAGAGGTCCCTGAGCAGAGGGTGCTGTTTGAAGGGCCTAGGAGCGGCCCCTTGCCAGGCGGTGGGGAGGAGGGCCCAAGCGTCTCACCAGCCCTCTCGGGGAGACAGGCAGTGTTTGTGAGCCTCCTGTGTATTTTCCAAACGAAGTTGCTGCTGGTCCCTGAGCCCTGGCTAGGTGGGGGTGAGGAAGGGTCACCCAGGTAACAGCTGACCCAGGCAAGGGCGGGGACCGTCAACTCCGCCCCTGCCGGACTCGCTCGCCCCAGCCCACCTGCGCATCTCGACCGGCGCCTTCTCCCCACCCTGCACGAACCCATCCCTTCGTCCAAGAACCGGGCAGCACCCCGGGGCCGGGGCCCACTCCGTGTCTGCTCGGATCAGAAGGAGAAACTTGGGAGCAGCGACGCAGTGCCGTCCGCCACCCGCGCCTGCCCGTGCCCGCCGCGGGCGACAGCGCCTCCAGCCCCGTGCAGCCGGGGCTGCAGCGCCGCGGGTCTCGGCGAAGCCGCCCGGGAGCGGCGGGCCCTGCGCGCCCGGCCCTGCCCCGCGCCCGCCAGCCTTACCATGGCTGCAGCCCGGGCCGGGCCGGCTCCGCCTGGACAGCGCCCGAGCGACCCGCGGCCGGAGCTGCGCGCCGACCTCGCCGCACCGCCAGCCCCCTCCCGCCACCCCGAGAGCGGACCGGCTGGGGGCGGGGCCCGCGGCGGGGGCGGGGCGGGGCGGCCCCGGGGCGGGGCCTGCACCTTCCCGGCGCACCGGCCAGTGCAGGCTGAGTCGAGGGCCGCTGGCCTGCGTGTGCGCCTTGCAGCTCGCGACCCCCGGAGACAGGGTGCGGAGAGGCGATCAGGCAGGGCTTCGCTGGTCATCTGGCTCTCCCTGAGCCCCTCAAGAGTGGCCTGCCCAGGCGGCGCGGCACCGCGGGAGCTTGAGCCGGTCCCCAAAGAAAGAGGAAGGGCCCACCTGGCATCCCCTAGAGAAGCCTTTGGAAGGAGAGGGGAGTTTGCCCCATGGGGTGGAGAGAAACAGTTACCCCAGAGAGTCCACAAGGTTTGTGGGAATTGTACAGATCGTCCATACCCTCTGTATACCTCCTAAAGTGGACGTCAGAGACTCCCCACCTCCAGCCAAGCTGTGAAGCAGAGGCAGGAGGTTCCCTTCGTGCAGGACCCTAGATTAAAGATTAAAGAGGATTTGCTGCATGAACTATCCTGGGATCATCTGCTGGAAGAGTGGAACGGAGAGGCCGAATGGCCTTTCTGGGCAGTGAAGCCTTGCCTGGGGCTGTGGAAAGTGCAGGGGGCCTCAGGAGAGGCCAGGCTGGGCAAGCAGGTGAGATGCTGTGGAGACAGATGCCCCAGCAGCTTTAGAAGCATTAGAGGCTCAGGAGGGTGAGCAGCAGCTCAGAGAAAGTAGATGCTTGGGGCGGGGAGTTGGTGGGGATTTCCTGAGCTAATACGGGTCTGAGCTGGTCAGCCTTCTGTAGAAGTTTCCAGAAGCATGCCCCTCTGTGACATCTAAGAGTCCTCCTCCAGGACAGACTGAGAGGCCCCAGTACATTTTGGACGAAACTAAGGCCATGGCATCCCACTCCAGTACTCTTGCCTAGAAAATCCCATGGACGGAGGAGCCTGGTAGGCTGCAGTCCATGGGGTCAGGAAGAGTCGGACATGACTGAGCGACTTCACTTTCACTTTTCACTTTCATGCATTGGAGAAGGAAATGGCAACCCACTCCAGTGTTCTTGCCTGGAGAATCCCAGGGACAGGGGAGCCTGGTGGGCTGCCGTCTATGGGGTCGCACAGGGTCAGACAAGACTGAAGTGACTTAGCAGCAGCAGCAGCAAGGCCACACATGGCCCCCTCTATTGGTAGGAGTGCCAGAGGCCTGCCTACACTCTTTGGATCTGATCCACGGCCTGGTGGTCTTGGTTGGGATCCGTCAAACGCAGCAGAGAGAGGGATCCGTCAAACTCAGCTGGGTACCCCGGGTGAGATCAGATTCAGAAAACATGGGGCTGCCATTAAATATCTGGCAGCGGTGGAAGGGAGGAAAGAAGGGGTGTCATTCCTTAAAGAAGTCAGGGCATTCAGGAGCCAGCAAGTCAAAGAGAAAACTTTCTATCTGGATAACCTCACTTTACCTCTCTAGGCTCACTTCCCATACCTCAAAATGAGGGAATTAAACTAAGCTAGAGACCAGCAGATTGGCTCCAATGAGAGGCAACCTCTGAAAATATAGGAGGTTCCTGGAAAAGGTCCAGGGTAGATCAGGAGATATGAAGCTCTACTCAGGAAAACAAACACATAAAGGAGTTCCTTTCGAGAGAAACCAGTGTCTGTTGGAAGTCTGCAGAAACAGCAGCACTTGCTGCCGTTGGACCCAAATGTCAAATTTGGGCTGCACAAAGCCCCTCTGTTGGGATCTAGCTGCAGCCACTAGTTCTCATGTCCACACTCCTCATAGGAAACCTCTCGGGTATTTCAGCCCTCGAGGCCTGGGCTGGGGGTGCTGGAGCCAAGGGAGAAAGCCTACATCAAGGAGGACAGGCCCCGTCACAGAGCCTTGTTTTTCACAATCATAATGTGCCTCCTCCCCCCGGGTCTGGCTGCTGTCCAAGCACAGACACAACTCAGCTAGCAGCTCATCTTCTGCTGCAGCTGGAACCCCAGGCTTTGCTCTGGCACTGGCTGCCCAGACCCCAAAGAGCCCTGTTTCATGAGACATGTTGGTGCCCGCTTGCTTGGAAAGAAGCGAAGCCCCAAGAGAGACTGGGGACCATGATATTCATCTCTAAGCCAAGAATCTTGGGGACTTGATGGTCACAGGCCCAGCATGAGGCATGGGCTGGGCAAAAATAAAAGTCTAAGACAGACTTTGGGTCACTCTACCTTCACAACCCCACACGCTCATGCTGCTGAAATTCGGGAGTCTCCATGAGAACTAAGTCCCTGAGATAACTGCCAAAATTATCTCAGTGTCTGCAATTCCCTTCCCTTCCCTGTGTTTCTGAAAGAGAGGACTGTTCTACCCTCAACACCAACTCTCATGTTCTATGTCGGGACAGGTGGAGTTGGACACTTGGAAGCAGGGCTGAGATACAGCAGCCCTCATACGAGTCACTGACCACTGAGCGCTCGGCACCACCCCCAGCCAGCAGGTAGCCTGGCCAACCTTGCCTCAGTACCCTCAGCTCCTGGGGCTCTGGCTCTCTCTCCCTCTTGAAATTCAACATCCCGGGAGTTCCCCGGCGGCCTAGTGGTTCCGATTCCACGCTTTCACTGCTGGGGCCTGGGTTCAACCCCTGTTGGGGAACTGAGATCCCGCAAGCCATGCAGGCAGGAAAAAAGAAAAAGAAATCCAGTATTCTACCAGGCATTGACGTCCTTGACTAGAGTAACATTTCTTGGATACTGCTGGAGTGAGGTGTTCAAACCAAGTGTCTGGAGATTAGACACTTGTCTCGCACAGGGGGTAACTCTTCTGGGAAACTTGTATCCGCAAAAACACCCCCAGCCTGCTGTCCTGGGCTCCTTCCACTTAGGCCAGGCCAACATGGTCTGTATGGAAACCTCCTAGCCCCGCCTCCACTGGATCTTTGCTGCCCAACCCTGGGTGAAGGGTATACAGCCCAGAGATGTCAAACAGGGATACTGTACTTGGGCCAAGGCAGGGCCCAGGTTCAAAGCCAAGATTAAAGAGTAATTACCACCAGAAATCAGGATTTCAGATCTGCCTGACTAGCAAAGACCACTTTAGTCTCTCGGTAGCAGTTTCCTTTAAGCGGTGTAAGAGCTAATAGTACCCGTGCCCCAGAGGTGCTGAGTCAGTGATAATTTAAGTCAGTGAGCCCTGGCGGAGCCGAAGGTCTATCTATCTCTGGGTTGTATCTTTCAAGGAAACCTTAGCCAGTCTGTACACCAAGGTCTGTACAGAGAGGCAAGAAACCAAAATACCCTGAGCCCCGATCCTCCTCTCTTTGTTCCCCAGTGTTCCATGATCCTGGGACAGGCGTGAGATGTAGGCGGCAAGGTCAGGGAACATGGTGTTTCCTGGCACCTGCTGAATGGCTGCAGCAAGGGACAGTAGCCAGCCAGAGAGCCCTTCCAACATTCTCTGTGCAGCAGGGCAGGGCACAGGAGGCCCAGGGGTGCAAGGGACCTACACGCCTCCTAATGCTGCTACCCACTGTGTGTCTGACACCCTCCAAGGCCCCCTTCCCTTGACCTTCCAGCCACTGCTTAAATATCTTCCCTGGTCAAACCCTCACTGACTCTTAACAACTGCCCTTCAATCTTTGGGTGGTGAATTACCAAGGTCTTCATTACCGAGCCAAAATCTGCCT
This sequence comes from Oryx dammah, assembly GCF_014754425.2. Classification (NCBI taxonomy): domain Eukaryota; kingdom Metazoa; phylum Chordata; class Mammalia; order Artiodactyla; family Bovidae; genus Oryx; species Oryx dammah. The sequence goes on along the minus strand of NW_024070192.1, from coordinate 52,623,601 downwards.
CCTCCTGGTCGTTCCCCTCCAAGTGCCTCCGTGCTAGAAGCTTTGCTGACTCATTGCCCTGGACTTTGTCCTTTGATATTCACTTCCTTTCAAGTGACCCATCTGTATGCTTTTCTCTCCAGGTCAACCACAAGCCCCTCAAGGACTGGAGAATGTTTTCTATTTTAACCTCTACTCATTTCCACTCAGCATATATGTCATGTGATGTTTGTCTAGGTGACCAGGCCTCTGCCCCCAAGAGATGTCTCATCAATATGGATGGACTGAGAGGATCAACTGATTAGTTTCCACTCTGATTTTGGAGGACAGACAAGCCCCAAGGCTCTGGGCTTTGCTGACCCATAGCCTGCCCTTTAATCTGGCAGTTTCCCAGCTCACACCCACCTCCTAGCCTCTCGGTTCAAATGCAGAGACACAGATCTTACCCCTACTACAACCTTTGCTCTCACAGTTCTTGATATCTAAAGGTGCTGCTGAAATATCACCAGTTATTTTCCAGGAATATGTGACTATAGAAAAAGGGTTTATATACCACAGAACCCTTGAGGCAAGATGCTCCCCAGAGACTGAGCAAGCTCTGAGCCTTGGAGTCCTCATCTCTGAAACAGGGAGAGAAAGTCAACCTAAGTTTGCTATGAAGAGTTACTAACACGTAGTATTGGGAGAATCACTAAAATGAATGGTGGCTACTATCTCAGCTAATGCCAGAATTATCAACACCACACCAGCAACTGTCAACTGTGACTATTTCAAATGCCTTCCTTCCAAAGAATTAGGCACATGCTTGTGTAATGGGTGTAGAGGGATGGGAGAAAAGCCTTCAAGTGACACTGGAATGACCACACTGCCACCAACTGCGGAGTCAGCTTCTCCAGTTAGCCAACACTCTATCTCTAGAGAGCAGGTCTTGGTTTCAGACTTACTGAACTGAGTTCCCCAAAACAGCCACTGCTGAGATCCTGGGAGTGAGATGATTTTGCCAGTGGTAGGTGTGCCAAAGAAAGGGCTTTGGTTGGCCCAGCGCCCCCACCCAGGGTAGGAGTCGGCGTGCCCCTCAAGAACTGCCTCCATCCTGTCCCCCTCCTCCGGCTGCCCTCAGCCCCCAAGGGGCAGCTGTCTCTTGCTTCTCCCCCACCGACAGCAGCTGGGCCAAAGGCAGCTGCGCAGAGGCGGGGAAGGGGCATGGTCATTTCTGCCGCTCAGGGCAGCCTTCCTCTGGCTGAACAGCTGTCAGATGGCTTCTGCATTACTGACTTGCTTCCACATCCAAGAGGGCACCTGAAGTGAAGCTCCCTAGTCGGCTGGGGTCCACTGCCTCTCGTCTTCCTTGAAAAACCCACCATTTCAAACACCACCAAAACACTCCAACAGAAATGTGTGATGTTGGAGACAGGTTCCAGGCAGGGAACCAAGTAGCTTCTGGAAAGACACTAGCAAGTCCAAAACGGATGCGGCAGATTCTTCCCTATGTGTGCTCATTCTGGGCGGAACTATAAAAACGAAAGGACTTTGCCATCAAGCTGGGGAAGAAGGCAGAGCATCTTCCTGCCCTCACTCTGTAGGCAGAGGAAGTGATCTGCCTGTGTCTCCGACGGGAGGTAGAGCAACACCCCCCTGCCCTGTGCTGCCTGAGGCGCTCACTGAGGTGCCACACCACCTGTCCTAGGGCGACCCACTGTCCAGGTTTGCTCAGCACTCAGGGACCTCCCAGGATGTAGCACTTTCAATGTGAAAGTCAGGAACGGCCAGGGCAAACCCTGGGAGTTGGTCAACCTAGCCTGTCCCCAGAATAGCGAGTCTGGGCCGGAGGTCACCAGCCTCCTACCCTGCTCTCAATTTGGCTGCCCGTGGTAGCTGCAATGAACAGAGTAACATCTGACAGGAAAAAGCAGCAGGGTGGTGAGGGTCAGGCTGCCATAAAAAGCCTCCCAAGGTGTCCTGCCCCATTTTCAGCAGCTCTGCTCCATCCTCTCAACAACTCCCTCTCCTCTCAACTCTGAGCCTCTGTACCCAGCAAGAGAAAATGAGGCGAGCAAAAAGATGGTTCTGGGGTTCCTTCCAGAGGGCCCATATCCGAGGATTAACACAGAGCCTCCTGTGCTGCTCTACCTGAGCAAAGCTTCCTTGCGGCTCCAGAGCCGATGGGAGGCTAGCCATCCCATCCCCAAGGCCAAATGACACGGCTCCCTAAAGATACTGAAGTCTACCATAGGGAACCCTGAAACAGCCTCCTCTGGTTCCTGGCCTGTTTTCCAGAGTTGATTCCTCGCCTGATTGATGGATGTGGCAGGGAGTAAACCCCCTTATCCCCTGACAGCCTGAGAAGGGACATCCAAGGGTAAATCAGTTAGCTGCCTCAAGGACACAGGCTCTTGGGACCAGGGCAGCCTCTCCCAACAAGAACTGCTTTATTCCCCCAGGGTTGTGTGAGAAGACAGCCCCCACTGACCCCAGAGGCACCCTCAGGACCTTCCTGTTGAGCTGCTGCTAGTGCTGATACCAAAAAAAAAAAAAACCTTCAGGAATGTTTCTCTTAGTCCAGCATAACCTCCTCCAGGAAGAAGTCTCTATCCCTAAAGTCCCGATCCAAGGATGAGAAGCATCTGTCTGTCCTGCTCCTTAGATAAAAGCTTTGAGGGACTGTCTGGGAGGAGACTGACATGGAGAGACAGAGATAGGCGGAATTACCCTCTGTCTCCAGCTATGGACCCTGGAGGGTTCATGAAGCTCAACAACAGGCTGCCGTCCACGAGCCCTGTGCCATGGTGGGGCCACCAGAGACTTCTTGCTGGGAGTGGAATCTGGAACAGACTCCACAGTCTGCCCGGCTTCTGGAGGAGAGGGACCACAGGACACCAGCTCCCCAGAGTCTCCATCCCAGGACCACGCCGCTGGGGGACAGTCTGAGGCCGGCCTCGCTTGTGCGTGTCCTGCGAGGAAAGTATCAGGCCCACCTCCATGTCACCCACTTCCAGAGTCCGGAGAAGACCGGCAGGCCCTGTTGCCGGCCAGAAAGCCTTCTCTTGCTGGCTTCTGGGGACAGCTCTGCTGCTGAGCAGGGCTGTAGAGCTGCAATTATGGAGACAGGATAAGAGCTATTTTGGGAAGGAGCCATCGTGCTGCCAAGGCTTTTGACTTCCTAAACTAAAACAAGATGCACAAAGAAGAGGGTGAGGGTGGAGACCGACAGGGAGGGACTTGCTCTGTCAGAAGCATCCTATCCAGAATAAGGGGAAATATAACCCCTTCCCAGAGGTATAGATTTGCATCAAGGAGGGATCAAGAGGCTGGCTGTTAAGCTCTCTGAGCCCTGGCTATGGGAAAGAGTAGGTAACCTGACCACCTCCCCCCCCCGAATTCCCTGCTGACTCCCTCTCACCTAAGACCCCCCCGAAGAGCACTTCCCCAGGCTGTTGCATTTCTTTGGACATTTGAGCACAGATGATTTTGTATTGTTGTTGAAATATTTCCTGTCCATGTCTCATCTCCCCATCCAGACAGTAAGCCAAAGAACGTGTGGTTTCCCAAACAGTGCCTAGCAGAGTGCTAAGCTTCGGATAAAAATTGCTGATGGAAGGAAGGGAGGGAGAAAGGCAGGAGAGAGAGAGGAGTACTGTCTTGCATGGAGATAATCTGAAAGAAGCCGCTCCCACCCAGAGCTGAGCTCAGGGTAGAGGGCCAGATAAGCAGCATGGCAGAGGGGGTGGCAGCCCCATTCCTGGCACCTCCCCTGCAGCTGTGCTGTTATTGGAGTTCAGGCTGTTCTGCCCCACAATTTTATATACACACACATCTCATTTGTTTCCCATCTGCAGTCAACTGTCCATCCTGGCCTAGTCCACGAACGGGACCCATTACAGGCCATGCTGGGCTTTGGACAAGAGAGAGATAAGGCAAGAGAAAGAATAAAGGCAAGAGAGCTTGGACTATCTTATCAAACATGGGTCTAGAAGAATGAAAGTACTTAGAGGAACAACACAGCTGTGAAATCAGGACACTCTTTGCCAAATTCAGGACACGGGGCTGCCGAGAGCAGAGATCACCTTGTCCCTTTCCAAGTTAAGGACTCAAATAGTGTGTAACCCAGAAAAGCAGCCCCTTTGTGGAGAGCCCTAGGCCAGAGAGGGGACAGCCAAGTGGGGATGGATCCAATCTATGGCTCCCCAGACAGTCTTCCCACAAAGAACGTGGTAGGATTTGTCATTTGCCAAAAGGTCTCTACTCATTCTCTCCAGGGTTGCAGCGAGCTCTGATGCCTTTGTGTGAATGTCTCTCTGGAGATGCCACCCCATAGGTGCCCAGGTTGGCAAGTGGAACACAGGCTGGATTTCAGCCCCTGCCTCTCTGCCAGGTACCCACGTGCAGAGAACAACCTGACCAACCACAGGGAGCTACTCTGTCTGTCTCCTTTCATATCTGCTTCTATGAAAGGGTGAGAGGGGGGACTTGGGTCAGGGGGAGCACAGGAAGACCGGAAGTAACTTCCCAGGGGTGTTCTTACCTCCTCATCTGTCATAATGGAGAGAGTAGAAGCCAGGCATTCCCAGGGGGCAGCAAATGGAATTCAGAGAGTGCCAACAGGAGGGGAAAAAGAGAATTTTACTAAAGACGTCCAGTGGACTTGGGCATAACCTGGCCCAAACTCCTTCCTAGTCCAAAGTGGCCCAAATAAAAACAGCTAGCTTGTGTTTCCAGGCACAGTGAGCACTATGCTTTACATGTAATAGCTTAGCAAGTCCTTGCAAGAACCTTCAAAGGAAGCCAATAATAGAGGGGGAAACTAATGGCTGGAAAGGTAAATGACTTACCCAAGGTCACAGTCAGAAAATAGAGAGACTAGGGCTCACACTGAGCAATATAGCTCAAGTCCTTATTCTAAAAAACTCTCCTTTGTGGAGCTTTGCTCCCTCTGAGGGGCAGAGCTGCTGGTGGGGACTGGGACTGCATCCCAGGGCTCTCCTCTCTCTAGAAATGTCTTCATCCAGAGCCCTGGCCTCCCTCACGCTCACAGGCTGGAGTCTGTTGTCCACAACACTTGAAGCAGGAATTCCTTGGCACTAAGACACTCTGTATTAAGATTGACCCCGGCCTTCCCTCCCACCAGAGAGGTCAAGAGCACAAAGTGAATAGGGGATGGGCTCAGCTCCTGGGGGTTCTCCAGTTGGCTGAAGACCCACTGATGTTCTTAAAGGCTTTCGCCTAGACATCCCTGGAGATCCTGCTTCGCCCACAGACAGTAAGTACTTCCCCGGTCCTGGGGTGGGGGTCTTGAGGAGGGTTCTGAGGAAGCAGAGACACACACGAGGAGACCCCTCAAGCTGCATTAGTTTGGAGTTAGTCCTGAGTAAGACCGTGATCAGGCAGTTTCTCTTAGTGGGGCTTTTGACATTTGCTTTTTGATCAGTGTCACGATAGGTTAAGACTAGCTTGTCTGAAAGGCCATGGGCTTACATCATTCTCCATTCCCAACATGACTACTTCCTATCAAAAGGAGACTCTTGAAAATGAAAAGAGATTCCAAGTCCCAAAGGAATGACTCTAACGGTAGGATTTTAGGCAAGGTGAGGAGCTCCTCTGCCCCTGAGGTCAGAGCCCCGGCAGGCAGGCACCGTGCTCACAGAGCTAGCTCTGGGATTCAGAGGCTGCCTTCCCACCTGTCCTCCTGCCCCCCAGCCCCCCAGAGAGGACCCATGGGAGGGAAAAGCACAGACCTTTTAGCCACCAGAAGACACGATTGTACATTTCCTCAGAGACATCTGAAAGTAACAGAGATTGTTGCTTTTTTTCTCTCTCTGTGGGATGCGCCCCCCCGCCCCTCACTACTTCAGGGCTCCCTTCCTAGCTCTACTTTTCTCCACTCAAAGCTGCCCTCAGCCCTTGGCGCTCTCCCCAAGAAGCTCCTCCGACCTAAGACCAAATGCCGTGTTCCCGCTCTGCTGCCCCCCATTCTCCCCACCTTCCCTCGTGCCCCCTCTCAGAAGCCTAAGTCCCAGCTCATTTACGCCCCACCTTCTCCACTTGGTGGCCAGAATATTTACCTGAGGAAGTTTGTTCTCTTTACCAGCCCTCACCCAGCTCAGTTCTTCGTCTCCGCCCCTGGGAAGTAGCTTCCCACCCTGCAGACCACTCTCTACTACCTTCCATTGAAAGGTTAAGCAGCGTTGCCTGGAAGAGTCAGTGCCTGACGCCGGCCCAAGCATCGTCATCGGCGTCATTAGCTTGGAGCTCAGAGAAGCTGGTGGGGAAGGAAGGGAGCAATGGGCTCAAGGATGGGTTTAGCTTTGGCACTGGCGGGAGGGCAGCTCTGAGGCCCAGAATGAGGAGGGGGGACTTTCTCCCACCCCAGCGTCCCACTCACTAAATCGGGGCTGCACCTGGGCAGCCTGCTTCTGAACATACCCATGAAGAAAACACTAAACCTTTGAGTGGGATGTCTGGAGGTGTGCTTGGGGGCCTGTGGCACTTCCCTCAATGGTGACCGGCTCGGAGACTCCTTTGGTGATGATAGTGGTGATGGACTTGCCTTCTCTCTCTGGAACATCAGATCCTCACAGAAAGGGCTGGTTTCCATTTCAAAAAAAGGCAGTGAAGGGTCGGGGGGAGGAGGGGACTTGGGCTCGAAATCAGGTGTTGTCAGCCGACTGTTGGGCATTTCACCTTCAGGGCTGAGTAAGGCCCACCAGGTGGAGTCTGGCCCGTATCTTGGTAAGCACCGAGGGGGCAAGGGCCGAGGGGTCAGTTCCAGCTCTACATGGACAGAGTGCTTTCTAGAAGAGGGCTCTGGAGGCCTAAGTGTGGGTCGTGGGAACTCGTAGATACTGTCTGAGGGTTTTGCGGTATATTGCTTATATTCGGGCTCCGGAGTGACAAAGACAGAGGATTTGCGGGGGCTCTCAGACGTTCTGCGGGAAGCTGACTGTGCCCCGGGGGAGATGGTGACCCTACGGCCACCCTCACTCTCTCCGCGTGTTGAGGGCTTCATGCTGGGCTCCACTTCTGATGGTAAAACCTTTGGGGAGAACTTGATTTCGTTGTACACAGAGGGCCTGTGGCCAGGCTCAGGCTCAGGGCGCATAGAAGCCTTGTGTCCACTGTTCAATTCTTTAAGGACAGAGAGTGTGAGGGATGATTCCAAGTTCACACTTCTACGCAAGGCCTTAGGTTCTGCATAAATTGAGTTCTGACGGCCCATTTCAGATTCTGGCCCAGGAATTCTTCTCTGGGTTGACTGAGACTCTGGATAGATGCGGTTGCCACCACGTTCTGGGCTAGGGGGTCTCCTTGGAGATCTGATATCCCCAGCAGTCACACTCTTTAGAATGGGCTCGGTTTGGACCGCTTCATCCTTTGGGCAAATCAAAGGCCTCCGGGGAACTCTGACCCCTTGTGGGTATTGGACCTTTGAGGGTGGCTCGTCTTCTAAGAGTAAGAAGTCATCCTTCTGGTCGACAAAACTCAACCGGCGAGAGGATTTGGTCTCTGGAATTAACGAGAAACCATTATTGATGTCATGCCCTGGCCTGATCTCAACCCCTCTTCTAGTTGCTTCCTCTCTGGACGGACTGACATTCCGCTGCATCTGACCGGTGTAGAGCATCGACTCGCCCTGAGTCAGCTTTCGAGGAGGAGAGGCCCGGCGGGATGAATCAGTTCTGGGTCGGGTCTCGGTTCGAGGGTTGGGTGCTCCAGAGTGGCCGGGCCCTGACTGAGGGGAGCTAGAGCGAAAGTAGTCCGATGATAAATGGAGAGCAGTGGCGTGCCCAGCTTCTGATTTTCTGATCGTGGAGGCTGGGCCACTCCGCTGGCTTGAGGAGACAAGGTACCCCTGTCCCCGCTGAGGGGTCATGCTAGCAACCTCGGCCCCTTTCTGTGTGGAAGCTGCTACCCTGGACCCAGTTTTATTTGTCTTGACCACATGATACGTTGTGCCTCTTTGGGTAGAGCCCATATTTTACCGGCTGGCTTGTATTCAGGGTCCTAACAAAGCCTGACTATTTATCCTCAGTTTTAAAAGCTGCTGTTCTTGCACTCCCACAAAAGTGGCTGTTGTTCTCCAGGTGTCTCTACTAGTCCCCTTAGCTACCTGCCTGGTGATGTCATAAAGGAAGGAGCCTCCTATTAAATATTCTGGCATACAGACACAGTTCTTCAGACTATCAAGCAACTGTGGATTGTCTTTCGTGTTGACACCACCAAAGCTTTGACCAAGTTCTTAGCAAAACCAGGATTTCCTGGTGTAGAAGGCAGGCTCTAGATCCTCCTTTACTCTCCCCAGGTTCTAGGAACTCTCAGAGACTCATCCAGAGAGAAGGAACTAGTTGAATATCCTACTAAGACAGGGATCCTCAAATCAATCCCACTGTGTTAGCCCCAATTTTAATAAGATGCAAGGTACAAAACTGTCCCAATTTGGTTTGGAGCTGCACTGAATATAAGTCACAAAATAGAATCCCACCTTCCTACAGATTTTGTGGGTGGTTTGGTTGGCCATGGGGTGAAAATCCAGGTTGCTCAAATCATAACTTCTCAGACCTTCTTGGCCCAGGAGTGCGCGTAGGATTGTAGAAGGAGTCAGTCATTGGTTTCAATCACAAATGGCTATTTGTGTACCTTGGACAAGTTACTTGACTCGCCTGAGACTTGGCTTCTTCATCCGGAAACCACTGCTTGGTAGATGCATGTCACACAATAAATGGTACTCCTTTCTCACAAGCCCCTCCTCTCAGCTATCCTAATCAGTTAGACTCCAGTCCTTTCTGCATTTGAAGAAGGACTTTCCACCGTGGATGACCATTTATTCATTCATACTTATTTCTGGGGGCCCTGAGCCTTTGCTGCTACCCGTGGGCTTTCTCCAGTTGCAGTGACTTGTAGCTACGTTCACTGTGGTGGCTTCTCTTGTTGGGGAGCGCAGTCTTCAGTAGTTGTGGTGTGTGGGCTCAGCTGCTCCACGGCATGTGGGACCTTCCTGGAACAGGGCTCAAACTCGTGTCCCCTCCACTGGCAGGTGGGTTCTCAATCACCAGGGAAGTCCTTGGATGATCATTTTGGGTAAGAGAGAAACACAGTCACCTTTCTCTCCCTTTCGCATGCTGGTTCTCTCTCTCCCTCTCTGAGACAGACTCCATGGGATCCAGCATTCCACTGTTGACTCTGAAGGGTCATGACAGTTATTGGATGTTTAGGATCACAGTTTCTGGATCTTTATATTCAGAAATGATTAGAGACATAAAGTCAAAATTAAAAAAAATTTTTTTTGTTTTTTTTTCCACGCTGTGGATCTTGCCGGATCTCAGTTCCCTAACCAGGGACTGAACCCAGGCAGTGGCATTGAAAGCACCAAATCCTAATTACTGGACCACCAGGGAATTCCCCAAACAAAAAAACGTTTTTACATATCAGGTATCTCAATAGATTGAGAAACTTTGAGCGAGTCACACAGGTCTCAAGAATATAAAATTCTGGTCCTCAAGCCTGCCAGGCCCCTGGCAGTGGGGACCCAAGGGACTGCTTGGCCTTCTCTCACTCCTGAGTCCCAGGTCCTTCTCTCACTTCTGGTCCCTCCTGTCTGCCTGTGCCCCAGACTCAGGGAGGAGCTCCACCGGAGTGAGACATCATGCTCTGCCCCAGTGCCTGCTTCCGGGGTTGAAATGATGCCACCAAGGAGAAATGGGAGACACAAAACACCTGTTCCACTTCCAAAAGGCAAGGTTCTGTATGACATAGAAGGAGAACAATGGGTACTGAGCAAGATGACTGGCTCTGGGGAATTTGGTTTGATATATTTAGCTTTTCCCACAAAAAACTGGGCTTCCCAGGTGGCTCAGTGTGTAAAGAATCCACTTGCAATGCAGGAGCCATCAGTTTGATCCCTGGGTTGGGAAAAGCCCCTGGAGGAGGGCACGGCAACCCACTCCAGTATTCTTGCCTGGAGAATCCCATGCACAGAGGAGCCTGGCAGGCTATGCTCCACAGGGTCTCAGAGAGTCAGACACAATCGAAGCGACTGAGCATGTATGCACAAGTAAACCAGATAAAGACTGGATATACATAATAAAAGCAGAATATCAAGAAAATGGCTATTATCAGAATTTACATTTTTTTCAAAGAGCTCCCCCCAAAATACTATCAAAAGGTGGATAGAACCCAAACTACATCCTTATTTAGGAATTCCTGTTTTACAGATCTAGTATTACGGAATTCAAGGGAAGAAGTTACAGATTTATGGTAATGAAAAGACTGTGCTCTGTGCTTAGTCACTCAGTTGTGTCCAACTCTTTACAACCCTATGGACTGTAGCCCCCCAGGCTCCTCTGTCCATGGGATTCTCCAGGCAAGAATACTGGAGTGGGTAGCCATGCCCTCCTCCAGGGGAAGTGGACTCATAGAAGATCTCAGACTAAAATGGTTCTTTAAAAAAGGCAACTGTCTTGCAGCTAGGTATCCAAATGTTGGATGTACTGGAAAATATACATGAAAATGAATATGTTCACAGTGATACAAAAGCAGTGAATCTACTTCTGGGTTACAGAAATCCAGATAAGGTTTATCTTACAGATTATGGCTTTTCCTACAGGTATTGTCCCACTGAGAACCACCAACAGTATCTGGAAAATCCTAATAAAGGCCATAATGGGATGTAAGAGTCTATCAGCTTGGATGCTCACAAAGGAACAGGTGAAATAGCCTAGTACTTGGCGTATACTCATAACTCACCATATGATGAATATGAGGAAAAGCCAAACTATCAGTGCTCAAGAAAATTCTGAACCCAAGTGGAATGAATACCTTTAAGGTCACTGGAATTTTTCCACTACAGGAGAGGGTGTAACTGCATACTCCAAACAGTCAAAAAATTGATTCATGAAAGGCTGCCCAAAGCAAGTTAATCAAATGCAAAATAGGTTAATGGAAAAAAGTCCACAGTGAGAGAAGTGCTGAGTCCTGTGCAACATGGAGAAAAGAGCAAAAGAGGAGAAGCTGATTGGACTGCTTAACAATGAAACAGCTCAGGAAAGACAAAAATATGCTGAGTCTCAAGAACTGTTGAAGTAAAAAGTTCTCCAAAAAATCCAGCTGTATACAATTCCCAAACTCATTTTGTGAACACTGTCAAGAGCTTACCAGTTCAGATGTATTCAATCGGTCAAGTTCTCCATTTTGATATGCATACACTTTTTAAAAACTTTTTATTTTGTGTTGCGGTATAGCTGATGAACGATGTTGTGGTAGTTTCAGGTGGACAGCAAAGAGATTTAGCCACACATGTGCATGTATCCATTCTCTCCCAAACTCCCCTCCCTTCCAGGCTGCCACATAACATTGAACAGAGTTCCATGGGTACACATACATTTCTGCAACTGGTGTGGAAGTCACAGAATTAGAAATTTCTAAAGAATTTTGCCTTACAATTTCCCAGTTTATTCTTAATGAAGAGACAAAGGCAGATGTGTATTATTAGGGCTTAATTCTTTTTCTTTTGATATGACTGTCCTTCTTTGTATTTTCTCTGTAGATACCAAATAAAATACTTTTGAAGTGAAGTGAAAGTTGCTCAGTCGGATCCGACCCCATGGACTATATAGTCCACGGAATTCTCCAGGCCAGAATACTGGAGCGGTTACCCTTTCCCTTCTCCAGGGGATCTTCCCAACCCAGGGATCAAACCCAAGTCTCCTGCATTGCATGTAGATTCTTTACCAGCTAAGCCACAAGGGAAGCCCAAGAAAACTGGAGTAGGTAGCCTATCCCTCCTCCAGGGGATCTTCCCGATCCAGGAATTGAACCAGGGTCTCCTGCATTGCAGACAGACTCCCTACCAACTGAGCTATCAGGGAAGCCCCAAATACGTTTTATATATATATATATATATATATAATGCTTGGTTAGCCATTATATATCTTGTTTTATAGAAAAGGATATAAGTGTAAGGGTATTTACAAGTCAGCCATCTTGAGGCCACTAAGGGTAAACTAGATTGAAGTGAAGATAGCTTATTGATTATGCTTACTTGATATCTTGTCATATCATAAAATTGAGACTGGTTGACTTGAATAAAGCTTTCTCATGAAATTTTACTTTAAATATGATGGTTTACTTGTTTGTCTAGGGAGATTATACTTCTCTTTGCACATTTAGAATTTGAATTTCCCTATCAACACGTAACATTGTGTGCTACCACTTTTCTGATCTTACCAAAATCGCTTGGTTGTTTGAACAATTTTTTGCATTTTCTTAATGTTGGAGAAATAAATATTTTCCTTTCGGTGTTCAATTTAGGTACAAGTGAAGATAAAGGGTGATTTTAGCAAAAATGTTGCAAGATACAACACAGATCTTGACACTTTCCTCATCACAAAATGTTTGCTTCTATTAGCCTGAGACACAGATGGGTTTTTTGAGGGTGACCCCCACTTTTCTTGCTCTCCCTACTGGCAGTATGAAGATAAAAGGCGATGACAGGTATAAACGCTATAGTATACTCTTTTATTTTGAATGAAGACATGTAGTGAGCTCAGGGATGGCCACTTGGTTAACTGGTTCTGGGAGAGCCAGTCTCTGAGATGGTTGCAGGGATCCTCACCTCCCAGCACTCATGCTTTTTTACAGCAGCCCCTCCCCATTCTGAACCAGGGCTTTCCCTGTGTGACTGGTAGAATATAACAGAAATGATGATAAGTGGTTGCTGAGACTAGATCATAATGACATTGTAACTTTTGCATTGGTATCTTGGATTTTCCCCATTCTATGGGTTGCCCCTTTACTCTGTGGATAGTAAAATTTTACATTTTCATTAAGTCCAACATGGCTATTTTTTCTTTTGTTGCCAGTGCCTTTGGTGTCATTACCAAAAAAAATCGCCAAATCCAATGTCATAAAGCTTTTACCCTGTATTTTTATCTGAGTTTTGTTTTCAGTTTTACATTTAGGCCCTTGATCCATTTTATGTTGATTTTTGTACGTGGTGGGACTTCCTTGGTGGTCCAATGGTTAAGAATCCACCTGCCAATGTAGGGATCACAGGTTCTGTCCCTGGTCTAGGAAGATTACACCCGCCATGAGGCAACTAAGCCCATGCACCACAAATACTAAAGCCTGCACACCTGGAGCTCATGTTCCACAACGAGAAACCCCACTCGCCGCAACCAGAGAAAGCCTGCGCACAGCAGTGAAGACCCAGCACAACCAAAAATAAAAGTAAATGAATAAAACTATAAAACCTTTTTGTATATGGTGTTAGATAAGGGTCCAATTTCATTCTTTTCTAGTTTTCTCAGCATCATTTGTTGAAAAGATTATCCCTCCCCCATGGTCCTGGCCCCCTTTGTCAACAATTACTTGACCATATATAGGAGGGTTAATTTATGGGCTCTCTAGTCTCTTCCATTGATCTGTATGTCCTGATTAATGTAGCTTTGTAAGTTTTGAAATCAGGAAGTATGAGTATTCTAGTTTTGTACTCTCACAAGATTGTTTGGACTACTTGGGGTCCACTAGGATTTCATATGAATTATAGGACTGAGATTTTGACAGGGATTTTTGACTGAGATTTTGCATTTAATCTGTAGATCCTTTGGATAGTATTATTTTAACAATATTATTCTTCCCTTACATGAACATGGTATGTGTTTCAATTTATTTGTCTCCTTTCTTTCAGCAATTTTTTGTAGTACATAGGTTTCACAGTACAAGCATTTTACCTTCTAGGTCAAGCTAATTCCCAAGTATTTTATTATTTTTGATGCTGTTATAAATGGAATTGTTTTTATAATTCCCCTTTTAGATGGTTCATTGTTCATGTATGGAAATACAATTTATTTTTGTATGTCGCCTTTTCATCCTGCTACTTAGCTGAATTCACTGATTAGTTCTAACAGATTTTGTGGACTCTTTAGGGTTTTCCACATACAAGCCCATGTCATCTTCAGAGATAATTTTAATCCTTCCTTTTCAGTTTGGACGTGCTTTATTTTTCTTGCCCAATTGCTCTGGCTAGAACTTCCAAAATTATGAACAGAAGTGGTAAAAGCAAGAATCCTTCTCTTGTTCTTGATCTTTGAGGAAAAGCTTTCAGTCTTTCCATACTAGAGGATGATGCTAGGCATGGGATTTTCATATATGGTTTTTACTATATTGAGGTAGTTTCCTTCTATTCTATTGACTGTTGAATTTTGTCGAATGTTTTTTCTGTATCAGTTGAGATAGTCACGTGGCTTTTTCCTTCATCATATTGATATGGCATATTACATTTCTATTTTGGGCTGTGCTGGGTCTTCACTGCTGCGTGCAGGCTTTCTCTAGTTGTGGTGAGCTGGAGCTACTCTCGAGTTGCAGTGCAACGGCTTCTCTTTGCGGTGGCTTCTCTTTCCATGGAGAACGGGCTCTAGGGTGTGTGGGCTTCAGTAGTTGTGGTGCTTGAGATCAGCAGTTGCAGCTCGAGGGCTCCAGAGCACAGGCTCAGTTGCCCCATGGTATGAGGGAGCTTCCCAGACCAGGGATCAACCGGTGTGCCTTTCGTTGCAAGCCGGATTCTTAACTACTAAACCACCAGAGAAGCTCTACATTGATTTTTTTTTTAATATCGATTTTTATATATTGAAACATCCATTGATTTTTATATATTGAAACATCCTCACATTCCAGGAATAAATCCTAGTTGGTAATGGTGTATAACATTTTCAATATGCTAAATTCTATCTGCTAGTATTTTGTTGAGGATTTTTCCACCAATGTTCATAAAGGATATTGGCTTCTATTTTCTTGTAGTGTCTTTGTCTGGCTTTAGTGTCAGGGTAAAGCTGGCCTCAGAATGAGTTAGGAAGTGCCTCCTACTCTTCAGTTTTTTGGAAAAGTTTGAGAAGGATTGATATTGGTTCTTCTTTAAGTTTTTGGTAGAGGACTTTCCCGGTGGTTCAGTGGTTAAAACTCTGCACTCCCAATGCAGGGGGCACGGCTTTAATCCCTGGTCGAGGAACTAAGGATCCCACATGACACATGGTGCGGCCAAAAAAAAAATCTGGTAGAGTTCACCAGGGAAGCCTTTAGGTCTAGGACTCGTGTTTGTTGGGAGATTTTTGAATATTGATTCAATCTCCATAAATTTTAAGTCTATTCAGACTTTCTATTTCGTTGTGATTTAATCTTGCTAGGTTTTATGTTACGAGGAATATGTCCATTCATCTGCTGCTGCTGCTGCTAAGTCGTTTTAGTCGTGTCCGACTCTGTGCAACCCCATAGACGACAGCCCACCAAGCTCTGCCGTCCCTGGGATTCTCCAAGCAAGAACACTGGAGTGGGTTTCCATTTCCTTCTCCAATGCATGAAAATGAAAAGTGAAAGTGAGGTCGCTCAGTCGTGTCCGACTCTTTGCGACCCCATAGCCTGTAGCCTACCAGGCTTTTCTGTCCATGGGATTTTCCAGGCAAGAGTACTTGAGTGGGATGCCATTGCCTTCTCCGTCCATTCATTTAGGTTATCCAATTTGTCGCATATAATTGTTCATAGTATTCTCTTATAATCCTTTTCCTTTCTGTAGAATCAGTAGCAATTGAGACTTTCAGCAATTTTTTTTCTCCTTAGTCCACCTAGCTAAAGGTTTGTCAATTTTATTGCTCTTTTTGAAGAACCAACTTTTTGTTTCAATGGTTTTCTCTGTTGTTTTTCTATTCTCTATATCACTTATCTCTGGTCTAATCTTTATTGTTTCCTTTCTTCTGCTAATTTTGGGTTAAGTTTGTTCTTCTTTTTCTAGTTTAAGTTATAAAGTTACATATTTAACTTGAGATTGTTCTTATTTTTTAATGTAAACATTTATAGCTATAATTTTCCCACTGTTAACACAGTTTTTTTCTGCATCTCATAAGTTTTGGTGTGTTATATTTTAATGCATCTTATAGTATTTTCTAATTTCTTGTGATTTCTTCTTTGATCCATTGGTTGTTTAAATGTATTATTTAATTTCCTCAAGTTTGTGATGTTTCCAATCTCCCTTTAGTTATTAATTTCTAACTTCATCCCAATGCAGTTAAAGAAGATACTTCATATATCCATCTTTTAAAATCTGTTTTTAAAGGGACTTCCCTGGTATTCCAGCTGTTAAGAATCTGCCCTACAATGCAGGGGATATGGGTTCAATCCCTGGTCAGAGAACTAAGATCCCACGTACCACAGGGCAACTAAGCCTGCACAGCACAACTAGAAAGCCTGCCTGCTCCAGTTTCCTATCTCTTTACTGATATTTCCTTTGGTTCACACATCATTTTCATGACTTTCTCTACACTTTAGTTCTTTGAGCTTCTTCAAAAGTCATTTATTTTTCAAAAGTCATTTTAAAGTCTCTGTCTAGTATATCTGCCATCAGGTACTTTTCAGGCACAGTTTCTGTTAATTTCTTTCTTTCCTTTGAATAGGTCATACTTTTTTCTTTTTTTGGCATGCTTTGTGATTTTTTTTGTCTTTTTTTTACTGGAAATTTGAACCTAATAATGTTATAACACTGGAAATCACTTTTAACCAGGATCTATAATCCCCCTAATCAATCTCCAGCCTTCTATCACTCTCCCCACAACTTACTTTGCTCAGCCACACTGACCTTTTGCTGCTCCACTATAATGCTTCCTGTAGGGGAGCATTTGCTTTTCTTTGCAGTTGCTTTTCTCTTTGCTGGAATGCTCATCTCTCAGTGTCACAAAAACAGGCTTCTTCTCTTCATCCCAGTTGAAGTTCAAAGGTCACTCCTTCAGAGCAGCCTTCCCTTGAATATCCTTTCTAATGTTGTGTCCCCCCTGTGCCATCATTATCCCTTTACTTATTTTCTTCATAGCACTTATCACTATTAAAAGTATCTATTTATTCGTTTAATGACTGTAGGCTCAAGTAGAGCAGGATTTCTGCTTTGTTCACTATTTCTCCAGCACCTAGAATGGTGCCTGGCACAGAGGAGTCACTCAAACATTATTTGTTGAATGTGGGACTGGATGCAGTAGGCCAATCGAGGAGGCTGTTGCAATGGCCCAAGTGAGAGTTACTAAGTGGTCAGATGAGGGTAGCAACAGCAGAGACACAAAGAAGTGGGTAAAATGGACATGTGTTTTGGGGGTTGAAACAAAAGAAACCTTTTTTTTTTCTTCATTTTTTAAAATTACAATGTTGTGCCAATCTCTGCTGTACAGCAAAATGGCTCAGTTATATATGTATATATACACACACACTCTTTTAGTATTCTCTCCCATTATGGTTTATCACAGGATATTGAATATAGTTCCCTGTGCTAATCCTATACATAGCAGTTTGTATCTGCTAATCCCAAACTCCTACTAATTTTTCTCTCCCCCACCCACTTACCCCTTGGCAACCACAGGTCTGTTCTCTATGAGTCTTTTTCTCTTTTGTAGATAGGTTCATTTGTGCATATTTTATATTCCACATATAAGTAATATCAGATAGTATTTGTCTTTCTCTTTGTGACTTACTTCACTTAGTGTGATAATCCCTAGTTGCATCCATGTTGCTGCAAATGACATTCTTTCTTTCTTTTTTATGCTGAGAATTATTCCACCATACATATGTACCATATCTTCTTCAACCTTCATCTGTTGATGGATATTTAGGTTATTTCCATGTTTTGGCTACTGTGAATAGTACTGCTATGAACACAGGGGTGCATATATCTTTTTGAATTATAGTTTTGTCCAGGCATATTCCCAGGAATGAGATTTATGGATCATATGGTAATTCAATTTTTCATTTTCTAAGGAACCTACATACTGTTTTCCATAGTGGCAGTATCAATTTACCTTCCCACCAACAGTATAAGAGGATTCTCTTTTCTCCACATCCTCTCCTGCACTGAAACAAATAAGTCTTAATGATTGATATTTCAATGTAAGGAGTAAAGGAATGAGAGGAGTCAAGAATGACTCCTGGGTTTCTGGTTTGAGTGCCTGAGTGAATAGAAATACCATGAGCTGGAAGGGAAATTCTAGAGATGAAGGAGATTTGTGATTCAGACTATGGGTTTGGTTTTGGGTATTATCAGAAAGACACCTGGAAGAAACCCAAGTGGAGACACTGAATACTTGGGTAGATGAGCTGAGACGAGAAGTCTAGTCATAGACTTCCAATACATATCTGGGAGTTGTCAACATACAGACACTAAGCCAATGGATGTGAGCAAAATCTCTTAGGAAGAAAGCTTCAAGTAAGAAAAGGAAGAGGTAAAAGAGAAGGTAAAAAACACAATTCCTTTTAAAATCATATTAAAAAAAAAAAAACCAAACACAACTTAATGATAACCCTGACCAAGGAGATGAAAGACCTATATGCTGAGAACTATAAAACATTAATTAAGGAAACTAAAGATGATTCAGAGAAATGGAAAGATAACCTATGATCTTGAACTGAAAGAATTGTTAAAATGGCCATACCACCCAAAGCAATCTACAGATTTAATGTGATTCGCATCAAATTACCCATGACATATTTCATAGAATTAGAACAAATAATCCTAAAATTTACATGGAACCATAAAAGACCCAGAATTGCCAAAGCAATCCTGAGGAAAAAGAACAAAGTAGGAGGCATAACCCTCCCAGACTTAAGATGATACTACAAAGCTACAGTAATCAGGACAGCATGGTATTGGCACAAAAACAGACATATGGATCAATGGAACAGAACAGAGTGCCCTGAAACAAACCCACACACCCATGGTCAGTCTTCAACAAAGGAGAGAAGAAGAAACAAAGGAGAACAAGCGGTATCTTCAGCAAGTGGTGTTGGGAAAACTGGACAGCCTCATGTAAATCAGTGAAGTTAGAACACACCCTCACACCATACACAAAAATAAACTCAAAATAACTTAAAGACTTAAATATAAGACAAGACACCATAACACTTCTTGATGAGAACATAGGCAAAACATGCTCTGACATACATTGAACCAATATTTCCTTAGGTCAGTCTCCCAAGGCAATAGAAATAAAAGCAAAAATAAACAAATGGTACCTAATCAAACTTACTGGCTTTTGTACAGCAAAGGAAAACATAAAACAATGAAAAGCCAACCTATAGATCAGAAAAAAAAATATTTGCAAATGATGTGACTGACAAGGGCTTAATTTCCTTAATTTCCAAAATGTACAGTTTATACAACTCAATAACAAAAAACAAAAACAACCTAACTGGAAAATGGGCAGAAGAACTAAATAGACATTTCTCCAGAGAAGACATAGAGAGGGCCAACAGGCACATGAAAAGATGCTCAAAATTGCTAATTATTAGAGAAATGTAAATCAAAACTACAATGAGGTACCATCTCACGTTGATCAGAATGGCCATCATTAAAAAGTTGACAAATAACAAATGCTGGAGACATTTGCTGGTGTGAAGAAAAGGGGACCCTCCTTCACTGTTGGAGGGGATGTAAATTGGTGAAGCCACTATGGAGAACAGTATGGAGGATCCTTAAAATACTGAGAAGAGAGTAGTCGTATGATCCAGCATTCTCAATCCTGGGTAGATATGTGGGCAAAACTATGATTCAAAAGACACATGCATTCCTACATTCACAGCAGAACTATTCAGAATAGCCAAGACATGGAAATAATTTTATCTATCAACACATGGATGGATAAAGAAGATGTGGTGCCTGGGTATACAATGGATTACTCCTCAGCCATAAAAAAGAAAGAATGCCATTTGCAGCAACATGGATGGACCCAGAAATTATCATACAAGGTAACGTAAGTCAGACAGAGAAAGACAAATACCATACGCTATCACTTATATGTGGGATATAAAATATGGCACAGGGTTTCCCTGGTGGTTTGGTGGTGAAGAATCCACCTGTCAATGCAGGAGACAATGGCTGGATCCCTGATCCCAGGAAGATCCGGCAGGCTGAGTAGCAACTAAGCCTGTGCACCACAGCTACTGAGCCTGTGCTCTAGAGCTCGCGTGCCCCGAGCCTGTTCTCTGCAACAGGAGAAGGCACAGCAATGAGAAGTCCGTGGACCACAACTAGAGAGCAGCCCCCACCCACCGCAACCAGGGAGAAGCCTGAGCACAGCCACAAAAAGCCAGTGCAGCCTAAGAAAAAAAAAAATGTAAAAATGAGAATGCTAACTGCTGTGGGAGGAAAAAGACGGAACAGTGACTGGAGAGGGATGTGGGATCCAGGGAATACTGGGTTTCCTTTTTTTTTGGCCACACCACACAGCATGAGGGATCTTAGTTCCCCACTCAGGGATCGAACCAGCACCACTTGCAGTGGAAGCATGGCGTTCTAACCACTGGACCCCCAAGGAAGTCCAGGGAATACTTTTTAAGGATGGGAAAAATCCAAGGGTGTCAAGTGATGAAAAGAAGCTAATAAAGAAGGCATTGAAGCTATTAAGGGAGATGATAACCTGAGAAGGATAACTCAACAGCAAAAGATGAGACTGGCCTTGGGTAAGAAGAGAGATGCCTCCTTCAGGGTAGCATGGAGGGAAGTAGAAAGCATATGTGTAGAACAGGTCCACCTCGAGTTTAGGGCAGACCGCTTCACAACTCTCCTAGTCATAGAAACAGATGTGATCTTGTTAGTACTTTTGGTGGTGGGAAGCTGAGTTTGTTCCCATCTAATGGCTTCTAATTTCTCTGTAAAGTTGGGGTTAAAAAAAAAAATAAATAAAGTTGGGGTTAAGTTGTCTGTTAACTGGTGACAGGAAGTGAAGAATAAGTTTGCAATTATAGCTGGTGAGAGTAGGAAAAGCAGCGTACTAAAGAAATACACAAAACCAACACGGTATTGTAAAGTAAAATAAAGTAAAAATAAAATATTAAAAAAAATAAAATAAAATCTAGAATATAAGTTCCACTCAATAAACAAAAATAATGATGTCAAAAAAAAAAAAAGAAATACAATGAGAGTGCCATGTGTAGGGAAAGTACCAAGTATATAAAGTACCTGGCATATAATAGGTGCTCCATAACTAATAACATTTACCAACATTATTACTGTTAATGGCCCATATTATGCAGTCATTGGCCAGACAGAAAGTCTACTCTGTAGACAAGAAGATTACAAACCACATCAAGGCAAGTTTGTGTAGCACTTGTAGCCTTTATGAATACTAATTGATAATGTTCATCCTTTATCATGATACGTCTGCTATCAGTTCTCACATTTTTATATATGTTGGTTTTGTCTCAATATACAAAATCTTTTGAGGGGAAGTACTACATATGACCAAGTCTCTGTATTCCTCAAAGTTTCTTATACCTAGTATTATTTGTAAAGTAATTTGTCTTGGTTTTCCTCTGATTACAATGGCAAGTGACTGTTTCCTTGCTTTTAAATGGTCATATTAACTTGTACCTTCCTGTTTTATTTATGTAGGGTAAAATTTGAGGGAGCTAAGAACTGTATTGAATATGACCATCCACAACAGGAACTATCCAGTTTTCACAAACAAAAGATCTACTACTTACAAATAAAATGTTAGCTGGCTAGCACTGTACAAGAGGCTAAATTAGAGAAAATACTGTGATCTTTCTTACCATAGTTTCATTCTTCTGAGACACTAAGGATGTGAGGTATACAAACTGAAATATAGAGATGATGTTTGTTCACTTAAAGAGTTCAAAATATCTTGGGCTTTTATTCCTACCTATACTTTTATCATGTAAGTCAATTATAGCTGGAATGGGAATATGGCAATCCTGGCAAAGAGGAGGGCAACATTTCTATAATAAAACACGGATGGGATCCCTGGTGGTCCAATGGTTAAGAATCCACCTTGCAATGCAGGGGACACAGGTTTGATCCCTGGTCAGGGAACTAGGATCCCACAAGCTGAGGCGCTACTAAGCCTGTGCCCACAACTGCTGAGCCCTCACACTCTGGAGCCCTTGCTCTGCAACAAGAGAGCCTGTGTCCAGAACAAAAGATCCCACATGATGAAACACAGATCCCATGGGACGCAACCAAGACCCAATGCAAATAAATAAATAAAACTTAAAAAAAAAAAGGCATGGATGACTGGTGCCCATTTGTATAATGGTTTGTGGTTGCTGTTTAGTTGCTAAGTTGTATCCACCTCTTTTGTGACCCCATGGACTGTAGCCTGCCAGGCTCCTCTGTCCATGGGATTTTCCAGACAAGAATACTGGAGTGGGTTGCCATTTCCTTCTCCAGGGGATATTCTTAACCCAGGAATCGAACCTGAGTCTCCTGCAATGGCAGGCAGATTCTTTACCACTGAGCCACCCAGGAAGTCCATGATGGGTGGTAGCAATAGTTAATTATTTGTCAATTTTTATAACAGAAATTAAAACTTCTTTGGGTGGCGGTTCCTTTCTCAATAACTAAAATACAGAAATATATCTTAGAGGGCTTTGCTGGTGGCTCACTGGTAAAGAACCTGTCTGCCAATGCAGGAGACATAGGTTTGATCCCTGGTCCGAGAAGATCCCACGTGCTGCAGAGGAACTAAGCCCGTGTGCCACTACTGAGCCCGCGCGACTAGAGCCCGCGCTCTACAAGAGAAGCCACCACAGTGAGAAATCTGCGCACGGCAACTGGAGAGCAGTCCCCGCTCACCACAGCGAGGGGAAGCCCCCAGCAACGAAGACCTAGCAGAGCCAAAAACAAATAAATAAACAGGATTTTTAAAGAAGAAATATATCTTACAAGTGAAATTTAACTGGTATTAAAAGGAAACGTTTTATTAGATATAACATGAATTTAAAGTTTTTGAAAATCTGTATCAAAAAAAACAAATGCCATTTGGGGCACAATGAGAAAGTTTTACAATCAAAACACCTTTTACTTTTCAGAAATCTGACTGAAAACAAATGGTTAAATGTGCTGCAAACAAGCCATTCTGTCTATAGTGGAAGCTGAACAAAGTGTGAGCTACAGACCCACTGCCCTAATGGTGACTGCAGCAGATGAGGGAAGACGGGAGGTCACGAGCAGGACACTCAAACTCAGGCCAGGAGTCCACCTAGAGTCTACTTCCGGTCAGTCTGACAAGTCACTCTGATCCAACACGATTATCCTGAACAAAAAAAGGGAGTTTCGAGTTGGTGTGTATGCTTTTGAAAGACACAAACAACAGCCTCTTTCTATTCAACTGAATTCAAGGGAAAGAAACTTCGATGTTTATCATCAAGAGTTTATGATAAACTAGTGTATTATGGAAATGCAAAATGTCTGCAAAGCAAGTGACAGCAGCATCTTCTGTACTCCCTCCACCTAAAACCTTCTTGTGCTGACTACCAATTACATAATCGAAGTTGGCATTTGTTTCCCCTTCTATTTTAATTAATTATAAACATTAGCATTTCAAAACTGAGCAACTCCGAATTCAAGTCTTTGTTGTTAATGTTTATTTAGATACTGGTAAATGTTTAAAGTCTGTTCATGTTGTCTATAAACAGTGGGCTCTGACTTACAAACATCTGGTATCTCATTACCTGGATGGTTCAGACCAACCCAGTCGCTTCCAAAAGCAGGGTTTTAGTTCCTCTTGATGAAATATAGGAGGAAGAAAAAACAACTTGATTATTCTCTGGATCAAAGGATGCCAGCGTTGAGAAGTCCCACTAATACTCTCTCCAGGTTAGGGTGGACTGTTTTACCTCCAACAACTGTTGGCTTCTACAGAGATGAAATATGTCTAAAAACAATTACTGGGCTTCCACTCCTAATATCCTACAACTCCCTGTCATATCAACAGACACCAATCATGCTAATTTCACAGGGTCCCTGCATCATGTTCTCAGTGAATTCAGTACTAGCTAAATGCGCACACAGTCAGGGTCCTGGAGGAAACAGAATGTACCCCCAGGCTCTTTCATGAAGTGCCTGCTTACAGAGGTGTTAGAGCTAAGGGTGCAAACAAGGGATGGCAAAGCATCCAGTGACCAGCAGCAGTGGGAAGCCTTGTCACCCCTAAGTCTAAAGGGACTAGGGGAGAGCAGCGGTAGGGCAGGACAGTTACTGGGACCCAATGCAAGCCAGAAGTGGAAGGGTGGGACAGAAGCTGTAGAGGGACACCATTCCCACACAGACACGAGGCGCAGAGGCGGCAGTCAGGCAGGCAAGTAACATCCAGCTACTTGTCAGCCCTCTGATCTGCGAGAGCCTCTCACTGGCCAACAGGGAGCCGGCTGACCAGCAAGCCCAGCAGATTCAGTTCACACAGGTCAGGAGGAGAATGAAAATGGACTGGGGAAGGGATGAAAGAGGTACTGGGTGATCTGAAAGAATTAATGACCATAACTTCCTGAACAGGAGGATCTTAAGTGTAGGAAGGCACCATTTGCGGATGGTCCCTTAAAGCTCTATCAAAAATTAAAGCTAATTTATACTTCTCACATTACTTGTAGGTATCACTTAAATTCCACAATTTCTTATTTAGCCTCCCTGTGAGATAAATCTAGAACTCTTTTGAAGATACATTAGGAACAAAACATCTTTCCAGACAGTATATGTGGATGATGAGAGTAGCTGAAGACTTGATTTAGAAATAAAATTGGATGTCATTACTGTTTTGTGACGAAGACATAATTGGCAATTAAGAGAAAACCTGGGCTGAACTATAGGGGGAAAGTGTAGGAGGACTGTATATAGCATCTGGGAAATATTTCTAAATAACTCTGATGCTCACTGAAGCCCACGGACTCCGGGTTACATTATAATGACCATCCATTCATACCTTCTTCAGAAGTCCCTAGAAAGCTCTCCGATTTCCTTCTCTCTGGCTTCGTGCTTTCTTCCTCTTTTCGCTTCTTTTCACCAACTTCTTGATCTTTGCTGCTTGCCTCCCTTCAATGACAATGATTTTGGTCATTAAATCATGTGCACAATGGCCTGAGGGAGAAGACTGTGCTCCCAAAGAAATATAGCAATAGCTAGCACTAATTGTGTGGGTTCCTTATGTGTTCAAGTGCTGTAATGTATATTAACTCATTTAATTCTCATCACAACTATGTAAAGTAGTTGAGCGGTGAGAAAACTGAGGTACAAAGAGGTTGAATTACATGCCCAGTACGTCCTAGAGCTGAGGTCAACCCAGAGAGTCTGACTCAGGACTCTGCTCTCAACCACTAGGCTATATTGTCTCAAAGGAAACCAACATTTCACTTATGTGGTAACTGATGTCCTTTTTACATTTTATTACCTTATCTTCATTTCCTGAAACTCTCAAGTGAAATCTCTAATTGCAGTACCTAACAATTAAAGACCACATCTGTCAGACTGCTAAGCAGAAACCATCTCCCCAACTCAGCTCTAAGCTCCCGAAGGGCAGAGATCTCCTATGGCTCTGCACCTCAGACGCTCAGAACAGATGATGGCAGAATCAAACTGATATGGTGCAGGGACTTTTCTTGCTGTCACTTGGTGGATATTCAAAACAAAATATGCAAAGTGAGAGAGAAAGTAAAGCCAGCTAGGATGAAAAGGATTTTTTTCTTCCTAACCTCACATCACTAATAGAATCGCAGGCTCTAAAGCTGGAGGAGGTTCTCT
The DNA here is from genome assembly GCF_014754425.2 of Oryx dammah. NCBI lineage: Eukaryota > Metazoa > Chordata > Mammalia > Artiodactyla > Bovidae > Oryx > Oryx dammah. Next base: position 52,598,079 of record NW_024070192.1, on the reverse strand, counting down.
TACCTCCGTCCAAATGCCCTGGACCAGAGTCATCCCGCTTATGCCTCGGTGGGAGGAGCTGCTGTTAAAGTCAAGGCAGCTGTTTTCTCTTTCTGATTGCTGTGGCTACTAGAAAACTTGTACTTTACTGAATGAAAGTCTTTTGCTCTGCAGTTTCTAGTCAGTAGCTCTGTCCTTCGGGGCAGAGGAGAGTAAGCTGACTCTTCACTTTACAGTATTTCAGGTATTTGGGAACAGCGATCTAATTCTCTACTCCATATGCTTCTCTCAGACTGAGCCTCCGCAGCAACTTTAGCTGTTCTCCTATGACAAGGTTTCCAGACATCTAGCTGTTCTGTGGCCACCATCTTCTGTTTGTGATTGTCCCTTTTAAAATATGACACCCCACCAGGAGCCCCACAGTGAACCAGAGTTCAAGGAGTTCTGGGAGTCCTCTAGCCAGTCTGAGACGTCACCTTGACCTGGACAGTACGTTTTCTGCCTGTTCAGTGTTAGTGCAGCACAGATCTTTTTAGCAACCATATCAAACTGAGGTCTCAGGGGGACCCTGTCCATGTCTTCATCAAGGATAATGTCTTGAATTCTTACCATGTCTCAAAATGCATGTTAAATGCTGGGTGTATAAAAATAAGACGTATTTCCCATCTTCAATGAAATTACCGTTGAGTACGAGCTTCTGGTCAAAAAATTCTCTATTAGGTCAGCCCTCTCACATTCAATACTTTTGGATCCAAATGTTCACCTTCATCTTGCGGAGAAATTTAACATTTCCACCTGTCAAGATCATTTTGAACACACAGTCTATCGCCCATCACATTAGCATTCATCCTTAGACTGTGTTATCTAAAAATTTGATAAGCACGCCTTTTCTGATTTAATTCAAATGACCGATGAAAATGTTGAAGGTGACAGGGCCAAGATACAGCAATTTTAGAGGCCTCTCTCTGTACTGATATCAATCGGCTAGTCAGCACTGTGAGCACAGTAGGTGGCTGGAGGGAGAGGGGCAGGCAGGAGGTGGGGCCGGCTTATCTACAGTGACATAATACCCTCGCCAAACATTCATTCTCCAAGAAGTCGCTGTACTTACTAAAGAACTAATAATAAAATCTATTAAAAAAAAAAAAAGAAACTAAAACCTCGTGCCCCTTCCTGAGAAAGAAGGAAAGGATGCCCCGGTGGAGAACCAGAACCTTGCCAGGCCCTTGGGCAGATCCGGTCGTTGAGTGCTGTCCCTGGGGGGCTGCAGCCATCTCTCCAGGTCCTCGTCGAGTGTAGAGTGAGCTCTGTCCAAGGCAAAGGAAGAGAATGAGACAGCAACCATTCTCCCTCTCCCCTGACAAGGAGGCACGCTCTCTGAAGCAGGAAAGGACCTTCACACTGCACACATGCGAAAACGAGAGCTCGGTGAGACTGCACCTGAGTTGTGGAGGTCACTGAGAGCCCATGTAAATGCGCACCAGGACCCTCCTTCAGCCTCTTGACAAAAAGCCTCAGCCCCAGGACCTCCCTGTTACCGGTACAGTGGTTATGCCACCTACCTGCCTCAACCTGATCTTAGACCTCCAGCCTCCAGAACAGTGAGAAATAAATTTCTGTTGTTTATAAGCACACACAGGCTTCCCAGGTGGAACTAGTGGTAAAGAACCTGTCTGCCAATGCCAGAGACGTAAGAGACATGGGTTTGATGCCTGGGTTGGGAGGATCTCATGGAGGAAGGCATGGCAACCCAGTCCAGTATTCTTGCGTGGAAAATCCCATGGACAGAGGAGCCTGGGGGGATACAGTCCATAGGGTCGCAGAGTCGGACACAACTGAAGTAATTTAGCATGCACGCACACGTGTAAGTACATACACAGAAAAGAATCCACCTGCCAATGCAGGGGACACAGGTTCGATCCCTGGTCCAAGAAGATCCCATATGCCACAGAGCAACTAAACCCATGCACCTCAACTACTGAAGCCCACACACCTGAAGCTGTGCTCCACAACAAGAGAAGCCGCGTCAATAAGAAGCCTGAGCACCACAAAGAAGGGCAGCCCCCGCTCCCGCTACTAGAGGAAGCCCATGCGCACAGCAACGAACATCCAGTGCAGCCAAAAATAAATTAATTTTTAAAAAAAGCCTCAGCACCCACAATATCACTGCCTTCCAAAGTGTGATACTAGACTCTGTCTCAATTCTAGGTCATTACGTCAACTTCCACCTGGGGCTAGAACTGCACACTCATTCCCGCAAGTTTTCCAGATTAAGAACTGCCTCTGAGGCTACAGGATGAGGATAATGTGTTTTTAGAGACCTGAAAAGTCCCACCTGTCTGAAAAAAATATCTTCCACTCTGGTTTGGTGCAGGACTGAGATGACTGAGGAGCTGTGGCCGTCTACCGGCAGCCAGCACAGCCAGCCCTTCGGGAAAAGGAAGAGGCAATGGTAACAGTAGCTAACTTTTGATCAGGTGCAAAGCAGTCTGCATTTGTATAACTGAATGTAACTCAGCCTTCTTGGGATACTCTCCTTCTGCCTTAAATAAAGGCATAGATTTCTACTGAAGATGCACTGGGGAGATGGAAGGAATGGAGTTACAGCATACATCACAGACAAAAAGCTTGCCTCGTCTTTTGCCTCTCTTTTTTTTTGTCTCCCCATTCAAAAAAACCCTCTCCCTCCTTCCTCTCAGGTCCCAGGGCTCTAGTCTCCTCATAAGACCTTCCTACCCAGGTCTCTCTCTTTTCCTTCTTTGTAAAGAACAGTTTAGCCTTTGAAGAGTGTGACAGAAATGGGATTCACTACCCAAAAGTTGTTCATAACCTTCTCCTCCCCTACCTTCCTCTTCTATAGCAGCTGAAAGCTAAAAACTCAATTTCCAGTCTCCCTGGAAACCAAGAGCGGCCATGTGTCCTATTTGGCCAAGAAGATATAAGTAGACATCTGCTGAAAAGGGCTTCTAGGAAAATTTCTTGCTTTCCAGATAAACAAGCACAGAGTGGGCTAGACTCTTGCCCTACTCTCTTATTTCTGCCTGGAATAGGCACAGAAGCTACCTTGTCCAAAAGTTGACAAGTCTGAAAACAAAAGCCAAGCTGCTATGTCTGGCAGAGCAGAAAGATCAGAAGAGCTTAAGTCTCCAGAGGCATCACTGATTCTACATCAGCCAAGCCCTGCCAACTGCTGGTGAGACAAACTCATCTAGACAGGAGTGGTGTTTTTAAGTGTACTTTTCTTATGTTTGCAGCTGAAAGTATTCTGCATGGCTTCCCGAGGTATCTACTGGGCCAGGAGAAGGTTGAGACAAGTGGTGTTAAGTGCAGATTCACAGCCTCTCTTCCTTTAAAATGTAAATATTCTGTTCATCAAAATATGGATTTTATTTTTTTGCATTAGTATTGATTTTTACAAATACGGCATTAAAATAGTACTTTCTTGACTTCTGAGTTTTTTGGTGCCTTCTTCAATTTTGTGCCCACGGAGGGTGTCGCCTTCACCTCCCCCCAGTCCTGGCCCTGAGTTTGGGACAAAGTTTGACAGCTTGGACAAAGCTAGAGAAGATGAGCTGAGGTGGTTTACCTTGCAATGCAGGTCCAAGGAGAGCTCCAAGTCAAGAACAGAATTGGGTCCCTTGAGGGAAGCTTGTGTTTTTAGACTGAATTGTCTGGATCACTGCCCCCATCTTTTCTTATTTGGCTAGGAAGACCTAAAAATTCTCTTTAAATGTTTTGAAAGAAATTTGAAACCTATGTTTGCCTCACAAAATGAAGTAAAAACCAAAACAAAAAACAACTTGAAGGAAAAAAAAAACAAACCCAAATAATCCTATTTTAAAACTGAGCAACTTCTCCAAAGAAGATACACAAATGGCCATCCACATTCAAAAAGATGCTCAACACCACTAATCATAACAGAAATGCAAATCAAAACCACAATAAGATATCACCTCATACCCATTAGGATGACTACTAACAACAACAAAAAAATAATAAAACAATTATCCTCCAATTAAAAATAAATTATAAAAAAGATAATAAGTATTGGTAAGGATGTGGACAAACTGGAACCCTTTTGCACTGTTTCTGGGAATGTAAAATGGTGCAGCTGCTGCAGAAAACAGGATGGCATTTCCGCAAAAAAATAAAAATAGATTTATCATATGATCCAGCAATACCACTCCTGCATATATATATCCAAAAGAAATGAAAGCAGGGTGTCTTAGAAAGATATTTGTATACTCACATTCACAGCAGCATTACTCATGACAGGGAAAAAGGTGGAAGCAACCTAGTGTCCACCAGCAGATGAGTGGATAAACAAAATGTGATACACACATACACCCTCTCAAGGGAATTCAGCCTTAAGAAGAAAGGAAATTTTGACATGCTACATGGATGAACCTGGAGGACATTGTGCTAAGTGAAATAAGTCAGTGACAAGACAACAGCGATGGCATGATTTCACCTACAGGAGGTATCAAGAGTGGTCCAACTCAGAGAAAGACAGTAGAACTGCGGTTGCTAAGGAATGAGGGGAGGAGGAAATGGGGAGTTGTTTAATGGGCACAGAGTTTCAGTTTTGCAGGATGAAGAAGATCAGTTGCACAACAATGTGAATATACTTAGCACTACTGAATTGTACACTTAAAATGTTGATGTTGTATGTATTTTACCACAATTAAAAACTTGGTAAAAAAAAAATACTTTTAGGAATAGGGGCTATAAGGATAACATGAAAAAAAGACACCTTTTTCCTAATTTGTCAATATCAGAAGAAAAACTAACATACATTAACACTACAGTTTTCTAAACCCTTAAGAAAAATCTAGCTTTTTCTGTTACCTCTCTGTGTCCTCTTCTAGATCCTGGGTTTCTTTGGTCCAAAGCATACTGCTGTCTTCTTTATTACTGTGAGTTTCTTGTTCTTCTAAATGCCTTTGATCTAGAAACAGTTGAAAGACTTTATTAGAGCAAAAAAAGTTTTTTTGAGAAAACCTGCCTTAAAATGGAGTGCAAAAAAATGAAGGCTAATCAGTGGACCCTGAACTCTGCAAAGCACAAGTTCCCCTCTTCCCAGAAGAGCAGGGGGCCAGGTGGCAATCTGCAGGGTGCCCGTATCCACAGCAGCTGCTTCGGAGGTCTGGGGAGCTCTCTGCCAGGTGAAACTACAGGAAACCATGCCTGTGCCAAGGCTCAAGAGAGGCAGAGGAAAGGGCACATAAAAGAGGCCGCAAGAGACCCAGAAGACAAGTTGTACAGGTTTATTTCGGGGGACCACCCTCTTCCCACTTGTTAGGTGTTTCCATATTGAAGCCAGGGAAGGAATTTGGGTGGGGAAGGGTAGAGCCCTTTAGTGTATGCCAGGCATTTTACATATGCTTTCCCATTTCATCCTGCCAGAAGTTCTATGAGAGGAAGGAGACTAACACTTGCTAAGTATCTTACAACGTACCAAGCACTGTGCATGAACACCATTAGGTGGAGTTATCATTCTCGTTTGACAAATGAGGATAACTGAGGCTCAGGGATATAAAACAGTTTGTCAGACCAAAATAAGCCATGGAGTCAGAATTGAAGTGGAGTGTGCCTGACTTCAAAGTCCACACCCCCCAGGTGTACCACTATGCTGCCAAGGACAGTTACAGCAAAACCTGGTGAAAAGTCGGCGTGTGCTCAGTCATATCCACTTCTTTGTGACCCCGTGGACTGCAGCCTGCCAGGCTCCTCTGTCTATGGGACTCTCCAGGCAAGAATGCTAGAGTAGGTTGCCATTTCCTCCTCCAGAGTATCTTCTTGACTCAGGGATCAAACCAACAACTTCTGTGTCCCCTGCACTGGCAGGTGGATTCTTTACCACTGAGCCACCTGAGCAGCCCGAAAAAGATCTGAGGATCTGGCTTACCATTTGCAATGCTGCCCGGACGACTTGCTGTGTTCTCATCCAAGGCTGTGGGTGAGACCTGCTGCCCCTTCAGGTGCTCTGTCACAACATAGAACAGATCTGCATGTCACGTCATCCTCTGGGGTAGCGGTTCTCAAAGAGTAGCTCTCAGACCCACAGCCTCAGTATCAACTGAGAACTTCCTGTATATGCAGATTCTCAGGCCTCACCTCAGACTTACTGAATCAGAAACTCTGGGGGTGTGGATGTTTGACCTAGCCCTCCAGATGAGTCTGATGCCTGATGGCGCTTGAGAACCTCTGTATTCAATTCCACGTAACACTAAACATAAACGTGAAAATGATGATCATGATAGGTAGCACTTGCAGAGCAGGTACTATTTCCAATGTGTATACATTAATTCAAGATTCCTTCCTGCAGGCATGCTCAATCGTGTCCAACTCTGTGTGACCCCATGGACTATAGCCCGCCAGGCTCCTCGGTCCATGGAATTTTCCAGACAAGAATACTAAAGTGGTGCCATTTCCTACTCCAAGGGATCTTCCCAACACGGGAACTGAACTCGTCTCTCTTACGTCTACCTACATTGACAGGCGGGTTCTTTACCAATAGCACCGCCAATCTCCTTAATTCAAGATTAATATCTTGAATTAATCTTCACACAAGCCTATGAGATTGATCATATTATTGTTATTCCTATTTGACAGATGAGCAAATTAAGGTAAAGAAAGGAAAAGGAATCACAAAAGGGAGGGGATATATTTATACCTATGGCTGATTCATGTTGAGGTTTGACAGAAAACAAAAAAATTCTGTAAAGCAATTATCCTTCAATTAAAAAATAAATTAAAAAAAGAAAGGTAAAGGAATTAGATAGTAATGTGATGGAATTGGGATTTGAGTACAGGCAGTCCAGTTCTAAGGTTTACGCTCTTAATCTCTATTTTATATACTCTCGCAAAGAATATAATTTACAATTCCTAAAGAATTGACCACTAGACCAAGACAAGCATCTCCTAAACTCAGTATACTGCTTCACAAGTGTTAGGTCCTCCCTTTCCTCAAAGTGCTCCCCAGAGCCCAGCAGAGAGACAGCTGGGAGGCAGCACAGATGAGCCCCCAGGCTCACTGGCCCTGCTGTGTGTGGGCACAAGTCTCTCTCTTCTAGCAAGTCAGGAAGCAAGCCCTACCTGGCAGCTTCTGGGCACCAAGGGGCCCCACAAAGCTCATGTAATATAATCTGAAACTTAGAAATCCTTGTTATTGTTATCCTTGTTAAAGTAATCCTTGCTGATCTTAGAGGATTCTAAAGGACCCCCTGCTTGAGGCCCTGGACAGAAGCCTGGAGCTTTGCATAAGTGCCCTTCAAAGGAGCAGGTGTCTGCTGCAGGTCACTCCCCACAGCTCTCCTGAGAGGAAATGATGACAATGATGATAAGCAATAATCAGGTAGGCACACCCATTATTAGGAGAAACTACTCAGGTGCCTTCTGCCCTTTATCTTTCTGGAAAATTACTGACCCATCTCAAAGTATAAGACATCACCTAAAAACCTGGCCCAGAAAATTACTATAGGTGAAATGAGGGAGAGCTTCTGTAGAGCGCACTGGGGTACAGCAGTGCCAAGGGGCTGGGGCCCAGGCAGAAGGCTGTGACAGCTGCCGAGATGGCAGGGCGGTCCACATGCGGTCAGCAGAGAGACAGCAGGACCCACAGGAAGGGCATCACCGAGGCCACACTGCACGGAGCGCCAAGTCCCGTCCTCACCCACGGCCAGAAACCAGACGGCACTGGGAGCAGGACCCGCGGGGGTGGCCGCTCCTCTCACCAGCAGCAGTTCCATTATTATACGAAGGAGAGCAACTGGAGAGGAGGAATTTGCAAGGGTGCCATAGTAGGTTCCAGAGGACGAAGGCTGGAGTGGGGTGAGAGCCCAAGAGCCTGACCCCACAGCCCTGTGGCCTGTACAGCCCTGTGGCACTGGGGGAGGGCTGTGGCGGGGCAACAAGGGCCTGTGACTGCAGAAAGAGAAAGAAGCCAGGGAAGGTTCTGGCAGGTCTGACCGCCTTCACCTAAATTCACAAGGCCAGCGGCCGGGGGTTAGGGGTTGCGCAGCTTAGACCATATCTGTCCACTGAGTCAGATCAGGTAAGGCCTCAGTCACCTCTCTCTTCCTGATGAGACACCAGACTTCAGAGACCCTGAAAACCAAGAGATGCCCCTCAGGAGACCCCCTACTGGTCCTGTACCAAGAACTGGACCATCAGAGTCCTGATGAGATGTACCCTCTGAGAGTAAGGGGCTGGTCAGCTAGGCTGTCAAGAAGAGAGCAGTCAGTCCTCCCTGCCTGGGGAAACAAACCACCTGGCCCAAACGCTTCTACCAGCTGCACCGTTTACTCCAGCAGCAGCACAGCTGGGCAGGGCCCACGGATCAGCTGCAACTAAAATTGAGCGGGTGTCCCTCAGTCTCTGCCTCAAATGAAAAATTCTGGTCTCATTAGATCTTGTGCCACTGACTTCCCTGCCCTCAGGAAAGGGATTCTTCCACAATGCCAATACTTTAAAATCTCCTGCTAATGGCAGAATGGAAAGCACAGGATGTTTTGGCCCGAGATGCCAGAATTCAGTAGCGCTGAAGTATAGCTAGTTCGGTTCAAAAGGGAGGTGAGAATTCCTTTAATAAAAGAAGTTCGTCATGATAAACCACTTGGATGTTGTTATTCCCTCTTAGAATCACTACCGTAGACCCTTAAGGAACAGCATGGCCACAGACACAGGCCACATATGCTGGCCAGGCTTTAGTAGTAGTCTGAGGCCTATCATTGGAAAACTGGCCCCTTCTGAATTCTGTCCATCCAGTCAGACCTTCACAGGGCCTTCTGTACGAGTGCTCACGCCTGAAACAAAGAACCACACGTGGTCCGTGACCACAACAAGCAGGGCCATAAAGGATATTCTGCGCTGTGCATGCCTTACCAATTTCATCAAGCAGCTCCTGAGATGGTGGTGGTAGCTCATCGATGTGATGTTGCGAGATGGCTTCTACGAGTTCTTAAGAAAGATAAAGGGAAAGTGACTGAACACCTTTCTGGACCTGAGCTAGACTTGCTAGGCTTCCATACGGATTTGACTTAGAATTGCTCAATGGTGAAATAACCTAAGACAAGGAGAAATCCTCTTCCATGAACAGTCCTATTGAGACTCCATATGTGAATGGCTTTACTCTCCCTTTTCCTCTAAACCCTCTCCCACCTCCCTGCTCACCTCAGCACCACTTGATCTGTGGCCCTCTCCAAGGATATTTGGGGTAGGTGAGGTATAAATTCTTACTGAAAGGCCAGGGGTCCAATTTGGACCAAGGCTGCTGGAGGAATAAAGAAGCTCTAGACCCGTCAAAATGAATAAAACACAAAGTGGGGGTCTTTCTGTGTAGATTACCCAGCCAGGGGATATGGGAGACCATACTTTGGACCTTCACCTAAGGGATCAATTATAACAGTAACCAAGACCCCTCAGCACAGTTTGAAATAACTCTATGCCTTTGAGAGAAATTCTAAGACTTATACCAAAGACACAGACAACAAGATTAGTGGAGCAAAGGCCTCAAGAGCTGTTAAAACTCTCAGACCCTTTGATCTGAAAACTGTCTTCTAAGACTCTATCCTAAAGAAAGACCAGAGGTTCAGATAAAGATTTCTGTACAAAGAGCAAAAATTAGAAAACAACATGAATTTTCAATATGAAAGCAAGGTTAGGCAACATATGTAGAATGAACTAGTATGCAGTCATCTCATACTTATGAATAATTTTTACTGTCAAGTGGAAATTCTAAAATATATCACTGAAGAAAAAGGAGCAGCCAGAGCTGATATACTATGTTAGCTATGCTATATATATATATATGGAGGGGTATAGTTCTAAAAACATAAAAAAGATAGGTACCGAAATAGTACAAGTTAAAAAATGATGGTAGAATGGTGGTAGTTTTCTCTTTTAAGTTCTTTGAAAAAAAATTATCTATTTGGTTGCACCAAATCTTAGTTGCAGCATGTGGGATATTTAGTTGCTGCATACAAACACTCAGTTATGACATGTGGCATCTAGTTCCCTGACCAGGGATTGAACCTGGGCCCCCTACACTGGGAGCGTCTTAGCTACTGGACCACCAGGGAAGTCCCTTAAGCTCTTCTTTAATCTCCAAGTTTTTTATAACAAGTATGTTTAATTTGTATAGTCAGGGGAAAGTAGCAGTTTTGTTTAAACCTACTATAGCATCAAAGATGAGTGAAGGCTCTCTTAAATGGGCTTACTAACTATGCGCTCACATTTTAATGCTAAACACAGGGTACCTTTCGGCAGGCTCCTTCTCTGAGTGGCATGGCATGGTGTGTCAGGCGCCTTAGTAATGCCGGAGGAACCAGCCCCAGGAAAGGTAGGCGATCTTTTCTATAAATAAGACATAAACATGGTAATTTACACACACATTATTAAGCTAAAGAGGCATGTTAAGCTCAGTCATTTCCAGAATTAAGCTTGTGTATCATTCATGAAAGAAGCCACTTGTTTTGTTGATTGAGTCAAACTCATTCAAATGTCACCTTCTCCTGGAAGCTCCCCACCCTTCTTTGCCTCCACAGCACTGTTTTTACTGAAAACTCTGTGTTACATCCTTGCCAGTCTGTCTCACTAGGCTCTGAGCTCCTTCAGGGCAGGGACTTTTTTTACTCACTTTTGGATGCCTATTAAAGGGCCTGGCATAGTGTCTGGTCCTTAGAACTTGCCCTATTGATAGTACATTGAACAAAAGCATATAATTCTTAAATTCCCTACTTCAGAATGAGACTTTTTGTGAGTCAAATGCCCAAAGAAGATGAGAGTGGTTTTTTCATTGAGGGCCAAACAAGTAATCAATCTGCCTATAGAATGGTCTGTTTGTTGTCATTTAATCGCTAAGTCGAGTCCAACTCTTTCGCAAACCCATGGACTGCAGCCCACCAAGCTTCTCTGTCCATGGGATAGCCCAGGCAAGAATACTGGTGTGGGTTGCCATTTCCTTCTCTAAGGGATTTTCCTGACCCAGGGATTGAACCCGCATCGCCTGCATCGGCAGGTGGATTCTTTAGCTTTGAGCCACCAGGGAAGCGACACTACGGTTAGTCAACGGATTTTTAATGAGCAGTACCAAGTAAGGAACTTGTAGTTTTCCGGAAAGGACTACATATGAAATATGAAAGAGAGCGAGAAGGAAACAAGCAAACAGCACGGGGAAGGGGAGGAAGCAAGGAGAAGGCACCATTAAGTGTTTTTACTGCAGATTACTGGTTCAGGAACAACGTACAGATCAGTCAGAACTCTCTGAGAACTAACCAGAGGAGACTTCAAGGAAGAGGCAGAATGTAAAATATGGTTAGACTGAAAGAACAATGCAGATGAAGGAAGCATCATAAGCTATGGCAGAGGCCAGCTCTTTAGAGAAATTGCCAAACATTATCTCTGGTGGGGTGGGGAGAGGAAAGGGTACAGAAGCCCAGGATCCAATCTGCAATACAGATCAGACAGGAGCCCCAGGGAAGCCTGGGGAGGATCCAGCTTATTTCTTCCTTTCTCTGTAAAATAGATATGGAGAAATCTTGACCTTTTGATCACTGACACCTTTGGAATCACTCCATGAGGGTGCAACGCACAGTCTGCATACTTACTAGATTAGTCAGTCTAGCAGGGAGAATTTCAGAGGACGTAAGAAGGGAATCTAGGCTCTTTGCTTTCTCTCGGACACTTGTAAATTTATCAGACAAAGTCTGAGCAGATTCTTGACTGGTCCAGCACGAGGCAGATCCTGTTTTAGTATCCTGAAATGGGATACTTCCAAGGCAGTCCTTATACTGACTAGCAACTGAAGAAATTGACCCTGTTGTAGAAAAGAGGGCAGTCAGTGTCTGAATACTTTACATTATTTAAAAACAACAATAACACACACATAAAACCCATAAAACTCTATATCTATAATAGGAATTTCCCAAATTGTCAATAACTGAAATAATCACTGATTTGAGACAAAGCTCCATAAGGTATACAAAATGATAGTCTCTAAACTTGGCCATCAAAATAAAGGGAGATTATTTGAACCACAAATATAATGAAAATAAGGACACTAAAGAGACGGTATTTGATGCTGGCTATATGAGGTTATAGGACTCAAACTATGTATGCTTAAGTACAAGATACTGTTTTAAGTTACTAACTCTATAAAAAACCCAATGTGAAAGTTAAAGTGTTAATCACTCAGTCATGTCCAACTCTTTGTGACCCCACGGACTATAGCTCACCAGGCTCCTCTGTCCATGGGATTTTCCAGGCAAGAATACTAGAGTGGGTTGGTATTTCCTTTTCCAGGGGATCTTTCCAACCCAGGGATCAAACCTGGGTCTCCTGCATTACAGCCAGATTCTTTACCATCTGAGCCACCAGGGAAGCGCTTGTAGAGAACCCAGTGTATTTGCCCAAAATTCAACAGTGCTTCAAGTACAAAGTAGACTTGGTATTCACATGTCTCTATTGCTAGAGTAAAAAAATCTCCTTATAGCTGGTTGGATGGCATCACCAACTCAATGGACATGAGTTTGCACAAACTCCGAGAGACAGTGAAGGACAGGGAAGCCTGGTGTGCTGCAGCCCATGGGGTCGCCAAGAGTCAGACACACGACTGAGCGATGAACAATAACAATAGCTAGTTAATCACCACCACCATCACCATCACCACCTGGCCTCCCATGGGATTATCCCCTTCCGCTCTGGCCCTAAGGAAACCCCTCTGCACTGTGAGGAAACACCCATCTGCGGGGCTGCGCCCACAACCTGGCTTCCCACAGCCAATGGGACAGGGGCTGTTAGTTCCCCTCCCAGAACACCCCCCTGTGAGAGAGTACCTGGGCTGAGCGGAGTACTGACACTAGTAGGTGCATGGTTTATTTTGGGTGTTTTGCATGAGACTTCCTTGAAAGAACCGTCGTGTTCATAGGAGATACTCGACAGGTCCTGAATGTCTGTCAATGATCTAAAGTATTAAAAGCACAGAGTAACTGGGAGATGCTTAGAAAAATCAAACGCTATATTCCTAACAGGTACTTTTTAAAGATGCTCTTCACAAAAATCTTTATCTGGCAAGAGGCCAACATCAGAGAATACTTTAGAATATCCATATGATATCTATAAGATACTTAAGATATCTTAAAGAGAGCATCAGAGAATATCCTAGAAAGAGATACTAACTTCAAACATATCTCAGCAGCTAAAAATAAATTCCAAAGGTGAAAGTATATTAAGGTGGGAAACAGATTTAATCTACTTTAAGTATAAGATTATATTCTTATTATCACTATATTCCCTTGATTGTAAGATGCTATCAATTTAGATCACATTATCACAGCAGCTTTTTGGTGAAAGGAGAAACAGGCTCACGTTACACATATACATAAAAATAGGAAGAACACAGCAACTCTTACAAACAAGAAAACACCATTCCCCTAAAACCAAGACTTTGCACAGAATCCTTAAGCAATTTCTGGTGGCCATACATATCTTTCTCTTTGGCTTCCTTTGGTGGCTCCTTTAATGTCTTGTCTTGTTCGCCTTCAGGACTGTTGAGAGAGAAAGTGAGAAGATTACAGAAATCTGTCAGCAGAGTGCAACAACATAGGCCAAGGGCGTTGTGAGAGGCCGTGGGAAGGACACTGAGCCCAGGATGGACAGGGAGGGCTCCAATCCTAACTCTGCTACTGATGGGCCACATGTGCACACGCATATCTGGGCCTCTGTTTCCTCTTCAGAGACTAAATAAATCCTCTCGATGCTTTAGAACTGTGGTGTTGGAGAAGGCTCTTGAGAGTCCCTTGGACTGCAAGGAGATCCAACCAGTCCATCCTAAAGGAAATCAGTCCTGAATATTCATTGGCAAGACGGATGCTGAAACTGAAATTCTAATACTTTGGCCCCCCGATGTGAAGAACTGACTCATTGGAAAAGACCCTGATGCTGGAAAAGATTGAAGACAGGAGGAGAAGGGGACGACAGAGGATGAAGAGGCTGGATGGCATCACCGACTCAATGGACATGAGTTTGGGTAAACTCTGGGAGTTGGCAATGGACAGGGGGGGCTGGCGTGCTGCAGTCCATGGGGTCACAAAGAGTTAGACACAACTGAGTGACTGAACTGAACTGAACTGAAAGGTCAGCCCATCTGAAATCAGCCTATGATGCTACTGGCTGAGCAAGCTCCTGAGGAAGTCAATGGAATACTTTCCTGCGGATGGAGCTTGGAGCAAGAGGCACAGCCACGGGGCCTCACCAACTGTGAGGCAGCTTCCTGGCATGGAGGATCAGGGGATGCCAAGAGAGGCTTGTGTCAAAGAAAGGCTAGAAAAGAATTCTGAAGACAAATTTGACTTCTTTCTATTTTAACCAATATTTAAGATACATTTTCAATACTCAAACACAAACTATAAGCCAGATCTCATGCTAAATCCTCCCAAATGTTCCCACATTTCTAATCTTTGTAGCAATCCCTATGAGACCAGTGGTATAAAGGAAAGAGAATGGATTTTGGATTGGGTTGTGACTATTCATTCATTCAAAAACTTTTTCTTCTGAGCACAACATAGGACAGTGCTTTCTGGTCCTCCTAATTTACATAAATGACCACATGACTTGCTTTAACCAGTGAAATGTAAGTGAAAGTGATGTGATTCACTTTGGGGCAGAAACTTTTAAAAGTCCAGTGCACAATTCACTATGTTCTCTCTTTCCTGCCTCAGCAAGAAAGGAAGCATAAAGATGGAGTCTCCCACACTGTGGATTTCTGAGAGAAAGTAATACAGCACAGAACACTTCTGGCCAATCCCTGATGGACATGGAACATGAACACAAAAACAGTTTTTGTTGTCGAAAATTACTAGAATCTGGGGGCTGCGTGCTACATAACATTAAGTAGCTCAGCTGGTAAAGAAGTTGCCTGCAATGCAGGAGACCTGGATTTGATCCCTGGTTGGTAAGATCCTCGGAGAAGGGAAAGGCTACCTACTCCAATATTCTTGCCTAGAGAATTCCATGGTCAGAGGAGCCTGGAAGGCTACAGCCCATGGGGCCACAAAGAGTTGGACATGAATTAGTGACTAACACACACAAACAACTAGAAGAGAAATTTGACCAAAGTCATACAGTTAGAAAAGCAGAGTCAAGATCTGGACACAGATGACAGCTCCTTTTCATGACCCTTTACAATTCTGCTGAACAAGTCCTAACAAATCTAAGCTGCCTAAAGCTTTTTGTTATTACATGGTGGCTATTATATTTGAAGAAGAACAACATATAAATATGGGGCATTACCATCAATTGACATTACTTCTATGAATCTGAAACTGTGAATAAAATAATGGCATATACCTTCGTATAGGTTGGAATTGAGATTTGGTCAAAGTTTCAGCATTCTTTCCAAGGTTTTTTTTCATTTGGAACTTTTCTTCACCTGAAAGAATAAAGTAAACGCATTTTAAATAAAATTTTGCAAACCCAGATTATGATTTTCATTCTCTGGAGTTTTCCTGGTCTGGTCTAGAATAATAAATAATCTACATAAACAAAGTGTTTCCTAATTGGGCTTGGATTGAGTACTGTAGAAGAGGTTTTTGCTCTGAAAGTTTATTTTCCTTGCTCAGAGGGGAGAACTATATTCTGACACTCAGAATACAATCAAGCCATTTACTGGCCTTTCAGTTATAGCCTCACAGTTACTTCCGGAGACAAATGGTGTTTTGTCTTTTCAGGAAGGCAAACTGACCTGATTCCTGTCAACAGACACCAGGGGGCGTTGAAACCAAGAACTGTTTGTTCACTGAAGATTCCAAGCAGAAAAGACCATTAGCTGGGCATTCCCAGGATGCTAACTGTGTCTCTTGGCCACCAAACACCACTTAAAGACTGGGGGTGGGGTCTTGAGTACTAATGAGCTAATTCAACTGTCTTCTGTTCTCGTTGGCCTCAAGCATCTCAAGTCCTCCCCAATTCTCAGGAAGATACTTTGTAGGCCTCTGGGCACACAGGACCAGAATCCAATTTTCCTTCCCACATTATACAGCTCTGGTTTATGGAGAAGTGGACACACAGACTAGCCTGCCCTACTGGCAAATGCTCACGATCCCCCTGCCATTCTTTAGGTCCAGAAGGTGGCCTGGTAGGCAGTGGCAGGCCCACTATAAAAGTACCACCTTTAGCAAAAGCCAAGACACTGATAAAACCATTTGAACGCAGAGTTCCAAAGAATAGCAAGGAGAGATAAAAAAGCCTTCCTCAGCGATCAATGCAAAGAAATAGAGGAAAACAACAGAACAGGAAAGACTAGAGATCTCTTCAAGTAAATTAGAGACACCAAGGGAACATTTCATGCAAAGATGAACACAGTGAAGGACAGAAATGGTATGGGCCTAACAGAAGCAGAAGACATTAAGAAGAGGTGGCAAGAATACACCAAAAGCTGTACAAAAAAGATCTCCACAACCCAGATAGTCACGATGGTGCAATCATTCACCTAGAGCCAGACATCATGGAATGTGCAATCAAGTGGGTCTTAGGAAGCATCACTACGCACAAAGCTAGGGAAGGTGATGGAATTCCAGTTGAGCTATTTCAAATCCTATAAGATGATGCTATGAAAATGCTACACTCAATATGCCAGCAAATTTGGAAAATTCAACAGTGGCCACAGGACAGGAAAAGGTCAGTTTTCATTCCAATCCCAAAGAATGCTCAAACTACCGCACAACTGCACTCACCTCACACTAGCAAAGTAATGCTCCAAGCCAGGCTTCAGCAATACGTGAACCATCAACTTTCAGATGTTCAAGCTGGATTTAGAAAAGGCAGAGGAACCAGAGATCAAATTGCCAACATCTGATGGATCATTGAAAAAGTAAGAGAGTTCCAGAAAAACATCTATTCCTGCTTTATTGACTACGCCAAAGCCTTTGACTGTGTGGATCACAATAAACTGCGGAAAATTCTGAAAGAGATGGGAATACCAGACCACCTGACCTGCCTCCTGAGAAATCTGTATGCAGGTCAAGAAGCAACAGTTAGTACCAGACGTGGAACAACAGACTGGTTCCAAATCGGGAAAGGAGTACGTCAAGGCTGTATATTGTCACCCTGCTTATTTAACTTCTATGCAGAGTACATCATGTGAAATGCCGGACTGGATGAAGCACAAGCTGGAATCAAGATTGCTGGGAGAAATATCAATAACCTCAGATATGCAGATGACACCACCCTTATGGCAGAAAGCGAAGAACTAAAAAGCCTCTTGATGAAAGTGAGAGAGGAGAGTGAAAACGTTGGCTTAAAACTCAACATTCAGAAAACTAAGATTATGGCACCTGGTCCTATCACTTCATGGCAAATAGATGGGGAAACAGTGGGAACAGTGACAGACTTTACTTTGGGGGGGCCCCAAATCACTGCAGATGGTGCTGCAGTCATGAAATTAAAAGATGCTTGCTTCCTGGAAGAAAAGTTATGACCAACCTAGACAGCATATTAAAAAGCAGAGACATTACTTTGCCGACAAAGGTCAATCTAGTCAAAGCTATGGTTTTTCCAATAGTCCAGTAGTCGTGTATGGATGTGAAAGTTGGACTATAAAGAAAGCTGAGCACCAAAGAATTGATGCTTTTGAACTGTGGTGTTGGAGGAGACTCTTGAGAGTCCCTTGGTGAGCAAGGAAGTGCAACCAGTCAATCCTAAAGGAAATCATTCCTGAATATTCATTGGAAGGACTGATGCTGAGGCTGAAACTCTAATTCTTTGGCCACCTGATACGAAGAGCTGACTCACTAGAACAGACCCTGATGCTGGGAAAGACTGAAGGACGGTGGAAAGGGGGATGACAGAGGATGAGATGGTTGGATGGCATCACCAACTCGATGGACATGAGTCTGAGCAAGCTCCAGGAGTTGGTGATGGACAGGGAGGCCTGGCGTGCTGCAGTCCATGGAGTCGCAAAGAGTCAGACATGACTGAGTGACTGAACTAAATCGAACTGAAGACACTGAAACCCCACCAGTGGAGAAGCATCACAGTTCTCCTTCTTGCTACTCTCTTCAAATGCCCTAGATAGCATAAATGAATTCCTAATAAGCACAGTGCAGAGCTGGAGGGGAAGTTAGAGATTTGAGAGTCTAACTCTCTCCTTTATTTCATAAGAAGGAAAGGAGGGGCCCTGGGGTGGAGTGACATGCCCAAGATGCCAAAGGTCATGCAGAAAAAAAATCAGCAGCAGAACTGAGCATGGAACCCAGCGTGTATCCAACTTTACCCCTGTTGTACTGCCTGGTATGGAAAGGATATATATCAGAGCCATGGTGGGAAAGCGGGAAGAAAAGGGCTAAAAGGAGGAAAAGGGGTAGAAATGAGAGGCTTCTAATGTACTTCAGATGTTCACAGCCAACTAACCATGGTTTTCTGACCTGCCTGCCCCGTAATTTCTCTCTCCTACTCAACCCTCTTTCAAACGCAAGTGAAGTGGCCACGCACAGGTCAGGCTCACACAGAGAGTGAGTGATCATGGGCAGAGGCTCCACAGAAAGAACTGAGGGGCCAGAGGCCCAGGTGTGGGAACCTCACATACACATCTTCCTGAGAACTTAACTATTCATCTGAATGCTTACAGCTTCTTAAAACGCTTGCAACTGTGAAGGTGGCCTGAATCAGGTTAGAGACACAAGCTGGAGTATGCAACAGGAGGAAGGGAGTACGTTCCGAACCTAAACCTGCCCAGCCTGGGTTCAGACAGTGGAGACGTGACCGTGGACTGAGCTGTGTGGTTCACCAGATGGATAACCCTGGTTTTAAAAACAGATGGTTACACGCCTTAAAAGAGCAAAAGTGCACAATTCTTGAAATGTCTATATCAGTACCTGTGGTCCATTTATGTCTCGTCTTGTGCCATACCCCAGCTGTTGATCCAAGGTTAACTTCCCATGTAACAGGAAGCCATTGCTAAGTTATACAGAACCCAACGCCCAGAAAGGGCACAATGTCATATTGGCTATTATTAACCCTTTGCTAAGATGTCATGCAAGCAAAGGAAAATGATGGTAAAACTCAGTCTTCTGCAGTAGAGAAGGACGTAGAAACCTAGTACTGTTGTCACCGTGTCAATAACCAGCTGTGAGGCCCAGGCCGGTCCATCAGGGCAGCTCAGCCCAGACAACTCAAAACCTGCTATGTGCCACAAAAGAGCCTGAAATCTAGGGAAAGAGACTACAGGGGAAAAGAAAAGAAGCAACTGCTGTAACATATGCTATATGAATGCAAGGTGGGGGGACTTCCCTGGTGGTCCAGCGGTTAAGACTCCACAATCCTAAGGCAGGGGGCCTGGGTTCCATCCCTGGTCAAGGAATTGGATCCCACATTCCGCGACTAAAGAGTTCAAATCAGCAACTAAAGATCCTATGTGCCGCAACTAAGACCTGGCACAGCCAAATAAATACACACACAAATATTTATAAATAAATAAATAGCAAAGTTAAAAAGAAAAGAATGCAAGGGGAAGTATACAAATAACATGATGTATGGATGCCATGAGGCTAGTGAGCAGCTGGGAATTCATTCTAAAGAGGGGAAATCACTGAGCCTAAGTTTTCTTTTCTGTGAAATGAAAGGCCTGGAAGGTTATCTCTAAGGACCTTTCCAGCTCTAAACATGTGTGATCTGACAGACAGAAAGTGAACAGGAGGGATTCTCAAAGGAATCTGCCCTCAGGGTATATTACCAGAGGCTTGAGGTCGGGCACAAGCATGTTGTATTCCTTCAAAGTCTTCATCAATGGGACTTGAGGTCTATAAAAGAAAGAAAGAGCAAAGAAAGGAAGTTCACTAGAGGAAGATACGTCATCAAAAGATGGGGAGAGGATTTCTTGATGTTCTTAAACTTTGAAAATCTTTAGAAGTTCCTGCATCTTTTATAGAAAAAGAACAAACCTTCTTCACAAACATTAAGAACTTATCTGTACTATATGTTCATCCTCAACAACAAGCCCTCCTCCACCTCCCACTGTGAGGTGGGATTGGATTATTCTTCCCTTCTTTATATAATTATCCCCTCTCCTCACTCCAACCATCCAACAAAGATGTTTTAATCCCTGGGAGCCTTACTAGAAAAGCCAAAAAAGGTAGGAAAGATGGCCCAGGCTCTAAAGCTACTCTATGGGGTGAGAAGTCAGAACATTGGTTCCTTTGAGGAGAGGCAGTGGGTAGGAGGAAACACAAGGATCCCCTTCCAGGGGATCAGGAATGTTCTATTTCTTGATTTGGGTGCTGGCTCCATGAGTGTGTTCAGCATGTAAAAGTTCATGATCTGTACCCTAAAGATGTGTGTACTTTTCCCTGTTACCCTTTTTATATACATGTACACATTACATGTGTGTACATATATACGTATATAAACTTTATATTTTTATTAACCATTTTCTTAATGTCCCAGTCCACAGTAATATCAAGAATGTTCGAAGGACTGATTATGGAAAACTGCTCTAACTGAGTTTTCAGAAGTGCCGACAAGGGAGAACTATGCTTTTTGATGCATCACTAAATTCTTCCCATCAGTCATATGTGGTGATTGGCATGTACAATCTCTCTTTCCTCCACTCTACCTTCCATATTGGTAAAAGGGCCCCCAGAGGTGGCAGGTTAGGGGAGAGAAGAGGTAAAAATTACAAGAGTAAATAAAAGACTCCTAAGATTTTCATTTTATAAATGAAAATACTCTCTGCACAAACAGGTTCTTGCAAAAGCCAGGCACGTCCCAGAGAAAGGCCCAGGTACTGGACAGCCTCACATTCTCTGAGGACCCCGTGCCACTATTGCTGGCTCTCCCACCACTAAAGCCTGTCAGTCCTGGGCTAACTCCCTAGGCTGCTGTCACCAGTGCTTCTTCACACAGAGCAGTAACAGCAGGCTGCCTTCTCTCCCCTCAAGAAAGGACTATAAATTAAGCAACAAGAAGGAATGGGTTTTGAAAAAGAAGTACAAAGTGCTGCACAAATGCTGGAACCACAATTCTGTGGTAAGAACTTCATCATGAAAAATCTAATTTTTCACACGTTTTTTTCAAAACATACGAAAACACTGATAAATTGACATGATATACTTTTATGGATAAGCTATTTTTCTTAATAAAAATAATTTTAAAGGAATAAAGCAACAGAGGAAGCTGGAGATGTACTATCCTGAACTTTGTAAATTTTTACCTCTAGAGCCAAATTTTCTTGAGCAATTGAGGCGTAAAAATATTCATGGTCTGGAGTTAAAAATTCATCTGTCATGTCTTCAGTGTCTTCAGAAGACTCTGGTGAACAAGCTGATTGTGCAGACTGATCCTATTAACAATGTAGGAAATCACTTTTCAGTTGGTGTTTATTGTAAACAAATCCCTTTAGAGCTGGCTGCAGTGTTAGTAACAGGGCATCTAAAATCACCCTGCAGTCGGGCTGATGCTCTCAAAGCCCCTCCCGCCATGTGCGCACCTCTGCCCTCCTTCTGCACAGCCAGTCATGAACCCCAGAGCAAGTGTGACAAATCACGGTCCTGAATCTCAACATCCTTACCTGCACAATGGAAGTAGGGGAGGCTGGACAACCTTTTTGCTCTGAAATTCACAGGAAGAAGAAAGGCCCTAGACAACTCAAGCTGGAGACTGAATTTAAACACCCTGCTCCCCACAGGCACAGACACAGTCCATGTGCTGGAGTCAACTCTAGGCTGAGGCTGCTCAGACCTGGGACTCCTTCAGGTATTCCCATTTAAAGGCAAGAGAAGGAGCATGATTTTAAAAATAGCAATGCAATCTCAACAATAAAACAGGGATTTCCCTGGTGGCGCAGCAGATAAGATTCCATGCTTCCACTGCAGGCAGTGTATGTTTGATCCCTGGCTGGGGAATTAAAATCCCACAGCCATGCAGCCAAAAAAATTTTTTTAATTTAGAAAAAAGGGAGAACTATGTAAAAAATGAAATAATTTAAAGTAAGTCACTGGGATTTCTCTGGTGATCCAGTGGCTAAACACTCCCAATGCAGGGGGCCTGGGTTCTATCCCTGGGCAGGGAACTAGATCCCACATGCTGCAACTAAGACCCAGCACAGCCAAATA
The DNA here is from genome assembly GCF_014754425.2 of Oryx dammah. Lineage (NCBI taxonomy): Eukaryota > Metazoa > Chordata > Mammalia > Artiodactyla > Bovidae > Oryx > Oryx dammah. The sequence goes on along the minus strand of NW_024070192.1, from coordinate 52,575,994 downwards.
AATAAATTAATTAAAAGCAAGTTATTTCATCAGCATCACTGCTCTACTCCTTCCTTTTCTGCTACTTCTCTACATCCAGTCCCTCATCACCACGTGGCCAGACAGCTGGCTCCTTTCCTTACCTTCAATCATCTCTTTGAAGAGGTTTTGTGGTTTATTTCCCTGGACACTGCCTTTGCCACACTTCCTCTTCTGTGCACTTAGCAGCTGCTTTCCTTAACCTCTCATATCAAATTGAAACTTCTCAGACAAGCCTGGCCTCCCACACCTTCCCCACTTCCCTGACAGACCTGCTTCTCCAGCCAAGCCAGTATGCTTAACGTGGTGCATCCTCCCAGGCCTCACGGGAGAGGAAGAATAAGCTGGCCTGTGAGTGGTCTGTGTACTGATTAAAATACAAAGGTATATTCTTTGAAAAGCCTCAAATGTTATCACAATTGGCTTTCTACATTGTTTATTCTCAATTTTTGTTTATATTCTTCCATGTCAATGGTGATTACAAATTTTGGCTCCTTATGCTGGCTGGACCATGGCCCAATTGCACACTTGAAGAATGAATTAAATCCATGAAGCAAGGCTGTAACCCCAGTGCAAATGCTGGGAAATGACTGAATCCTAGAGATCTTGCTGAGGCATAGATTTCAGTCATGAACACATTCCTTCCACTGAGCTGAGAGCTGAATTTTGGTCTTAGATGACATTCCAGGCGAAGGTACTCTCATTGCAACCCTGGCCCTGCTTTTCCTACTTCAATCTGACTTCAGTCATGAACTTTGGTAACTGACCTCACACTGAGCTTTACGAGGTGGTCTTTTCTACACAGTTAGACAGAAAGCTTGGGCTTCTCAGGTGGTATAGCAGTAAAGAATCCGTCTGACAATGCAGGAGACACAAGAGACGTGGGCTAGATCCCTGGGTCAGGAAGATCCTCTGGAGAAGGAAATGGCAACCCACTCCAGTACTCTTGCCTGGGAAATCCCATGGACAGAAGAGCCTGGTGGGCTACAGGCCATGGAGTTGCAAAGAATTAGACACGACTGAGTTACTGAGCACGCACACAGACAGAAAGCTCAAGAGTCAGAGCTGAATCTAACACTGTTTTCCCCAAGCTCCAATATTCACAGTGCTTTGAGCTGAACTAATTCAGAAAGTATTAGACAGGGAGGAGAGACTTCTTCATTCATGTCAGAGACAGGAGGGCACAGGCTCCAACAAGAAAAGAGCTACATATTTCAACGTCATAATATGTAACAACTCAGTTTTACCCTACTAGGTCTTTGGGTTTGAGTTGGCTCTCCAGCTGTATGACTTACGCTGTAAGACTTCTCAACAGCCACAGATGCATCCGAATTTGCTTGAAAGACTTCACTGTGCTCTGGCTGCTCATCTTTTCTGGGGGGCAGGTGCCTGATACCTAACGATTATAACACAATAATTGTCATTCAGTAATTTTTAAATGACATGAAGGGGCAAAGGAAGATATGTATGCATTTTCTGCCGAATGCAGCTATGTGTCATGTCAGCTTCTGTCCAGAGAGTGGAGACTGGTAGGTTAGCCTGGCTCTAGCATGCAGCCGTGAATCATTCTCCCTTTCACCCACCCGTTCAAGAGTGATGCTTGACAAGGAACAGATTTTAAATATCAAAAGAATCCAAACCAGTATATTTTTCTATCTAAGATGAATAATTTTAGATATACCTTTCCTGGATTTTCAAACAACTGTGAAATGATATCCCATGTCCTGACTGCAAGCAAATTACCAGGTGGAAAGACACAGCATGCAGCTTTCACCCACAAATCTATAAAAGTGATGGCAGTAAACATCATTTGTCTCTAGGTTCCTCAGGCATAGACCCTCTGATAGACGGTAGAATTTTTCTGACCTAAAATGGAATGCAAAGAAGTGGGCAGTAGGGGCTGGCCTGCCACCAATGCCCTCTGGTAAGAGGTTCAATTCTTTGCCAGGTTAGATCCAGGAGCAGGGTCAGCGCATGGAGACTATTTACTTCCTTTGGACAAAGGAATCTGCTCCAGTAATAGAAAAACTTGCAAGTCTCTGGACTTTTTCACCTGTCCGAAGGACAGTGGGATTAGATGGGTGTGCTGCTTTCGCCTGGAATTCAGGATCCTCAGATAGACAGGAAAGGAGAGAAGCGAAAGGAAATATTCTAGGAGGTTTACTTATTGCTGAGAGCTGACAACTTGATAGAGCTCACCTACCCCAATTCCTCCATCTGAACTTACTGGTGGAACGCTGAGGTCCTGACTGTCTGCCATGCTGGTCACTGCTGTCTGTTTGGCCACACTTGTCATTTCCTCCTGGCTCATCGCTTTTCTTGAGATACTCTGCAGCTTGCCGCCAATCCACATGCTCGGAGACCTTAATGGGGAGCTGCGGCAGGGGGTCAGGCTCATTTTCAGCCTCACTGTCTAAAGCCACACCACTCCGAGGATGCCAAGGAGGTACTGTCAGCTGTCCAGTAGCTGCCTTTGCTGCCATTTCTTTCACCTCCACTGGGTGTAAGATAAAGCAGCATTTAAAACAGCACTGTGAATGCTGGAAACAAAAGCTTTCGTTCCTTAAAGAGTTATATAATGTTTTATAGCTTATATTGTCACAATTATTCCCTTTTTAGAACTGCATCATCCTTAGCTTGCCCTGCTTGGCTTGAAACAGAAAAGAGGAGAGAACTAATAAGAGTGAGGGACAGGCAGACTTTCAGTTAGTTACAGACCTTTATGCTGAATTAGACTAAAAGGCAACAGAAATTTGTAGACAGACCTTCTTGCTGCAAAGATTTTGTAAGAAAATGACACGTGAAGCCCCTAGCCTGCAGAAACTAATGGAAGGCATTCTATTTGAGTTTGTATAGCCTTTCTAGACCAGACTGAGCTCATATTTTGGAAGTATGTACATGTGTGTTTTCCTCAAATTTTTCTATCCTTTTTCAGTGTCACTTAGCATTACTATCAAAAAACATAGATGCTGTATTCTTTTAAGCTCATAAGATTAAACTGATATGAAAGGATCATGCCCACAGGATAGGTAAAAGTCACACTGCAAGCTCTCTACCTTAACAACATTATAAGAATCTATACTGTGTATTTTTTTACTACATTTGTTACAAAACATACATATATAGACATATACAGAGTGTAGAAAGATTTCCTATATAGTCCAGAGATTTAAAAAAGCACTTCTCTTTTACAGTTTGTAATCAGAAAGGTCTTTCTTTTAAAATGGAATGATCTAACAAGAAAAGAAGACAGTACAGGCTGTGTACTTTGAGATAACAACCAAGCTAGAAAGATACTTTAAGTTTCATTTTGTCCAACAGAACCCATGGCTTTATACTCACTTTTCCATTTTAAGTGTATCTCTCCATCATCTTTGTTATTTCTCGACTTTGCGTTATAGCTTTCAGAAGACACAGACTGCATCCTGATCCTGAATTGCATATATGTGGGGGAAGAGGGCAAGTGAACACAAACACATCAGTTTACTCAGGTTCCTGACACAACCCCGAGTCCACGAGCCCACCCAGAGGACTGTCCCTATTCTCTGAGCTATTCTGAGGTTGCACTGACTCCTGCGCACCACCAGGTGGCACCAGACCCCCTCAACACTCAGCCCACAAGGCTGTACTACCTGGTAGAGTCCTGGCCAGGGTTGGATGAGGCGGGTGGTCCCTGTGGGTGGCTTGGCACGGTGAGGAGTACACTACCGAGCTGGGTCGTTTTGCTTTGAGGACTGGACTCCCTAGGCCTTCCCTGGCTAAGAAATGAAAGGAGTGGGTTAGATGATCTTGAAATTCAGCTTCACAAACAGAACCCTGGTCCTTGGCCTGTAGCAGAGCAGAGCACAGGTGATGCTTCAGTAGTTTCCTTGTAGTTTCTTTGATCAGAATCCTCTGGTAACAGGCCCACCTGCACAACAGCTAACACTTACAAAGATGGGCTTAAGGCACCAGGGATTCTGAAGATCATTCAGAGAGCTTCATCCTAGTTTCACTGAGTTGTGGACCATGTCCTGCGACTAGTTAGCTGACTTTGGCAAACTTCAGTCTCTCTGGGCCAAGGTCTCCTCGTCTGCACAACAAAGCAGTCTCTTTTTCCTCTAAATATTCCATGATTATATACACTTTATCATCTATCAAACTAATTCTTTGAAAATGTATCATCTAGGGGACCTCCCTGATGAGCCAGTGGCTAAGTCTTCATGCTCCCAATGCAGGGGCCCAGGTTTGATCCCTGGTCAGGGAACTAGATCCCACATGCCACAACGAGAAGATGCCGTGTGGCACAACTTAAGACCTGGCAAATAAGATAAAGATAAAGAAAATGTGTGATTTATGCATACATAGCAATTCCCTTTTATCTAGAACAGCCCAGTCTCCTGCTGTATCAGAGCGCAAAGAGAGGCTGTTGAATTAGAAACGTCATGTCTGATCAGCTTCTCTGAAGAACAATTTGGCAACAGCTATCAAGCATCTGTCGGAGAAGGCAATGGCATCCCACTCCAGTACTCTTGCCTGGAAAGTCCCATGGACGGAGGAGCCTGGGTGGGCTGCAGTCCACGGGGTCACTAAGAGTCGGACATGACTGAGCGACGTCACTTTCACTTTTCACTTTCATGCATTGGAGAAGGAAATGGCAACCCACTCCAGTGTTCTTGCCTGGAGAATCCCAGGGACGGGGGAGCCTGGTGGGCTGCCCTCTGTGGGGTTGCACAGAGTCGGACACGACTGAAGCGACTTAGCAGCAGCAGCAGCATCAAGCATCTTTAAAGTGTTCAAACCCTCTGTAACTCTGCTTCTGGGAGTCTATCAAGGACATAACCCAAAATGCAGAACAAAATTTACTGACAAGTCACTATAACCCTAGTCATAACAGAAAAAAGAAAGACTGAAACAACCTAAAATTCAACAATGGGGGAAAAGAATAATGGGGAAAATTCAATTTTTCCCCATTTCAAACTTATAATTTCAAAGTAAGTTTACAGGATGTTTTTAATAACAAAGGATAAAGAAGTTCTAATGTAAAGCAAAAACTCGGGATACAAAATTGCCTTCTTGTTTAGTCGCTCAATTACGTCCGACCCGTTGTGACCCCATGGACTATAGCCCACCAGGCTCCTCTGTCCATGGGATTCTCCAGGCAAGAATACTGGAGTGGGTTGCCATTTCTTTCTCCAGGGGATCTTCTCCAACCAGGGATCGAACCAGCATCTCCTGCATTGGCAGGCGGATTATTTATCACTGCATCACCCGGGAAGCCCACAAAAATGCCTGCTGCTGCTGCTAAGTCACTTCAGTCGTTTCCGACTCTGTGCGACCCCATAGAGGGCAGCCCACCAGGCTCCCCCGTCCCTGGGATTCTCCAGGCAAGAACACTGGAGTGGGTTGCCATTTCCTTCTCCAATGCATGAAAGTGAAAAGTGAAAGTGAAGTCGCTCAGTCATGTCCGACTCTTAGCGACCCCATGGACTGCAGCCTACCACCCATGGGATTTCCCAGGCAGGAGTACTGGAGTGGGGTGCCATTGCCTTCTCCGACAAAAATGCCTACATGTATATAATTAAGGTTATTTTAAAAGCACACGAAAAGCCTAGGTGGGTTGGCAGCAAAGCATTCAGCCTCTCCCTTGGCGCTGAGCAGGGCAGCTGCACGCTTCGTCCTCCAGCGGCTGCTCCGTCGCCCTGTCTGCCGCTGTCAGTGACGTGAGTGCTAAACTCTCTGAGGCCAATTAGGTGGTTCTTCAGTTCATTCCCTTCGTAAAGGTAAAATACACTAATCCAAAATGCCTGGGCATATTCCTCAATTCTCCCTTTGGTACATATTTAACTGAAATGAAGAGAACAGCAAATTCTTGTCATTATTCTCAGTCACCACTGAGGGCAAGAATAAAAAAATTTTTTTTCCAGGAAGATGGACTTCAAAGCTGTGGATTAATGCTGTCTTTTAACCACAGAAAAGGAAAACTAAGTTCATATACGACTCTGTCCTGAAAAACATTCCTATGCAAAAGAAAATTTATTTTTCCTAAGTTCTTAAAAACCCAGCATATGCATACACTCTCCTTCTACTGAAGGAAAATTGATTTGTGCTGAAATCAATTCATTTGATCTATCTGGCTAAAAATCAGAGTCCAAAAGTTAACGATGATATTGCTCAACTACCTCCTCCTGCCCGCCGAGAGTCAGTGACACTTATTCTGAACAACACTGATTTTCACGTAGTTTGGTTTCTGAAGCCCTGGCACGTGGGATGCCTGGCACTTCCTTTTCTCAGGAAAGCGATCTAGACAGTTTCAGGAAGACAGGGTGCTCTGCTCTGGACCACTGAGGAGTTCTGTCTGGCTGACTTGCCAGCAGCTTCACCTCTGATGTCTCCTGCGAGTCTCCATTATACTGTTCTTCTCACTCACTCAACGGAGAGAACCTGCCAACATCCCTTACTACTCCTCAACGCTCACAATCTCTTTGTCACCAGCAACATGAAGACCATTAAGTGGCCTAAGGGTCACATGGGTGTCTGAAGACATGATGACACAAAGAACAATGAAATGTTAACCCACCTGCTGGTATTCTGGTTCCTGTCTCTTTCCAAGCTGTCCTTGGCTCCGTGAGTGGGCTGAAACTGTTCACCTCTGCTCTGTTTTCCAGGGCCACAAACAGTTGGCAGCTTAAAAATCAGGAGACATGTTTCAGTGCTTTGATGAAGGAATCCCGCTTCCCTTCACTCTCACATTCTATTTTTAAAGTCATTCTTGCTCAGTATGTAGAACTAACCAGACCTCTCAAGATAATTTCAGTTTGCATGTTTCACATCTAATAACTCATCTCTTAGCTGGAGGCCTCTTCAGAGACACGCTGGCCCTCAGGACTTCAGTCTGAACAGGGTGCAAGTGGAAAATGAGCAGACAAAATAGACATCAAAAGTCCCCAAACTTTCCCCTCTATGATTATTAAGGCAGCAGGTTTTATGGCAGGAGCCCCAGGCCCTGGGTTCTTGTCTGATCTTTACTCATGCTAACCTAAGTGAGCCTTATGTTTTGGTTTCCTCATCCATAAAACAGGGACAATAATATCTGCCTAAATCTACTGGGGGTGTGGGGAGGAGAGGGGTGCTATGAAAATAAAACACAACCAAAAAAAAAAAAAGGCTACAATACTTCAAAAATAGTAGAAGTAAAATAAATTAAAGCCAATGCCCTTTAGCCAAAAAAAGAGACCTGAGATCTGCTTACTGCAATTTCAACTTAATTGCATTTCCTAACCTACAGCAAATAAAAGCAACACATGTGAGATTTGGGAATGGCAGCAAGACACCTAAAGGTGAGGAGACACATAAAAATGATCACTGTTTCTGTGGAGTATGAGTTCCAGAGGCTGTTGAGTAGAGGCAACATTGTATCACAGTAACAGATGTTCAAAAAATCATCATGATCACCAAGGAAAGGCTAGAATAGATTTAGAATATATTTAAATTGGCATTTAGAATAATGGCAAGTCTGTAGTGTTTTCATTCAGTATGATTAAAAATTTAAGAATGGAGAAATTAAAAGAATAAATTTCAAATGTTTGAAAATTTCACTTAAGTGAAAATGCCTTATTCCTTGATTATGCTAGAAAACCAGGGTAGGCTTTTTAAAGAACAATTAAAATATGGTATAGTTGCTTTACATGTACTAGCAGATGGTTTCCAATGGCTGCCTTCGATTCCTTCCCTCCTTGTCCACATTGCCACTGGAGAGCTGGAATCTACTTTCCTCCCCTTGAATCCATGCTGGCTTCCTGTGCCCATCAGAAAAGCAGCAAAAGTGATCTTGTCCTAGTTTTTAAGAGACCTGGCAGCTTCAGTTTTCACTTGGGAAGCCAGCTGCCAGGCTGCAGAGAAGCTTGGATGAGACTACTTAGTCAATCAAAAGAAGCCAAGTGTTGAAAGAGGCCGCCTGGGGGAGCCCGGCAACTGAGGCCTCCCTGCAACTTCTTGCTCAACGCAGACTCCAGCTGAACGCAGTTGAGGGGCTGGTCCTGGCCAGTGTCACAAGGAATGGAAGAATCAGTCAAGTTAGCCCTGTCATACCCAGGGCCCACAGAATTATGAGAAGTAATAGAACATTGTTATTTTATGTTATGCAGCAAAAGGTAATCAACATACAGTATACAATAAAAGTTATTTCCAGTAGTCTTCTAGTAAACTCTAACTTTCACTGTGCCTTCTCTTTGTGTGTGTGTGTTAGTAGCTCAGTTGTGTCCGACTCTTTGTGACCCCATGGACTGTAGCCCACCAGGCTCCTCTGTCCATGGGATTCTCCAGGCAAGAATACTGGAGTGAGTTGCCATTTCCTTCTCCAAAATCACCTTCCTTCTCTTTACATAAAAACAAATGCCAAGGCTTTTCCAAATGTTCTAAGTGAGGACTAAAGTCTCACTGAAATGCAGCAAGGAACAGTGCAAGAGCACTAGACTGGGAGTCAGAAACCCAGCTGGGGCTGGTCAGTGGCACAGCAAGGGATGGGGTAGTGGGAGTCAGCTGCCCTGTGCAGGCCAAGAGGGGGCACTTTAGGTGGAGGATTTCAAAAGAATAATAAAACTCACTAAAAGCCTGCTTTTTTTTTTTTTTTTTTAATACCATGAGCCAGCAACTCTAAATAGTTTCAGTAATAAGATCCTCCTTCCAGTGGTGCTGACCTCTCCCACTCCACCCTGTGCTCAGTCACATCCATGGATCTCAGAAAGTTCAAGTCTCTGAGCTTGAGCTTCACACTCTGGAAAAGGATGGGCTTGATCCATCTCTAAAGTTTTGATTCAACAGGCAGCCAGCTCTGCATGTGTGAACTTGTTAAAATTCATCCATTCATTCATTCCCTCAATGACCACTTACGGAGTACCTTCTACTGCTAGGCCCCTTCTATGTGTGGGGACATTTCCTCAGCCTTACTGGATGGACCTGTCCTTAAGAAGCCCAGAGCCTACAAGCCATGTGGTGTGGTCAAAAAAAAAAATGAAGAAACAGCAGCAGCTCACAGAGGAACCACTCTTCAACCCCTGGTTTCTCACATCCTCAGAAGCATTTCCTTGGACTACCAAGTCCTTCCGTTCCCCATCGGTGTCTGAGCTGCTCCTAGCGGAGCTTGTGGCTCATTCATCAAATCGCAGGGTCTAATAAACAGCCTCTGGCTCTATACTTATCAAATGAGTGAATGAATGAATTAATAAGCAATTCAGAATGGGGATTAAATACCTGCCCAAGATAACATATTTGTTGAGTTGAACTATCTAAAATTGTCAATACTTGATTATTTTGACCTACAAAACAGCGATTTCACATAGTTCATAGAATTTTACAGAGGACAGGGCCTGTGAGCTGGGTTCGGGATAGGAGATGAAGAGTATCTACCTTGGAATTCGAACCTAGAAGCCTTGTTTCCCAAAGCAAAGAGGACTCGCTAGGAGTTGGCGGTGCTGACACCGCCCTTGCAAGTGGGTCAGGGTACGCTGAGACCGGCTCCAGACCCTGCACATGCTGCCCTGGCCCCGCATCTCAGCCTCACCTGGCAACCCTTCTCCAGCTGATCCCCGGTGCTTTTTTCAGTGACTTGGGGGAAAGAAGCTAAAGGTGTCCAGCCACAGTCGCTTCTTTTCTTGGACCTCTTGCCAAAATGTCCTCCTCGAAAGTCTTTCACTGTCCTTGGAGACCTTGCTAGAGTCAGACCGCTACCCCCCGGGTCCGGCCGCTGGTCCCCAGGCCACTGCACGACAGGAGGAAGGTAGCTGGAAGCCGGGGGGCCGAGGGCTGAAGTTGAGTCGTGGATGCCTGCAAACTCTCTCGAAGAAGCCCACAGAGACCTGCGCTCCGCCTGCTCCTTCTGTATCATCTCGAGGTTTTCTATCTTCTGCTGAACAATCCTCAGCAAATCGGCATTCTGGTGCATTAAGGTCTGCGAAATCTTCAGGTTCAGCACACACTTACTGATGTACTCCTCGGTCATGGAGCGGTTGTTCGCGGCACCCTGGGCTCCTCGGGCTGGCTCAGGCTGGCTGGCGGAATGAAGCGCACCATTCTGCCACTCCCAGTCCTCACAGGAGAGCTCCGTGTCGGCGTCCAAAGAGCTCTCATCTTCGGCGCAAAAACAGCACACCTCTCTCCTCATCTTTTCCAGCTCTTCTTCCATGGACTTCAGCTCATCTGTCTGGTTTGGTGTGGCCCCCTCAAGAGATGAGCCAGTTCCTGAGTGCTCCTCCTCTGGGTCATCTGCTGTGTCCAGGCAGCCTGAGTAAGTTTCACTGATTTCGAAGCTGCAGAGGCTTGTCTGATCTGGGCTGGGGTTCCTGGCCTCTTCCGCCACGGAGCAGGCAGGAGAAGCAGCGTCTTGGCGGTGAATCTGCTGGGCCACCGGACTTACATCTGGGACAGGAGGCTCTGGTGTTGCTTTCCCGGTGGGAGAAGAGTGACCCCTTGGGGAATGAAACTGACCACCTGCTGCAAAGAAAGGCAACATGCAGCTGATTAAAGTGACCACAGCAGCTCAGCACCTACGGCTGGTTGCTCCAGTGGCATGAGAACACAGAAAGAAGTTTCTTATCTTCTCACTCACTTTTCACTTACAAAGACTGCCAGATACACTCACAGAGAATGAGAAGGTATTTCTAACTTTTGACAAGAGTTGAGATAGAAAATTTGGGAAGGGCTTTCCTGTGTGGCTCGGCGGTAAAGAATCTGCCTGCCAATTCAGGAGACACAAGTTTTACCTTTGATTCAGGAAGATCCCACATGCCGAGGAGCAACCAAGCGAGTGTGCCACAACTACTGAGCCTGTGCTCTAGAGCCCAGGAACAGCAACTACGAAAGCCCATGAGCCCTAAAGCCTGAGCTCTGCAACAAGAGAAGCCGCCACAATGAGAAGCCTGCACACCGCAAACCAGAAAGTAGCCTCTACTCACTGCAACTAAAGAAAAACCCCACCCAGCAATGAAGACTCAGCACAGCCAAAAATAATAGGTAAATAAAATTATTTTAAAAACATGAAAATTGGGGAAGGATCAAACCCAGGAAAAAATGCTTAAGTTATAGTATGTTCAAAATATGCCTAACTATCAGGACAAGTGAATTACAGGCCCCTGAATCTTAGGACTAAATTCACACTTTCTTTACACAAAAAGTGTTTGAATATTCATGTCAGTTTGAGTCATGCTCTTTGTGAGCATCTGATAAAATGAGCCAAGACACTACCCAAGAAGCCACTGCACTGTGAGAGAAATAATACCTTAAAAAATAACGCCAGGACTGACCACCCACCACCCCTGGTTGATGGTGTATGGCTTGCAGAAAATAGGATGGAGGAGTCAAAGTAATGAGACCGTGGAGAGCCATTCTGGAGGCCTCCAGGCCTGCGCAAAGAATCAAGAGAATAGTCGCTTGGCTAGAATCCGAATGCCTGAATTTCAACTGTGTAATCAGCCTGGAATCATGAGCAAATCACACCTCTCTGAACCTTAGTTTTCTCATTTGGAATATGAGGGCATCAACCAGATGACTGCAAGGTTCTTTGTAGCTCTGAGTTCAAAGGTTTCCAAGTACACTAAAAAGTAGCAAGGCTTTAAGAAAAAAGTTAGAAGGAAATACCAAAATGTTAACAAATTATTTCTAAGAAATTAAAATCTTAAGTAATCTTCTTCATATTATTTAAATTTTCTATAATGAACTGTAGTGGGAATTTCTAATAATGTACACTCACAGCCTTGAGAAATTTCATAGAAATAACACCTGGAAAAACAGCATATATCAAGAAACTGTGTTGATGATGTACCAACAATGATCAAAAACATTTTTCATGTTTTTCTTAGAATAATAGCCTTCTTACAGACCCCAAGGCCAGACCCAGAAGGGAGTATGACTGGGGTCATGAAAGCATGGACCTTGGAACAGTGGGTCAGCATCAGGTATGAATACTGCCTACACACTTGCTGAATGTTCCCGAGACCACCCCACGAGGGAACGGCCTGGGGTGAAAACAAGGAAATCTAGACTATGTCAGTGTAGTGTCTTGAGAAAGATAGATCAAGCAAAGGTTTGTAGTCTGCAATCAGGAATAACAGCTGGACTCAGAGTGGACTCTGCACCTCAGTCCAACAGAGGCAGCAGGCCCCCTGACCCATTGCACCAGATTTCATGTTCTGCTCTCATTCTCATTACTCGCTCGCTCCCAGACCTTTACAGCAACAACTGGCGCCCAACGTGGGGCTGGAGCAAAAATGAAAATACAGCAACCTGGGACGGTTGAGAGGCCTCTGAAAATTCCTGCTGGTGAGTCCTCAGGCACTTAATTAGGGTTAAAATGGGAAATATTGAGAGTATAGAACACTATTGCCTATATATTTGTTTATTAAGACAGCTCTTGAAAGCAGGAGGAGCTTCTGTTAGTGAAGGGCAATTATTAGAATTGTTACAAGCAGTGGATAAATATTGCTGCTGGTTCCCGTCAATAGGAACCTTAGATTTGAAAGTCTGGGAAAAGGTTGGAGCTGAGTTAAAGAAAGAACATTCAAAAGGAACTTCACTCCTTGTTTCTATTTGGAGTACATGGACATTAAATAAGTCAGTACTGGAATCTTTGCATACTTCTGATTCTTTTGATGAAAGTGAGGATGACTCTTTTGAAAAACCTCAAAATCAATATAGTAAGGCCAGTCACCAAATTATGTTCAATCAAGGTTATATACCAAGATTGGAACTGGGCAAAAGTCAACAAGGAAGAATTTACCCTTTGACTGCTCAAGATTTCAACCCACCCCCACCCCCGCCCCATTTTCAACAGGGGCCACTGCTCGTGTTACTCTTCCTCCACCCACACCTGTATCTCTTAATTGGAAAACTGATCACCTTGTGTGGACAGAGCAGTGGTCTCTAACAACAAGAAAAACTGGAGGCTTTACATAAATTAATTAATGAACAACTTAGCAAGGGACATATCATTGAGTCCTTTAGCGCTTGGGATTTTCCAGTGTTCATTATACAAAAGAAATCTGGTAAATGGAAAATGCTTACTGATTTGAGAACTGTTAATGCTGTTATTGTTCCAATGGGTGCTTTACAACCTGGTCTACCTAATCCTAGTATGATTCCAAGAAATTGGCATTTGTTTGTTATCGATCTCAAAGATTGTTTTTTCACTATTCCTTTACACCCTGATGATCAACCTAGATTTGCCTTTTCAGTTCCTTGCATTAATTTAAAGGAGCCACATAAAAGATTTCAATGGACTCTGTTACCTCAAGGTATGCTTATTGCTAAGTCACTTCAGTCGTGTCTGACTCTGTGCAACCCCATAGATGGCAGCCCACCAGGCTCCCCGTCCCTGGGATTCTCCAGGCAAGAATACTGGAGTGGGTTGCCATTTCCTTCTCCAATGCATGAAAGTAAAAAGTGAAAGTGAAGTCACTCAGTCGTATCTGACTCTTAGCGACCCCATGGACTGCAGCCTACCAGGCTCTTCCATCCACTGGATTTTCCAGGCAAGAGTACAGGAGTGGGGTGCCATTGCCTTCTCCGAAGGAATGCTTAACAGTCCCACCATTTGTCAAAATTTTGTAGCCAAGGCTTTACAGCAATTGCAACAGCAATCCCCTCATGCATATATCATTCATTATATGGATGATATACTATGACTACAAAAAAGAGAGATGACATTTTTGAATGGCCATGATATTCTTTAGATTCCGGAGAAAACCAGCTAAAATAAAATATTTTTTGAAATTGCAAAACCAGTTCTTCTTGCACGTGCAGTTAGGAAAAAGTTGACTTGTTAAAATACTTTTTTGGAGCTCCAATTCTGCCTGGGAAACAAAAACAGGCCTGGGGAAAAAACCTTAAGCTAACTCTTATCATGTCCTTGGGATACACAGCCCACTCTGTCTGGGACTCTAGCCATAAACAAATTGGTAGAACTCAAACCAAGGGAAAAAATAAAAGAAGGAACAAAAAGATATTTTAAATTTCAAGCAGAAAACTATGAGATCTCTGTCTGTCTAAATTCAACTGTGTCTCAGTGTGTGTCTTTGATTTTGGATACTATGTGGTTAATTTATAAATGAGTTCTATTTAAATTCAGGTTCACTTAAACTGAAAAATATTCAATATTAAATATCTAACATTAATGTTTGCTTGCTATTCTAATTAAAACATGTCTTAAGTCATCAATATTGTATAATACTTTTATTGTGCCTAGGTTTAAGGTAAACTAAATTTATCAACAAAAAAAGTAACTCTTTATATATATATATATATATAAATATATAAATGAGATGAAAACTTTTAGATAAACTCTATTAAAAATAATTATATTTTAGAAATGTCTAAAATAATCTGAGGATTAGGGTAACTTAAATTTCTAGAGTTGTATTTAACTAAATGATAAAAGTTTATTAAATAGCTAGGTCATTTCCAAATAAAATAAGATTTTTAAAACATTAATTACTGAACACTAACTTCCTCTTACAGAAAAACTAAAGAGATTTTGGACTATTAATAAATATGTTTGGTGTCATCCTGAGATATTCTCTATTAAAAAAAAAAAGCAAATGTTTAAAAAAAATTAAAACTGGTATTTATGTTCACCAATCTACAAGATGCGAACATACAAGACAGCTCATGGTTGCTAAAGAAAAAGCAAGATGTGTGTTTTTAATAAAATGGTATAAGGAATGGAATTACTTTCTATTAAGGAAAAAAAAAGTACATCTGACCTTACAAGTGGCTGTTCTCTGAATAGGCAAATACTGTGACGAATATAGAAGCGTAAAAAAGGTTTGTGGCAAGTGGAAGAGAGTTTTGTGCATGAAACAGGTTTCTTAAGGCATTAAACTGCCTTTGAAATCTTTTACTGTTACTTTGACTAGTGAATAACTATTGTTTCACAATGAATATAAGCTGATACCAATCTGGAATTTGATTTTCTCTTCCTATTAAAAATCAAAGTCGTCTTGGAATATGGCTTTTTTATAATAGACTATATAAATTTCTTTGTATTTAAGTGATTCATACTTGCTTTGAAAATCTTTTGTTACTTTGATAAAATGAATGAGTGTTATTTCACAGTGATCTATGGAGACTATGACACACATAGACAAAGCTCATACTGCTTCTACAAAATTAACCCCTCATAAGGAAATTTAAAATGGATAAATAATGGCTATAAACCAGTCAGGGCTATGGGAAGTCCAAGACAGCCACTTGGCTTTTCCCGACTCCCTGACAAACCTCACTTTTATTTGATAAGATAAAGCCTTTCCTGGCTGTAGGGTTAATATCTCACAATAAAAAAAAAAATGCTTAAAATACATTTTCTGTGATCTCCAGTGACTGGGACACCCATTTTGCTGGACACGTCATACAGACATTGACAAAAACTTCACAAACTTTCTGGAGACTATAGTTTTTACTGACATCCTTAGTCATCAGGCAAGGACCACAAATCAAAGGGATTGGTTACATGAGATTGAACAGACTGCTAAACAAGACTACAATTTTCATGACTTTTTTGTCTGATATATTACCAGCTTCTAATTTTTGTTTTCAAATATGAAAAAGCTCATCTCCTCAAGTCAATGATGGTTTAAAACAATTTAGTGATTTACACCTGTGGATAAAATTAAAACATTTTTCTTTTCTCTCTATCACGTCCCTCCAGAAATTAAAAACATCTGGGTTCTGAATAGCCTCATCAAGATTAAAAAAAAAAAAAAAAAAGATTGTCTCCAGACATATACAAAAATCTCAAGAGTATACAGGGGTGCTCTAAAAGAACTATCCACCAACTGATGTCAGGCCTATGACACCTAATGTTTCACTGAATCTTAAGTTCTAGTTTTGTTAATTAAGATCTATATTTACTAAGACTCACTTCTTAGATAATTCCTTATGGTTATGTTACATTGCTAAGAGGCTTCATTAAGTTAAATTTAAAAAGACATTCGTCAAGTTAAATTAGACAGGTCCTTCATTAAAAAGGACACTTTAAGTTTCTTTCTAAAACTTATCTCAGTAACTAGTCTTTAAATAAAGATCAGATGCTCCAGGATCTACAACCAGGAAATTAACAACAAGCTATAGTCGTTTAACAAACTAAGTCAGATGACTTAAAGACGTCACTGGGCTATACCTAATAAAAGTTCTTAACTTAAATTCTTATGATTCTGCTATTACTGCTAACTATACTGTTTTCTATATTGCCTGTTTCAAGAAATGTCCTTTACGTTATCAAATGTGTGACTGAGCCACTGATATAATGATGGTATGCAGTTCCATATAAAATCCATAGTTATAATGGATGTAACATATCTTCCTTTGGTAAACTCTCTTATGTACATATGACTATTGATACATTCTCTCAATTTATATGGGCCACTGCTCATTCCAGTGAGACTACAAAACATATACAAAGACATTTATATGCATTTTTTGCTGCTATAAAACTATCAAAAACTATAAAAACTGATAACAGCCCTGCTTATACCAGTAGAACATTCCAACAATTTCTTAAAATTTGATCTATAAAACATTCTACTGACATTCCCAATAACCCACCAAGACAGGCCATAATGGAGAGGGCTAATCAATCACTTAAACATATAATATAAAAACAAAAAGGGGGAAACGCCATAGGACAATAAACAATATCGACTAAAGCTTTATTTACTCTCAATTTTTGAATATTTTGACACAAACTATGGCAACTACAGCTGAGCGATATTTTCAGGCTACATCCACAAATACAACTAAGCCTGTGATTTGGTGGCAAGATCTACTAATAAATGCTTGGTCACCAGGAAAGTTAATTCCATGGGAAAGAGGGTTTGCTTGTATCTCCCCAGGAGAAGGTCCAGAACCTGAGTGGATTCCAGCTGGTACAGTCAAACCGGGCAGAACCAACCAGTGACTCCAGACAACCTCGTCATGGTTAAGTTTGCCCTGGTAACTATCGCAGTGAGTATACCCCTGGTTTCGGCAGAAGCAAAGAATTATACTGATTGGGCATATATACCTAATTCCCCATTACTAAAACCCATTGATTGGGGGGATTCTATGATTCCCATTTATGTTAATGATTCTTCCTGGAGACCAGGACCTGAAGATACACGCCTTCCTTTTGTCTGAAAAGAAAAAGGGGCTCCCTTCAGTGTTACTTATGGGTATGAATCCTGGCCAATTTGTGTCGGACCAGCTACAGGATGTCTTAAATCATCAATGCAAGCCTGGCTGTTCACTAATTCTTTAAATCATAACTATACTAGGGTTCAACTATATCTTCTCTCTGGTCTGAGTTTTGCTTATAACAACTCAGAATCCAATAATGACACCAAATCAGACAGACCTTTATGCGAACATCACAAGCTGTGGACTGAAACACAAGATCATGTTCAGTGAGATAACTGCTGTGGGACTGAGGGAGTAATTTTGATTAGTGGTTCCTATGGAATTGTATGGGACTGGTCCCCTAAGGGGTATGCAGTCTCTAATTGCTTTCATCAAAATCAGTCCTGCAATGCTCACAAAAGGCTGCATTGGCAGTTGCCTGAAGTCTTTGACCATACTAATATTACCACTCATTCAGACCATCCAATCATATGATATGGTAGTGGCATGTCACCTTCCTTCCCACAACTGGATCAAGGAAGAGGGCAAGGAGAGGTTTGGAAATTGGCTTTAAGTCTTAGAAAATTCCAAATTTGGGATGGACATTATTCTGATAAAACTAATGATTCACTGACATTTAACACCAGTACAAACTGGGCATTTTATATTCAGGCTTGTGTGAGATATTGTTATGTGCTCTTGAAAGGGACAATTTCTATCAATGAAAGCGTACAAGAACTTTCTTGCCAGGATTACAAATTATGTACTTGCTTAAATTCTTCACTTTATAATTCTAATCGCTCATTTGTTATATTAAGACAGAGATTGGGAATATAGCTTCCAGTAAATCAAACCAGACCATGGGAAGGCTCCCCTGAAATACATGCTCTTTTAAAGGTTATAAGTAAAGTACTGCAACGTTCCAAAAGGTTTATTGGACTCCTTATAACAGCTATTGTGGGAATTATCGCTATAGCCACCACCACAGCAGTAGCCGAGGCGGCTCTGCATCAAACTATACGAACAACTCCATTTGTATAGTAGTGGCACCAAAATGCAAAGTTCTGCCTGGGGAGGTCAGACCCACACAGACCAAGAGGTTGATGAACGATTGACTGATTTAGAAAATGCAGTTCTCCTACTAGGGGATGAAATACAAAATTACAAACTCATCTTAAGTGCGATCGGAATATCCCTTCATTTTGTGTCACACCTCATAAATATAATCAAAGTGCATATATTTGGGATCAATTATCTAAACATCTGAGAGAACACACTTGTAATAATCTATCCTTAGATATTTCCCAATTACAGGCTACTATGTCTAATATGCAGAATGTTCACTTAACAATAACTCCCAGAAACTGATTTATTTAAAGAAACTGAGGAAAGCTTACATAAACTTAACCCCATGATGTGGATTAAAAATTTAGGAGGAGGATCGCTTGGTACTATAATATCAAGATGTATATTTTTAACTGTTTTGTGTCTAGTCCTTAGATACACGAGAGAAACCATCCAAGAAATGATGAAGAAAGAAGTTGCTCAGACAGTGTATCTACTCCTGCAAAAACAAAGAGGGGGAGATGTAGTGGGCATTTCTAATAATGTACACGCACAGCCTAGAGAAATTTCATAGAAATAGCACCTGGAAAAACAGCATATATCAAGAAGCTGTGTTGATGATGTACCAACAATGATCAAAAACATTTTTCATGTTTTCCTTAGAATAATAGCCTTCTTACAGACCCCAGGGCCAGACTCAGAAGGGAGTATGACTGGGGTCATGAAAGCATGGACCTTGGAACAGCGGGTCGGCATCAGGTATGAACACCGCCTACACACTTGCTGAATGTTCCTGAGACCACCCCACGAGGGAACGGCCTGGGGTGAAAACAAGGAGATCTGGAATATGTCAGTGCAGTGTCTTGGGAAAGATAGATCAAGCAAAGTTTTGTAGTCTACAGTCAGGAGCAACAGCTGGACTCAGAGTGGACTCTGCACCTCAGTCCAACAGAGGCGGCAGGCCCCCTGACCCATTGCACCAGATTTCGTGTTCTGCTTTCATTCTCCTTGCTCGCTCCCAGACCTTTAGGGCAACAATGAACAGATAATAATTTTAAATAAAAATCACCATATTTACTTAAGAAACAATTGAATACATTCCTCAATCATACTAGAAAGAGATTGTTACTGCCCAGTTCTGGAGAAGGTGCATACGGAGCCCATAAAAATTTAACTTAATTTTAAGGATCTTGATTTTGTTTCCTAAGGCAGTCATCTTTCCCAGTATAAGTTACGGGTATAATTTGGAGGAGTTGATTAGTTGCAGCTCTCAAAACACAGTTATGTCACAACCTTGAGTTAAGGCCATACCTGTTTCCTTCAGCTCTTTTATTTCCAAGTTAGGGGTCTCTTTTGGATGTTCTGAAGTTAGTCCTAGACACACATTGACATCAGGATGAAATTCGTATCTCTGCACCCTGGGACTCTCAGTTGGCTGAGTTCTCTGGGCTCCAATAAAATCCTGTAACAAGGGAAATACTGTCAAGGACATATTTGCAATCATCTGAATGTCACTGGTATTTTAGAAACATATGTAGGTGTCAGATAAACTCCCTGTTACTCCTGTTGGGTAGACTCACTGTAGTTCTCATAAATGAACTCACTGTAATTACCAATATGAAAAGTAGGAACAGAGGCCTCACTGGTGGCTCAGTGGTAAAGAATCCACCTACCAATGTAGAAGACACGGATTCAGTCTCTGATCTGGGAATATCCCACATGCCATGGCGCAACGAAGCCCCTGCACCACAACTTCTGAGCCTGTGCTCTAGAGCCTGGGAGCTGCAACTACTGAAGCCCACACACCGAGAACCCACGCTCTGCAACAAGAGAGGCCGTCCCAGTGAGAGCCGGTGCACCGCACCTACAGAGGAGCCCCACTCGCCACAACTAGAGGGAAAGCCTGTGCAGCAACGAAGACCCCGCAGGGCCAAAAATAAATAAATGAAATGATCTGTTTTAAAGTGACTAAAGCTGCTATCTACTGAATCACACTATGTGCCTACAGGGTGCCCCTTTTACAAACTGACCCTCTCCAGCCTCCCTCTGCAATTTCCTGCTGCCCTCACCAAATTAGGCAATTAGGCTTTTCTTGGGAACACAGAAAGAGTGTCATGAATGAGGATTTCCCAAACTTCCTACAACTTGATCTCCAGCTTCTTCTTGGTCTCTTAACTCCCTAATCTACCCTGAGATAGGTAAGCAAAAATAGACCCTTAACAACTTTAGAGCTTACCTTTAAGTCATTCTTCATAATATACCGGATATCCTGAAGGTTCATAGTTCTATCTTTCTGCTTGACCTGGATGCCTGACTTAACAATATCATAGTAAGGTTTCGGAAGCCTGACGTCAGCTTCTAAATAATTTCCCAAGACTATGGTTTCTTTAATGACTGAGCCATCTAAGCCATCCCAGGGTATGCTGTCTGTTAAGGAAAAAGCCAGAAGAAGAAACATTAAGAAATCAGATAAAACTGGCTAACTTTCCTCAACTTGCTCAACCTCTTTAAAATTAATTTCTCTGTAGAAAAACTACTGGAAGTTCAGTAACAAAGGAGAAAACATCTGATCCAAATAACAGGGAGATCCCTGTCACAGAGACAGGATAAAGCAGTGTCAGACCCCTGTAGGTGTGGACTTCTGGCCGGCAGACCTGGGGACTACAAAGGAATGTTTCCTGGTGTCAGGCTGGCCTGCCCAATGCATTCCTGTCACAGAAGGTGAGGCTCTGCCTCTGACACCATAAACACTACTAAGCGGGGCTGAGTCTCACTCCAGCAGTGAATGTGGTTTGTATGCCTTCACCTCAGAGTCCTGTACGTTTGGAGGGGCTTCTATTTCTTATAAGTGATACTGCTTACACATACAATGGATCCTGGGTGTGTTTGATTTCCATTTGCTTCTCAGAGGCCAGTCCTTTCCTCTCATTTGTAAGTTCTTAACATAGAGAACTTGTGGTTGCCAACGGAGAGAGGGGAAAGAGAGGGATGGCCTGGGAAGTTTGGGGTTGGTAAATGCACACTGTCACATTTAGAATGGAATGGATAAACAACAAGGTCCTACTGTATAGCACAAGAAACTACATTACTCAATATCCTGTGATAAACCATAATGGGAAAGAATATTAAAAGAGAATGCACACGTATGTGTAATTGAGCCACTTTGCAGAGATTGGCACAACACTGCAAATCAGCTATACTTCAATAAAAATTAAAAAAGAAAAACAAAATAGGTTCTTAAGGGGAACCTCACAGAGACCCCTAAGCACTGACAGCAATATTCAGTTTAAAAACTCTCCTTGGATTCAATGCACTACCATTGACAAGCCAATAGGTGAATCTTAAAGAACAGATTAAAAGAGAATGATTTCTGAGAGATCATATCTTGCATGAACACAAAGAGGTTTCCTAAAGTCTTTTTTCCCTGTGTCCTGCATTCTCATAACGCTAAGTGACTCTTCAGGGGGAAAAAACCCAACCTAGGAACAGGGACTTCGGTCACTGCCGGTGTGCTCTCTGACCCACCTGTTAAAATCTCCTGTACGATTACAGAAAAGCTGTAGATGTCCGACTTCACAGTGGCTGCCTTCTGTAAGATCACCTCCGGGGCGGCCCAATTGTACAGCTGGCTGGGGAGCGGCACTCGAGTCAGGCCCCTGTGTGCACCCCCATCCTGGCTACAGAAGGAAACGCAAGGTGGGGCTGGCGCCTGAAAGGGCCACTGTGATCACCACGCAGCACACGAGGGAAACACTTGCTGATGGCCTCCTTGAGCTTCTAGAAACCCAGCTAGACCCTGAACCAGCCCACACTGCCTGCTGCTGCTACCTGAGCAGGCCCTGCCCCACCCTCCACCTCAGCTGGCCACTCCCTCCCACTCACTCCCTCGCCGCAAGTCACAGGGGCCCTCTCGAAGTTTCTCCAATGTGCCAAACACATCACCACTTCAGGTTTTTGCACTGGTGGTTTCTTCTGAGAGCATGCTCTGCCCACAGATCCTAGCATGACTGCGTGCTTCTTATAATTAAAACACTAGCTCAAAATTCACCTCCTTGGAGAGGACTTACCAGACCACCTAAAGTAGTCCCAATTTATTGGCTTCAGAGCATTTATTATCTGAATTTCTTGTTCACTGATCTATTATTTATCATCTGCTATTATCTGCTCCACGAGGCAGGCCTCTTAACTCTTATATCATCAGAACTCTAAACTTACACCAAGGCCTCAATGCTTACTTTTGAATAAATAAACCTAAGACTTTTTCACGGAGAAGGCAATGGCAACCCACTCCAGTACTCTTGCCTGGAAAATTCCATGGACGGAGGAGCCTGGTAGGCTGCAGTCTATGGGGTCACTAAGAGTCGGGCACGACTGAGCGACTTTACTTTCACTTTTCACTTTCATGCATTGGAGAAGGAAATGACAACCCACTCCAGTGTTCTTGCCTGGAGAATCCCAGGGACAGAGGAGCCTGGTGGGCTGCCATCTATGGGGTCACACAGAGTTGGACACGACTGAAGCGACTTAGCAGCAGCAAGACTTCTTCAAGAACCCCTTCAAGCCTCCTTCAAAGTCTTCTGGGACTCTTCCAACTCTTCGTGATTGCTTCTTTTCTGAGCTCTGCCCTCTTGCAAATGAGCCCTCTCAGTTTATACTCAAAGTTTCACTGATTTGCTTGAATAACTCAACTTTGCAACCAGGCTCCTTGGAAACTAAGTCAGAGTGCCCTAAATGTCCTCTGGGCCAACAAAAGTCCTCAGGATGAAATCAGCGCTGATTTCTGCCCACAGCTGTCATGAGCATCAAATGAGATCACACGTGTGGAAACACTCTGTGAGCCATAAAGCACTAAACAAGTAAGGAATTAATACGAATGTTGTTGTTTAGTTGCCAAGTCGTGTCTGACTCTTTGTGACCCCAGAGACTGTAGCCCATCAGGCTCTTCTATCCATGCGGTTTCCCAGGCAAGAATACTGGAGTGGGTTGCCACTTTCTTCTTCAGGGGATCTTCCCCACCCAGGGATCGAACCTGCATCTTCTGCACTGGCATTCGTTACCACCGAGCCACCTGGAAAGCCCAGTATGAACTTAAATGGTAAGCATTTGGTAGAGACTTGATGACTACTGGTTGATAATTAAGAATTAAGTGTTCAGAAATTTCCTAGCAGTCCAGTGGTTAGGACTCAGTGCTTTCACTGCCAAGGCTCAGGTTCAATCCCTGGTTGGGGAACTAGAGATTCCACCACCAGTGATGCAAGGCAGCCAGAAAAAGAATTAAGTTTTTATTTAAAAAGCAAATAACTAGAAGTTCTTTTTGCTGACAGAGGAAAGCTTTTAGAGGATGGGATGAGCTTCTCAGACTTTGAACAAACTTCTCTAGGTAATACTTCTCCCAGTAGAACTTTTTTAAGAAATAATTTTATTTCTTTTCGCCTGTGCTGGGACTTCATTGCTGTGCGGGCTTTTCTCTAGTTGTGGCGAGCAGGGGCTACTCTCCAAGTGAGGTGAGCGAGCTTCTCATTGTGGTGGTCCCCCTTCTTGCACAGGCTCCAGAGCACAGGCTCAGCAGTTGTGGCACACAGGCTTAGCTGCTCCATGGCACAGGGGGTCTTTCCGGACCAGGGACTAAATACGTGTCTCCTGCATTGGCAGACAGATTCTTTAGCACTGAGCCACCAGGGAAGTCTGCTCTCAGCAGAACTTTTGATTGCAGGCAGTAAGTTTAGGAAGCCATGAAGCTATGCTATTTTTAGACTCTGTAGTTGTATTGCTGAATAGGCAGGTGTGGCCTGGTGTTGTGTGAACAGCATGTATATACATGCAAAATATCACATTAGTATCACAGGAAAAGCAATGGAGTGTTTCATTGTCAGAGACATATTCCAAGGACCTAGCTCACTTGGGTCTTCATACTGTGGGGCGATTGTCCAAGGGAGACGCTCACTGACCCTCTCAGGCCTTTTAGGCTACCTAAGGCAAGGGACAAGTCACTTACAATTGGCATTTATGTCCTTTCTCTTTTACTTCCACTCACTTTCCTCTCTTACAATCCCTCTTCCTTCTCTGTTAATGCTAGTGGAATGTAGGAAAGGCGTTTTTTATTAATATTTATTTATTTATTTGGCTGCATCAGGTATTAGTTGCGGCATGTAGGATCTTTAGTTGAGGTATGTGAACTCTTAGTGACAGCATGTGGGATCTACTTTCTGACCAGGGATCAAACCTGGGCTGCTGCATTGAAAGCACATAGTCTTAGCCAGTGGACCACTAGGAAAGTCCCAGGGAATTCTTTTCAGCTTCGGCTTTGACATCATCAAAATTACATTTGGCTATGGCTATATGATACCACTTGCAAGGTCAATTCCAGCTCTAAAGACTCCATTAAGAAGGAGTTGAAGAATAGGAGAAACTGCCGTATCATTTTTACATCAAGAGATGGAATGCTACTCTTGACAATAAACAGCCCTCCGAGTTCCTCTGTCCATGGGATTCTCCAGGCAAGAATACTGGAATGGGTTGTCATGCCATCCTCCAGGGAATCTTCCTTGCCCAGGGATCAAACCAGCATCACTTGCGTCTCCTGCACTGGCAGGTGGGTTCTTTACCACTAGAGCCACCTGGAAGCCCCAGGGTTGAGGCTGTGTGTGTGTGTTAGTTGCTCAGTCATGTCCAACTCTTTCTGATCCTATGGACTGTAGTCCCCCAGGCTCCTTTGTCCATGGAATTTTCCAGGCAAGAATACTGGAGTGGATTGCCATTCCCTTCTCCAGGGGATCTTACTGACCCAGGGACAGAACCCGGGTCTCCTGCACTGCAGGCAGATTCTTTCCTGTGTGAGCCACCAGAGAAGCCCAGGGTTGAGGCTGGCCATCTCCAAATCCCCATTTCACTCTAGGATTCGTATTTCTATTGGAGAGCGCATCAAAGAAACTGTGATACCACCATGCGAACCACAGGTGGCGCTGCATCACTGGCAAACAGCTTGGGTTCTGTCAACCTTATTGAAAAGTCAATGGAAAAAATCAACGATAAAAATGTCCAAACCCTTCAGCTCTTGAACACATAGCCAAAGTGGTGAACCTTGTTCTGCATCACTTCAAGGGTTCACTTGGGATGCTTCCTGAGCGCTTACTATGTGGCAGGCCCTGAGCTGGGTGGTAAAGATAAACAAGCCATAGTATGGGTCCTGCTCACCATTCGGAGGGGCCGACACTTACTACTGGGCAATGAAGCATGCTTGGTGATTCGGGGAAAGGGCTTCACTATAGGCTTCACGGGGGGGGGGGGGGGGGCGGTGGAAGATGGTGTCAGAAATAAGTTTAAAAGGATAAACAGGCGTGCCAGGTACTCCAGGCGTGAGGAGCAGCCCTGAGAAATGGCATGGTCTGCCAAGTGTCCTCAGACGGCCAGGCAGAGTGGTAAGTGATGAGGGTGACGCTGCAGGCGAAGCCTCCACCACGGAAGGCTTCCCACTCTACAAAGTGTGGGGACTTAATCTTGTAGGCAGAGGGAGACACTGGGGTTGAGAATGGACCAGATCTGAGACTGAGCAGCTCAACTGGCGAGAGCTATCTAGCCTCCACCAGTTTCCAATGGAAAACGGCTCCAGTCACAGCTAACTGCTCCCCTGTTTCTCTCTCGTCCTATCACTGCCCCATCGCCATGCAAGAGTGAGGAGGATCTTCTTAACCTGTAAATCAGCCAGAACATCATTCTGCTCAAAAAAAAAAACCTTCACAGTACCCCAGTGTTTCAAGGATTAAATTCAAACCCTTTGCCAAGCCCAATCTGACCCATGCTCTCCTCTCCAGACAGAGACAAGGGGCACACGAGGCCCAGGAAACTGATAGTCTTTCCACTTCATTCAATTTAAAAACATGTTGAGGAACTTCCCTGATGGTCCAGTGGTTAAGACTCCACGCTGCCAATGCAGAGGGTGTGGCTTCAATCCCTGGTCAGGGAACTGTGATTCCACAAACAGCATGGAATGGCCATAAATACATAAATAAACAAAATCTTCTGTAAATAAATAAAATAGAATTTTTAAAATAAAAAGGAATTTCCCTGGTGGTCCACTGGCTAAGACTCCACACTCCTAATGCAGGGAGCCCAGGCTCTATCCCTGCTCAGAGAACTAGATCCCACACGCCGGAGCTAAAGATCCCACGTGTCACGACTAAAGATCCTCTGTGCTGCAACTGAGACCTGGCGCAGCCAAATAAATAAATACATTGTTTTAAAGTAAATTAAAAAAAATTTTTTTTCATTAAAAAAATAAAGAACATGCTGAGCTCCTGCTGTGTGGAGGCCTGCTCTAGGCCTGCTCTGAGATATGGCAGCAGATAAAACAGAAATCCCTGTCCTCATAGAGCTTTTCTAAGAAGTAAATTATGAGATGTAAGACCTGCCAGGGGCTTCCCAGGTGGCACTAGTGGTAAAGAACTTGCCTGCCAATGCAGGAGACATAAGGGATGAGGGTTTGATCCCTGAATCGGGAAGATCCCCTGGAGGAGGGCATGCCAACCCACTCCAGCATTCTTGCCTGGAAAATCCCATACAGAGGAGCCTGGCAAGCAACAGTCCATGGGGTTGCAAAGAGTCAGACATGACTGAAGTGACTTAGCAGGTATGCACGTAAGACCTGCCAGAGACTCAGAAATAAAACCTCAGTGATGGTGGTGGGTGAGGACCAAGCTCAGGAGAGGTAAGCAGGTCTCAGACAGGGGTCTGCCCGTGGCTCAGGCCTCACAGCTGCACCCGAGCAGCTCTGGGCACGGGCCTCAGAGCTGTGGAGGACAGTAAGGAAGCACAGGGTAGATCCTCTGCCCCCCAGAACTAAGGGGCAGGAGATGGGGGCCAGCCCTCCACTCTCGGGAGGACTCCGACTTCTGCCAAATGGGAAATGAAGCCCATGCCTGAAACCTTGAGTAAAGATGATGTTTTCATCACTATTTCCCTCCCTGCACTGAGCCCCACCTACTCAGGTCAGGATCGTAAGGCTCACCAGCACCCACTGCCTTCTCACATCTTCCAGGATGCACAGCTGTGGTGCATTTCCCAGCCCGCCTGCAGGGAACAGGTGATTGGGTGCTGGGCCCTGTAAAGTGGGAAGTAATGATACACCCACTAATCATTCCAGTAGTCCCTAAACCCCGCCATGCGTCCCTCCAGGCTTGCTCTTTCTCGCTGAGCAGCAATGCGGACCACCCAGTGGGAGGCTGAGGCCTGGGGGCCAGTGGAGCCCCAGAAGGGAGGAATGCAGAGCACGGTGAATGCTACCCCTTCCCAACACACACACGCTGCATGGCAAGGTGAGTGAGAAATACTTGGGCTGTGTGAAGCCACAGAAAATTCTGAAAACTTACAGTCTGGCTAACATGTGCTCACGCTTGTCAAATGTTTATTATAAAGAACAGAAGTAACTTCCCCAAAGCCCCTCTAACCTGGGCTGACAGGGGAAGACACTGGGAAACCTCTTCCTCCATTGATAAAGCAGTTCAGCCCACCAATGAGGGATCCTGCCCAGATCAGATTCTCTCTCTACAGCAAAGCACCCACCCTGGGGAGACCCTGTTTGGAAGTCATGATCGAGGTGCACCCACCTTTCCATCATGTACTCCAGGTTGGCCAGCCTTGCTTCCCCTGTGGAGACAATGTGGATGGCGTAGGAGCTGAGGGAGCGGTGGATAAAGCCCCGGGAGTGCAGGTACCTCAGGGCGTCGGAGATCTGGAGCAGCAGGTGCACGATCACCTCCATGTGCAACACGGGGAACTGGGCCCGCTGCAAGCGAGAACAAAGGATGCTGCAGAAGGCTTCACAGTTTCCAGTCTTTTGTGTTGACCTGCATTTCAGCCACCTAGTGTCATGACAGCCACCTGCTGTCATGGTGGGGAACCTAAGATTCAATGAGGTTAAGTGACCAGCCTGAGGTCCCACTGACTCAGGCCCCCCTGACTCCAAACCTGGGTTCCTCTCCCTTAGCCAAGCTGCTTGATATTACAAAAAAAAAAAAAAATGAGGAGAAAAGTCCTCAAACCTGGTCCGCACCTCCAGTGTGGGCCCTACCGCCACTGGCAATGCCAAGCCTGTGCTGCGGGAGAACTTGACACACAAAGGACAATCCAGCCCCTACTGCGGTCAGAGGACCTAGAAAGTTCACTCCAGGGGGACAGAAATCCCCTCATACTAAGACACCCAGTCACAGCTGCTCTCTTCTCTCCCCAGAAGTGGCATTGTAAGTCAATGCCCTCCCCCAGGAGAGGAAAGGGAACTCTAACACTGAACCCGAAACCCGGGCAGGAGGAGGGGTGAGCCGTCTCAGGGAAGGGCCCTTCCTGCAGGCTCTCTTCTCACTCCAGCCCAGGGTGTTCAAAACAAAGCCATGGAGAAAGAAAAACCGATCTGTTAGGACCTTTTGGAAGTCACATTTCAGGCCAAAGCAAGCTCCCAAGGAGTCTGTGTGTCCCATACCCTCCACTAGGAAAGCTGAAAAGTAGGAAGGGACAGACAAGGACTTGCATATAAAGGTCCCAGAGGGCAGCGGTCCCCAACCTTGCTGGCACCAGGGACCAGTTTTGTAGAAGACAATTTTCCCACGGATGAGGGCGGGGGAGGAAAAGTCTCCAGATGCTTCGAGCACATTACATTTATTGTGCACTTTCTTTCTGTTCTTATTACAGCAGCGCCATTTTAGATCATCAGGCACTAGGAGGCTGAGGGCCGCTGCGTTAGGGCACAAGTGAAAATGCCCTGAAATAAGGCCAGAGACTGGTTGGTTGCTGTGAGCTAAAAGTGTGGCTGTGTGTTTTCTGGGTCTACTGAGCTCTCAGATGTGTGATTAAAAAAGCCAGACTAACAATAATAAAATCACACTAGTTCCAATGTGCTGATTAGCTTTAAATGGGGCATTATATAGCCTCCCTCAGAGTAAAGAATTAAGAGATTTCTCTTCTATGCATGCACGAATGGGAACTCTGCTCCTGAGGTAAAAGAAGAGAGAGAAAGGGAAAGGAGAGCTGGAGTGGTGGGGAAAGGCAGCAAGGGGAAAATGCAGGGAAACAGGCATTCACCCGCTCGTGGAGGACACTGAACAGCGTGCCCACCGTGACGCGCTCGTACACGAGGCGGGTCTTCTCCAGGTCCGGGGACAGGCACACAGCCATCAGCTGCAGCAGGTGGGGATGCCGCAACTTGCTGCAGAGGCAAAGAGGACAGGATGAAACGATGGGCGCTTCCCTTTCTTCTGGGCTCCCTGAACACATTCCCCACAAATTCTGTTTACACACAATGTTTTGCTAAGAAAGTGGGATGGGGCAGGGGTTGAGTTCTCTGTTGATGGAATTCTTGGCTTTTCACTGATCAGAACCTGAAGGCTTAGGGTCATCAATGACAATGTCACTAAGAGCTACTAAGCAAGGGACTCGACATACATCACCTTGATCCTAACAACTAGCTGCAGGAAAGGTGCCATTACAGTTACACTCATAGAGATCAAGAAGCAAAGGCCAGGGAGAGGTCAGGCCCAAGGTCACACATCCCACCCAGCCGCACATCAGAATCCACGTTATGAGCCTGTCCAGCCTCCTTGAGTCCCTTTAGGCTGACTTCCCCAAAACGAAGGGTTTGGCTTTATAAGAGTTGAGTGAAATTGATGAGCCAGGACTATTCCAAGGCCTCAGCAGCACTGGTATGCAACCAAGGATGAAGTTCCTGCCCCAGCAAGACATAAGGACCTGAAGGACTAACCCCTGAGCCACAGGAAACCTAGGGTACTGAAACCCATGGGCGTGTCTTCTCTTCCAAGGAGAGACAGCGCACACAGTCCTGATGGTGGGCCTTGAGGGCTGCAGATGAGCCAGCCAGGCCTGAGGCTGGACCTCAGAGACATGCAGGGAGTCTATTAGCAGACAGAACTGAGCCTCTCACTACCACCATCCCCAGCACTCAGGCTTTTCAAGAATGCTTCTTTTTCCTTCTTGGCAGCCCTGGGAAGTCAAATCAACCCACCAGGAGGAAATGCTAAGACTAAGGAGGCTGGTCTCCACCCTCAGGTACAGCCCTGCATAGCCCTGAACCTGGGTCTGAGACGCTCTTGGGTTTTCTTTCTTACCTGCTGTGCTCTTGCTCGGTGATTAACAAGTCGGCCAGCCACAGCCTGCTCCAGTGCGGGTGGGTGGAGAGGTGCAGCTCCTTCACCGTGACCCTGCTCCCGTTCCACACCAGGCTGCCGGGGCAGGAAAGGGTGTGAGCAGGAGGGGGTGAACAGCCACTCTGCAGACTCGTGATCAGGGAACAGTGTTTACACAGGTTCTGTGCAGTTCCCTCCCCACCCCGCACCCTAACCCCCCCTCCAATGTTGTGTCCTCCCCGCTCCTACCCCCAGGGCCTAAAGCACTTCGGGGACTTGGTACAGGTGGCGGAGAATCACTGAGGGATTTAGGGGAGGGAGTGACTTGATCAGGTTTGCATGTTAGAAAGACCAGGGCACCAGCCGTGTGGGGAGTGGTGGGCCGGGGTGTCTGGAGAATGAGAGGCCAGTTGGGAGGCTGGTCTGGGGAGGGACACGAGGTGGACGGAAGAAGAGAGGACGTGACAAATCGGTGGCTCGGGCAGGAAAACAAGAAGCACGTCTGCACGAGATACAGAGCTGTGCAGATCTGCAGAGGCCTTCTCAGACGGGTGTGACTGCTAAGCAGGGAAGAAGCAGCCAGGTTCACGGGGGACAAGAGACCTTGGACAGGACAACTCAGGTGATCCTGTAGGACGCTGGTCGCTGGAGACTGAGCCCATCCCAGGGACTTCATCAGAGTCTGATCCTATTACTGCCATCTCTGCTGCATCAGCTGGTGAGAGCCATTAGCTGATGCCTGCGGGGCTTCAGTGCCCTTTGACCTGTATCAGAGGCTAGTCACCACTATGCTGCCTCTCATTCTCTAGAGAGCAGAGAAGTTGAAACACTGATGTAAGTAATCTTTCATAGCAGTTATTCTCAACAAGGGGCCATCCGGCCTGTCTGTACACATTCTGGTTGTCACAGTCATAAATGCAGGGGGTTGGGGGTCCAGGCAGAGCTGCTACTGGAATCTAGTGAGAAGAAACCAGGGACACTTCCAAACATCCTACAGTACACAGGACCACCCCCAACAACACAGGGGAACAAGAATGTCAATGGTGTCCAGATTGAGAAATCCTGATGGAGACATTTCTATTTCAGAAACCCTCCCCACACAGGGAAGTCACACAAAGTCCATTCTTCCTGTGGGACTAAATCCGACTTCCACTGGCCAGCTCCCGCTTACTTGGTCATGACCATGTAGGGGCCGCTGAAGAAAGAGAAGGTGGGCTCATCGTCAGCTTGAATCACTTCCTTTTCTCCAATTACTGGAAGAGATCCTAGATAGGCCAGCTGTGTGCCTCCTGTGAGATAAAACTGAAAGCAAAGCACAGTTTCAAATAGTGGGAGAAAAGGGAGAAACAACTACCTCCAGAATCTTGTCAGCTAGCTAAAAATAAAGGTAGGTGCTATTTACCAATTTGCTGGATACCCCTATGTACTGGGTGTAATTCTTTTTATTATCTTTAATCTTCCAAGAAACCCTGAAAGGTTGTGATACTCTTTCCCTCTTGCTGGTGAGGAAACTGAGGCTCACAGAAAGAGGTCAGATGCCTACAGGAAGCACCAGGCCTCAAGGGACCCTTGAGGCCCCCACAGAACATGTCTGGGGCCTTCACTGGGAATTAAAGGCTCAGTTCCTAAAACTCCCCAAATCTAGCCCAGAGTCATTGAAAAGAACTCTCTGGGACTTTCATCATTTTTCAGTAAGGACAGAAACACTGAGGGGTACTTGTCCTGCAAAAGCAGTAAAGAAGAAAACACTTGGGGGAGGACGTGGGAGGCTGTGTTGGACGAAGTCATGGGGCCCGAGGCCAGAGCCGGGCCAGGGAATTCCCCAGTGAGTCCCGAAAACAGTGGCTGCTGGTGGCAACCTCTTACCTTTCCAAAGCCAAAGCTGTAGATATTTTGGGCAGAAATGACTCCAGCCTTAAGCGGTCGGTTAGGAGAGCCGTTAGGGTTTCTA
This sequence comes from Oryx dammah, assembly GCF_014754425.2. Lineage (NCBI taxonomy): Eukaryota > Metazoa > Chordata > Mammalia > Artiodactyla > Bovidae > Oryx > Oryx dammah. Next base: position 52,543,711 of record NW_024070192.1, on the reverse strand, counting down.
AATATTGAAAAGAGGAGGGGAAAGTAAGGAGGAACCATACCCAGAGCACAGTGCTGAACCAAGCTATCAGCACGTGCAGCTGGTTTCGTTGTTACTACTTAACAGCCAGCCAGCTGAAAGGACCCCCGTGATACCCATTTCCTGGTGTCCATGCCCTTGTGTAGCGATGCGCAGGTCAGAGAGGGCTGACCTGTTAACCCAGCAGGATACTGCGGAAATAACTGAGTGGTGTGAGTTCCAAAGCTAGGCCCCCAGGACTTCTGCCCTGATCTCTCTTGCAGCCCTTGCTCTGGACAAGGCCAGCTGCCGTGTTGTGAGGATGCTCCAGCAGCCTCATGGGGGCGACCAACACCCAGCACCAATCGGCCAGCCATGCGAGTGACCGTCTTGGAACTGGATCCCCCAGTCCCAGAACGCTGCAGCCCACGCTGCATCTTGACCACATCGTCGTGAGATGTCCTGAGCCAGAACCACCCAGCTAAGCCACTCCCTGATTCCTGACCTACAGAAACTGTGTGAGAAATTTACTGTTGTTTGAAGTCACTAAGTTTGGGCTTAGTGCGACAGATAACAAATACAGATGGTCAAAGTTGGAACGAACCATAAAGAGTATCTTGTCCAACTTTCTCATTTTACAGACAGGAAAAAATGGAGCCAGAAAGGGGAAACCTGCTGGCCTGATGTCACAAAACAGCAGCAGGGACTAGGCTTCGGCTCTTATAGAAGAAATTTGGTCTGCCAAGATCCTAACTCTGGCAGCAGAGGAGGTGGAAGACCTGAACCAAGTAGGGGCTCCAAGGCCGGATGAGGGATTCAGGCGCTTAAACCTGATAGCCCTGCTACTGCTGCTGCTAAGTCGCTTCAGTCATGTCTGACTCTGTGCAACCCCATAGACGGCAGCCCACCAGGCTCCTCCGTCCCTGGGATTCTCCAGGCAAGAACACTGGAGTGGGTTGCCATTTCCTTCTCCAATGCATGAAAGTGAAAAGTGAAAGTGAAGTCGCTGATAGCCCTGGGAAGACCCTAAAAGGGTTTTTAGTAGTGAGTGGCACAATTCAATTTTCATTTTTAAGAGGTCATTCTCCATGCTGAGTAAAGAACCAAGATGGGCAAGGGTACCAGCAAAAAGAGCAGTTAGGAGTAACTGGTCCTTAAGGGAATCATGAATTTATCTCTCATGAGAAGCATCCAGGTCATGAGAAGAAAACCAGGACTTGATGTGCATAGAATGAGATGCGGGAGCCTGTGAAGAGTGTGACAAGTCTAGCCACCCCGATAACAGGAAAAGATGCCATCAGAGAAAATCACAAGGGACACAATTTTCCACATATAAATCCTAAGTCAATAAAGCCCAGAAAACTTAAAATAACTCTCCTGAGCATGAGGAGAAGCCTGGATGGAGGCTAGGGAGGTTTCCCACCCAGGTGGCAGCAAGTCTTAGGCCAGCTTCAAACAGCCTGAGCAACCTTAAATTAAGCATTTGCAGTCTTCTGCAACCTTAGTAATAAAGGAACATGCTTTCCACAGTTCTGAGATGACCAAAAAAAAAAAAAGCTAGCTAGTTGTTCTGCTGAGAAAGGGTTTTCTGCTGGGCAGCCCAGACCAGAAAAGTTCCTTCCTTCCCTCCTAACCATATGGAGCCCAGAACTCATTTCCCCCGACATTCCTGGAAGCAGGGAGCAGGAGTGGATGGCACAGTGATGGATTTCAGAGGCCACATCCTCTCCCTTGAAGCTCACCCCTTTGGGTGGGCAGGTGCTGGAAGAACTGGTGTGGGGGGACCAAGGTGGCCCACGTTGCAGGGCTCCCACAGGGAAGGCTGGGTGATGCCGAACATCCAAGTCTGCTTGAGGCAGCACTCACCTCGGCATGAGGCCCCCAAACCGGGGCACGCCACTAATGAGCCGCTGAGGGGAGTCAATCTTCTTCAGGAGGTCAGAGAAGCCCTGGATGATAGCCTGCATGTGTGCAGCACAGCGCTGCATGAACTCCACCATCTGCAACAGACGGCAGGGACAGTCAACCCCACACGGCTAACAGCGAGCCTGGCTTTCAATGGGACCGGAATGGTCTGAGGAGACAGGAGCCCCCCACAGGGAAATCTCTGGCAAGGGAAGGGACCAAGGGATTGCCTAAAGATATGGAATGAGATTATTCCATCTTCAGGGAGCTTATTTGATGATAATTTCCTCCAAATCCTTCATTCAACAGATGATGAAACTGAGGCAGGAGTATTATTTTAACTTGTTTCCAAGGCCCGGTTGCTAATGAGCAGGAGAACCAGAGGGAGGGGACTCTACCCATCTCCCCCTTCCCTCCATGTGGCCAGCACTGCAAGTCTTTTACTCTTTCCATTTGTTAGATTATTTAGCCCTCATTAAAATACATCATGCCTGCCAGCATGTGGCTACAGACAAGTTACTTAACGTCAATGCACTTCCGTTTCCCCATCTGTAAAATGGAGACAATAATAGGACCTACCCGAGAGTTGTTGTAAAGATTAAATGAGTTAATATTTAACTAGTTTAATTCAGAACATCTGATGCAGGGTAAGTGCTAGTTAAGGGTCAGACAAAATCACATTTGTCCTCTCTCCCCACTGACTGGATGACCAGAAAAACTAACCTAGGTTTTACAGTTGGTTAACTTGCTTCATCCCAGGTGTGTGTGCCCAGTGCCAATGGCAAGGCCACTGCAAGCCCTGTGCTGTCCCCAGACAGGTCTCTGGCCCTGTGCTCTGTCACGGGCATGTCTGCAGAGCAGGCCCACCCTTACCACGGTGCTGCGCTCCTTCCCTGCTGCCAGAGCCCAGGTCTGCGGGTTTTGACCCTTCTCGTCGTGGAGTCGAAGATCACCCCCTGCATCCAGCAGTTTGCTGAGGATCCACTGGTTGCCTGAAAATGCTGCTGCATGGACAGGAGTGCTCCCATCAAAGCAGCGGCTGGAAGATGGGAGGGGTACAGTGAGTGTCCAAGGAAACACTCCTCCCCTTCCATGGATAACACAGGGCTCCCTGACTGCAAAGGCAACCCTTGGTGATAGGAGAACTGTATTAACACCATTAGTGACACACCAGTAACACCGTTAACACTCCCATCTTCACCACCGCCGTTCAAGGAGTATTATTCCTCAATCTACAGATGAGGAAACAAAAAGGGCAAAGCCAAGATTCACACCCAGGCATGGATCTGGTTCAAAACCCAGTGTTCTGTCCCCACTGTCCCCTGACGCTGGCTGCCCTGAAACCTTCATGGCTATAGTGCCACGTGGTTGGGCTGGTGAAGCACAGCCTAACCAGAGATCATCTCACGTGAGAATGTCTCTATCTCCCAAGTGCTATGGTAGAGGCCCACAAACCTTGGCATCAGCAATGTGGTCAAGCACCTACAACTCAGAAAAATTTAACCAAAGCCAATAAACTATCTGAGACATGAAGGGACATCCTTCATGAGATGTGAAGATGTGATATGCAGCTGTGGTTTCCGAACACGGTTGCACATCAGGATCACCTACAGAGCTTGCTTTTTTTTTTTTTTTTTGGCCATGCCAAGCAGCATGCAAGATTATAAGTTTCCCAACCAGGGGATCAAACTTGAGCTCCCTGCATGGAGTCTGAACCACCAGGGAAGTTCCAGAGCTTGCTCTCTTTAATTAAAAAAGAAACAAAAATGGGAGAAGGAAGGGGAAAAGAAAGGAGAAGAAATTTTAAAAATAATAATAAAAAGAGGAAGAGGAAGATAAGAAGAAAGTCTCCCAATTCCAGACCCACAATTCTCTTGTCTAGAGGCAACTACTGTTACCAGTTTTTGTACCCTTCCAGAAATTTTTTATGCACATACAAGTAGGAATAAGAATATGCTATACTGGGAATTCGCTGGTGGTCCAGTGGTTAGGACTTGGCACTTTCACCACTGCTGAGAGCCTGGGTTCAATCTCCAGCCAGGTAATTAAGATCCCATAAATCACATAACATGGCCAAAAAAACAAAACAAAGAATGCTATATTAACTGTTATGCATTTAAATTTTTTCTTTTAACAATATATCTAGGAGAAATTTCAATATGAAAACATACAAGCCACCTCAATTCCTTTTTAATAGCTGCATAGTATTCCAATATACAGCCATACCATAATTTATTTAATAAGTCATTGGGATATCTGTCAAAAATACAGATATCGGACTACACAGCATACTGAATAGAATCTGCAAGCATGGTGCTCAGGAATGTGTACTTTTTACAAGTTCCCCAGGGGATGCCAATGAGGCAGTGGACTGTCTCATTGGGAGTTCTCTTCTATTCTTAGCTCTGATAAGCAGCCCAGCACACTGTACTATGGGAACTGTAACATTCTCCTTGCTTTAAAAATAAATTTGTATCTAATGTTTTACAGCTTTCTAATCATTCTTCCCATAAAGAGTAAGAGAGCTGGGCAGGAAGAGAGAAAATATTATTTTTTATTCCTCATGAATGCTAAGAAAGGAATAGTATTTCTTAAGCCCAACGAACCATACAAGAGAATACAGGTTCAAGTGGTATCAAAATGTGTTGCTTTGTTAATTTATCCTAGAGGCTGAAAATTGGAGGCCCACAGACTGATTTGGCGACCCAGAGGCATGTTTTATTTGGTCCATATAGTATTTTTAAACAAGAATTTAAAGTAATAGACAATATTTAACACTTTGGGGATTTCACAATAAAAGTTGGGATTTTTAGTCTCTTGGAAAATCTGGCCTTCATGGCTTCCTTTTCTGCCCAGTTGCATCAGATGCTACTTAGACAGAGCCTGTATCCACTGAACCCACTTAATCCTGCAGGCATCTGACTCTGTGACCTCAATAAGCCCAGGCCATCATAGCATTTCCACGGAGCCCTTAGGAATACATTCTCCCCCCAGAAATTTCCTTTCACCTTGATGGAAGATATTTTTAAAGTACATGAAAGTGTTTCTATCACAAAATTAAAAGCTAAGGGGCCTACCTTCCTCCTCCTGATATTGTCCTTTCCCACCTCCTCCTCTTATGATGGGGATTTCTAAAAAGGGAATTTCTGAATTCTTCAGGTGCTGGGCTCCTGGTCTCAGACTTGTCATTAACGCAATGCACCATTATGGACCAGCCATTTAAACTTTCTGGGGGGTCAGTCCCCTCATCAGGAGTATTAAAGATTATTTTTCTTTTGCTTTTTTATTATTATAATTTTATCTTTTTATTTACTTATTTTTACTGCAGAACTGCAGGCAGGGCTATTTGTGAGTTTTGATACAGTAGAGATAGAGTGTATGTGAGTCCAGAAAAACTCTGGAAGCAAACAAAGCAAAATGTTCACTATGTTATCTTTGGGTTACAGAATTCTCATACTGACTAGTTTTCCCCTTATACTTCTCCAGGCTTCCATTTTTTTCCCCCTAAGTAAACAATCTTATAATAACAACAACAACAAACTTCCAAAATCAGTTCTTAAAAAAAAAAAACATTAAGTAGGGCCTCCTTATATTAGATACGAAAGCTATTTTATGACTTATGATTGTACATATTCTGGCATTTCTGTGAAAATTAGCTGGAATCATGTAAATACACAAAATTTGTTTCCTGTTCTTTTTAATGGAAACTGTAAAAATATCTGCTTTTGCCTGTTACCTTGGAAGGCCCTGGGCAAAGCAAAAAGTCCTACAGGGACAGAAGAAATGTTCACTTATAGCTGCCTCATTACAGTGTGTTTGCTCTTTCATATTAAAATTTGGACCATTACTCAAATTCTTCTAAACCACAACTACAAATGTCATCCTGACAAAGCAATGCCAAGTATCACTGATTAAGAACTTAGCTGTGGGGTACATTAAAGTGGTTTTAAATACAAACAATAATGTGGATGGAACTATACAAGCAGTACTTGTTAATGACTAAATTAATTAATGAATAGTGAGGTTCACTTATTTCATAGGGTCTAGTAAAACTGCTCAGAAAACTATTAACAGTTTAAAAATCACGTTTCTGGTAATTCCCTGGTGGTCTAGTGGGTTTTTAAAGAGACTTTTAGAGAAATCGATCAGTAGTGTCTCTTTGCGACCCCAAGGACTGTAGTTTATCAGGCTCCTCCGTCCATGGGGTTTTCCAAGCCATGGGATTTTCCAGGCAAGAGTACTGGAGTGAGTTGCCATTTCCTTCTCCAGGGGATCTTCCCAACCCAGAGATCAAACCTAAGTTCCCCAAATTGCAGGCAGATGCTTTACCATCTGAGCCACAGCACTCTAGTGGTTAGAGTGGTTAGGGCCTGGGTTTAATTCCTGGTCAGGGGACTAAGATCCTGCAAGCTGTGCGACCAATAAAATAAAATAAAGCATGTTTCAATATAAGTGTACAAATGTAGTTCATCAACATAAATTAGTAAAGCTTTTTTTAATATCTTGTTAGTTTCCAAACACTTCAATTCATCTTTAGTGTGTATTTTCTAGATAGTGATCTTATTATACTTACTGATTTGGATCTGCTCCATAATCCACCAGGACATCAACTAATTTTGTAAGGTCTAATAATGCTGCAATGAAAAGGGCTGTCTGGCCCAAGGAGTTAACTGCATCAACATAAATTCCTGCAAAACAAATATCAGGATTAATGCAAATACAAGAGAAAAATTAAAATTCCTTTATACAGTATTTTTAAATTAAAGTGAAAAATGAAAGCCCTCATTACTGATAGTAACAAAAGTGAAAAATGTTTAAAAGTCACTCAGTCGTGTCCGACTGTTTGTGACCCAAAAGACTGAAACTTGTCAGTATCCTCAAAATCACTGTAGATGGTGACTGCAGCCGTAAAATTAAGACGCTTGTTCCTTGGGAAAGTTAAGACCAACCTAGACAGCTTACTAAAAAGCAGAGGCATTACTTTGCCAACAAAGAAAGGTCCATCTAGTCAAAGCAATGGTTTTTCCTGTAATCATGTATGGATGTGAGAGGTGGGCTATAATGAAAGCTGAGCACCGAAGAATTGATGTTTTTGAATTGTGGTATTGGAGAAGACTCTCGAGAGCCCCTTGGACTGCAAGGAGATCTAACCAGTCCATCCTAAAGAAAACCCGTCCTGAATATTCATTGGAAGGATTCACGCTGAAGCTAAAACTCCAATACTTTGGCCACTTGATGCAAAGAACTGACTTATTAAAAAAAGAACCCAACGCTTTAGATTAAAGGCAGGAGAAAAGGGGACGACAGAGAATGAGATGGTTGGATGACATCATCAACTCGATGGAAAGGGGTTGGGGTGTACTCCGAGTTAGTGATGGATAGGAAGGCCGGGC